>NC_061111.1:165274409-165592788 GCF_002878395.1 Capsicum annuum | reverse complement strand
TTTTCTCCAAAAATGGAGGTTATGGAGTCAAGATATAAAACCTAAAAGTTGGGGAAGATGGAATATAATTCCATGAGGCTAGCATTTTAGTCTTTTATCAAAATTGGGAACATCCATGTGCATTTCTAGTTTTTCCCCTGGGTTGCTTTTTTTTTCTTGTTCATAGTCACGCTAGTCTGGTCATGACCACGATTACCTTTCACTAGCGCAGTTGATTAACTTCTACTTGACTACAATTACTGTGGTTAGTAGACCATGGTACTTGATGCCAATTCCTGCTCTAAGTCTTTAGCTGCACTTTCCTACTCTCTTTTGACTCATTCAAATCCATATCTTTCTAGCCTTTCTACTCTATACTTGCAAAGAGTGAATATTAGTGCATTTACTCTCAAATATGTCTTACTAATTCTTTCAAACCAAGGTACTTTATATGATTGTTAAGTAAGAATAAGTGGTGAAATCACCGCTCATCAATGACCTAGGTGGAGCCTAGGGAACAAGTTAGGGTAATACTCGTACACTATGGTACAGTTGACACAAGTAAGTCATAGCCATCGTAGTGGTCAATTTCAAGCTTTAACTAAGGCCCTTATGGTTATTTCCTAACCCAAAAACCCTAATTCCACTAACTATGTAAGCGTATATGGCCTCTTCACAAATATTTTTTAGTGGATCAAACATCCAAAACACTCTTTCAAATACTTGGAAGATATGGAGGCTAGGGTTTCAAGGTAGTTCATCTTATGGGCAAGAGGAGTCAAGTTTTTCTTTATGGTTCACCTTGTTTAAGGTGTGTATGTCTCTCCTTTATTAAAGAACTCAAAAACCATTTATTTGACATTTTGATTAGTAAGAGTACATGGTGATTTTGAAATCAAATGAAAAGGGTTTTCATTGTCAAATAATGAATAATGTTTGCTCTTTCTTAGACTTGTGGTTATATATGATATTAGTTGTGGTTTGCATATGTGGGTGTTTGTTGTTTCTATTTTAACAAATGGGTCCTGATTAAACATAATATTAATCAATTCTAACGTGAACTTGGCCTTGATAAAGGTATAAACACAAGGTATTTGGGAAAATATCTAAATAAAATGTCTAGTCATTTGTTAATGATGTATTGAACTATGGTATTGATCTTGTGAATATAAATGAGATATAATATTGTTATAATGAATGTGAATACTTGATAAGTGGTTGGTAAAGGCATTGTTTGCCATGTATTGAGTCATAATGAATATGAATGCTTGGTAAATGGTTGATAAGAACCTTGCTAATCATGTAATGGATTAATTTATGACTTTAGATGGTCAGATGGCCCAATAATTATGAATAGTTAAGAAGTGGTATTGTAATGGTATTGTTACCCTTATAATTAGTTAAATTATAACCATGTTGGTTGATGGCTATGAAAGGAGTTTATTTACCTAAGCATGAACTTGAATTATATGTAGAAATAAATTATTGTAAAGAAAGTTTAATGAATCTTGAATGGCTTGTAAGGGTCTTGATGATTATAATTTGAATTGAATGATGATTTCAATAAAGGCATTGGCCTAATTAACTGGTTAATCTATGAATATTCCCCTGAATACCTTATGGTCCTATATGGTGTTGATGGGGGTAAAAGGTCCAAGCCCTTAGTTGTGAAATGGATTTAATTGATGTTAATACATTAACTAAAATGGGTTAAGAGGTCAAATGATGTTTAATCATGGGAATAGAATGGGTTATGGTTGTACTCCCTCACCCAATAAAATAATTTATGGTTGGTGTCCCTAGCCCAATGAAATGGCTTGTGGTTGGAGTCTCTCACCCAATGAAATAGCTTATGGTTGGAGTTCCTCGCCGAATAAAATTGTTTGTGGTTGGAGTCCCTCACCCAATGAAATGGCTCATGGTTAGAATCCCTCACCCAATGAAATAGCTCGTGGTTAGAGTCCCTCGCCCAATAAAATAGTTTATGGTTGGAGTCATTCGCCTAGTAAAATGGATTGTGGTTGGAGTCCCTCACCCAATAAAACGGCTTGTTGTTGGAGTCCTTTGCCCAATGAAATCGCTTGTAGTTGAAGTCCCTCGCCCAATGAAATTTCCTATGGTTATTGTCCCTTGCTTAATAAATTTAGTTCAATTAGTTCAGTTAGTTTGAGGTTTTGATCCCGTTGACTAATGTAACAGAGAATTTTAAGGTTCTTAAATTGGTAAGGTGAAAGGTTGAAAGTTCTTCATTCCATGTCTCATGGATGAATGTCTTTAAGAATGATTGTTATGATCATTTCCATGACTTGGTGTGCTATAAAGAAACATATGTATATGTATCTTCATATAAGCCTATGTTAATGTTAAATTGATTTCATATGACAGTTTGACTTGGATTGAACTAATGTGCTATGTTATCCTTATGCTCGAGATACATGCTAGCACCCTAATTGCTAACTGCCTCCGGATGCTATGTCCACATGAGACATAGGTTCCATAGCTTTTTCTTTTTTTTTCTATATAGTGACCAATTGTTCGGGTAGATTGTAGGTTGATATTAAAGTGGTGATCTTCCATTCTCCAAAAGGAATACATTTTATAGTATTTTACTTTAAGTAATAGACGATTTATTTTGAGTTAGTGTTGGCTTTTTGGGGGGGAATGTCCCAAAATATTTTAAACATTGGATTTGTAGAGGTTTTGTGGATGACTGTGGACCTGGGTATAGCGGCTAGATTGTTGTCATTAATGAAATGTTAGATAAATTGTCTAAGTATTGACTATTAGTTTTATTTTTATGCTAGTTTGAAATTCGGTTGGAGTTCATCTGATAATTTTTCATTGAATAGATGGTTAGGTTCGGTTGAGGAGGCGATCTACATCAATAGTCGCATCAATGTTATTTTTTTAAGATAAATCCTAGTTGCTTAAAGATGGCCAACAACAACAAATTAATGTTGGCTGCTAAATCATACAAGGCTCGGGCAAATCTTTATAACCTGATAGTGCATAGTATAGTGAATGCTCTGGGGTAACTTTTATCTATTCCAAAGACCTAGTTGTGACTACACTGTAGTATTGTACACCCTCAATATCATCATAAGTTGCTCCTTTCTTCCTCGTGACCAACTGTTTCATGAACATGGCGTATCCAGGCATCTGCTAAAACACATCAAGAAGAGGTATGTTCAAGCCCAGTTCTATGAGTATCTCAATAAATCCCTTCAAATTACCTTCATCTTTCTTTTGCACCAATTGCTGAGAAAAAGTTGAGGGAGGTCTCAGAATCTTTCTGGATTCTGGCTTAAGGACCGAACCCTTACCTTTATCTTTAGCAACTGTACCTCTATCACTTGTTACCTTTTCAGACTTAGCAGTAGGTGTCTCATCATTAGTATCTTCTATAATAGGTAGTGGGGGTCCATTGTAGTAATACCACACCTTATGGTAATAGCAAGTACGTGACCATTATATTTTGGATTTTTCACTGTGTTCCTCAGAAGGGTACCTGCTACCTCTATTTTAGAGTTGCTGACATCTTTCCAAAGCTCCAACTGCTTAATAGCAGTGGCATGTGACTCAACCTTCTGGGTTAACCCTGAAATGTCAACCTTAATCTCCCTGATATTGGTTTACTAATTTTCCTGACCCTTAAAAAACTTATCCACCATCTCCTCCATTCTAGATTCTACATCACGTCTACTACATGGAATGTATCTATCTTTTCTCTCTCTGTAGTCATCCATCTTCCTCCAGTCACCATCTTGATTTTTTCTATGGTCTCTATACCTATTATAGTAGTTAGGACCTTAGTTCCACTGACCTTGGGCTCAAAAACCTTCCATCTAATGATCTATATAGTTAGCTTCCTCTTTTAATTCTGACTCGTACATTTTGAAAGTTGTCGCATATGCTAGTACTGCATTCACTTTCTCATAACTAGCCTCTATAAACTGCTTAGCTAGCACCCCTAAATCGGTGCTTACTAATGCAATTTCTTGCTCTACTATATCATTAACTGCTCTCTATCATAGGAAGCACCTATAATAGAAGTACCAAATCCCCTTTTAGCCTCCGAAGTTTTCCACCCTTAGTTTGTGAGTAAGATCTGATCTAACATCTCTGAAGCTCTCTCCCAACATAGTCTGATGAAATCTCCTCTAGAGATGGTGTCTGTCGTGCCTCATAAATTGATGGTCAGGTCTTCATATTAAATTTCTGATAAGCTTTTCCCTATCAACTAATGATTTAGCATAAAGGTCAACTTCTTCTTAAACCTGAAGCAAGCCTCGTACATACACTCTGACTGCAACTACCTGAAATTATAGATCTCATCCTTAAACTTCAATATCCTTAATGGAGGAAAGAATCTATTTAAGAATTACCAGCGTAACTCATTCCAAGTCGTGATAGATCCTCTTGGCAATTCCCCTAACAATAAAGATGTTTCTCTTGTAAGTGAGAAAAAGAAAATACTCAGTCACAGTACTTCCTGATTTACCCCTAGATTGGTATGCTTATTTTGGTCTCCATCTTCTTATTATTTTCACCACTCTTTGGTGTGGCCTTTCAAGGGCAACAGATTTTTCAACTCTATCTATTTCAGGCTCATTAATTTACATTATATCAAGTTGTGGTGGTAGTGGCTTAGGAAGCCCAATAAGGTAGATGGAAGAGGTCCTTGATGGATTAACGACCCCATACTTATCCCTTTCAATAATAGTAATTATGCACAAGTCTTTATAGTGGGATAGTGTGTTATGTGATTTATAAACCTTAAAAACTGCCTTTTCATCCTCCAACATCATTTTGAATGTACCCTCTCTTACATTAATCAACGATTCTTTTATTTCTAAGAATGGACTCCTAAAGATGAATGGTACCTTTTTGTCTTCCTAAAAATCTAACATAATAAAGTCATTAGGAATAATAAATTTACCAAACTATTTTAGGACATCCTCTATCACTTCTTCAAGATGGGCTATGATCCCGTTTGCTAACTGCAGTAGAACAGAGCTCGATCTAGATTTCCCCAAACCTAATTTTCTGAACAAAGATCGGGGGATTAAGTTGATACTTTCCCCAAAATCACTAAGTGCTTGAACCTCGTTGTTATGGATAATCTTAATGGGGAGAGTAAACTTCCCTTGGTCCTTAAGCTTTTTCAGCATCTTTTGAGACCATAAAACTAGACTCCTCAGTGAGTGCTACTGCTTTTACATCCTGTAATTTAACTTTATTAGCCACTACATCCCGCAAGTACTTAGCGTACTTGGGCATACTTTTAAAAACATCTAAAAAAGAAAGGTTAATATGGAGTTCTCTGAACGTGTCAAAGAACTTCTTGAAACATGCATCCTTCCTTGCCTTTATATGCTTTTGCAGAAACAGTAATTATGGAACCTTCTTCAATTCTTTTGAGTACTCGAACTTCTTCAAATTTTCAACAAAATTTTTGGATACCTGTTGGGGAGTCTAATCAGAATGTACCTCCTTAGTTGCCTTTGGAGGTTCTTTATAAAGCTCTTTACCACTCCTCAAAGTGATTGCCATTACATATTATGGATTTTCTGTACCTGCTGGCAAACTAACTTGAGTCTTCGTATTCAGTGCTATTTATAACTTTCCCAACTGGGACTCTAAGCTTTTCTGTGTCACTTGTTTTTTCTTTACATAAGTTGGCAACTATGTCCTCAAATATTCTTTATTATCTCTTCCAAGCTGCTAGTTGACTGATTTGGTTGAGCCTATTGTTGCTATAATTGTTGTGGCTACTGGGCGTTCCGCAATTGATTTAGTGGATGACATTGCAAATTCATGTTGTATGCATTACCAAATTTGGACTCTAAATATTTCTTATATACATCATAAATTCCAGATTTTGCACACATAGCAGCTGTATGGCCACTATTTCCATAGACTTCACACCAATCTATAACCTATTAGATAGAATTGTTTGTGACAACATACGTGCAACTCCTAATTTTAGGATGCTGAACTGAGTGTTTATCATATTTTGCAATGCCGCAACCTAAGCTGATAAAGTAGTATATTAGTCAACCTCAACAAGCCTACAACTTTCTTTGTGGCACTCCTAGAATCACCATGCCACTCTAGATTCCCTTGAGCAATGTGATTTTTTAAGGTGTACAGCTCATCATAAGTCATCTCAAGAGCTTGACCACCTACAGCTGAATCTAACAATATTTTTGTATTGTGATCAAGAGCCTCTACAAAAGTATGTGAAGAACCTCATTAGACTGTTGATGGTGTGGACAGTATCGAAGAAGTGCCTTGAAGTGCTCCCAAGCATGGTATAGATTCTCATCTTTCTTCTTCTTAAAGCACACCATCTCACTATGAAGTCTCGCAGTCTTTTCAGACGGGAAAAATCATATAAGGAATTTTTGAGTTATGTCATCCCATGATGTGATTGAATTTGCCAGCTCTGCATTTAACCACTTTTTTGCTTCCCCAACAGTGAAAAAGGGAAAAGCGTCATCCTCACATAATATTTACTCACACTTTTGATAATGAATGTATCACTTATTTTAAGGAAATTTCGCATATGGAGCTATGGATCTTCTTGTGAAAGCCCTGTGAACTGTCCACTGCTAATCAAAACTTGTAAAACATTTTGTTTAAGTTCAAATTGGCCTCCAGCTACCGGCTTCTTAAATAGGGAGGTCAAATTAGTTGAAATTCGGATTGGCACTTTGCTAACTATCCTACGGGCTTCTTGTTCTTTATCAATTGGTGCAAGATCTTCTTGATCTTCTTAGATTTAAAAAATTTGGGGGAGAAGGATTGTTTCTCTCTATTTTTTATGAAAGCATTGAATGGGTTCGAGACTTGGTTCAACCAAATCCTTATCCCTTGCCATCTTACTACTTTGAAACTTGTTTCTTGCAAGTACAAAACCAAGACCAAGCATAAAAAACACCAAATAAATCTAAAAAGCAAAACTAAAAATAAAACAGTTGCTAATTTACAAGTCCCCGGCTATGGCGCCAAAAACATGATAGCGTACACGCTAGTGTACATGGTCTACCATGTAGTAAATTGCATTAAGAAATGCCAAGTATCGATCCTATATGGACTTAATTAAACAACGACTCAATTTTGATTCACTATTTAGATTCAATTGGTGCAAGAGTAACTAAAAGAGAGCTTGTAATTTGTAACTACTGAATGCATGATTTCAAGAACTTTGCATCTATAGAGTATTTCCTCTTCAATCCTAATCACATCACCGACTAATACTAAATTCATCACTGGCCATTATGGCTACCTTACCCGGTGAGGATATCTAACCGGATAAAAGTAACAGTAGGAGTATTGAAGAAAGTAATCAAAATATTTAAAAAGATGATTGTAGTTTGAAGTATGGAGATCTATTCAACCCTAAAATGGTCGATAGTAATAGTATTAGGGTTTCTCCTAAGCCTATTATTATGTTGCATGGACAGCCTATAATTACATACAAATCATCAGAACTGCGAAATCTGATCATGCAAGATAATTTACAATATGTTATCATTGGTAAATTCTCATATGGTAAGCCACTTATTTAAGTTCTTTGTAAAACCATTCTAGCTCAATAAGGAATCAAAGATCAATGTACTATTAGATTTTTGGATGGTAGGCATGTATTATTAAGGCTGAAAATGTTTGAGCATTATGTTCAATTACTATTGACTGTAGCTTTTTACATTGGATCAATGGATAAATACTAGAAGATGAGGACATTGAAATAGGATGCATGGTTTGAACCAGATGTTGATACCACAGTGGCAGTAGCTTGGATCTCAATTCCATATTTACCCTCGATATTTTTGCAAGAGATTCAATATTTATTATTGCCTCTGTAGTTGATAAACCACTTATAGTTGATATGGAAACTAAAAATCACACTAGACCCAGCTGTGTATGAGTAAAAGTGGAGGTGGATTTAGTAGCAAACTAACCTCAAAGGATTCGAATTAATGACAAAAATAAAGTTTGATGCGAATCAAATACAAATGGGTCCAAATTCAGTATGCTTACATGCCAAAGTATTGTACAGAATGTTGTTTATAGGGACATGATGAACAAAGCTATGTAACAAAGATCCAAAATTATATGACAAACATAAGGAGGAAAAAAAGGAGGCAGAATCAAATATGAAAAAAAAAGAATAACACATAAAAGAAGCAAGTATATAATCAGCAAGAGACAAGGAGAGAAAGCACTAATAATTTTTAGTGGTTCACAAGGAAAAATAGATATAGGAGAAATAAATTTGGTCATATATTGGGAAAGGTCAATGAGAATAGAGAAACAGAGTTGGAGATGTCAAATACATTTAAAGCTTTAGAAGATGCATACAATAAGAATAAAGACAACAAAGACAATGCAGGAAATGTTGAAATTGATAAACAAGAAAGTGGAGATAGGATAAGCACAAAAGATTGGGTTCCTAGAAATTTTAGTAAAGGTACAGAAGTTAGTCAAGAGGTTCAAGCAATATTAGTAATAAATCAGTAAACAATAGATAGTGATTCAAATGGGCAAGGAGTAAAGAATAATGGTGAAGATCAAACAAGTTTTGAGGAGTAGAGTAAGTCAAGAAAAGTCATGGATCAGAGTAATGATAGTAGTAAGGAGAACACAACACAAAATGCAGTTCACTATATATAGAATGAAGAGGATAAGCATAGTTTAAACAGGGGAAGCATAGCTAATATAGCTGAAAAAATATAATTGCACGTGCATGATGCAGAGTTGAAGGAGTTGATTGAATTAGATGAGATCACACCTATAGCAATACAGGTTCAAAATTTGCTCTAAATTACTAATCAAACAAAGGTAGATCTTGATGAGAATGCCTTGGAAGAAAATATCAATTAGGTGGATATGGCAGCAGATCTGCCACCTAAACAAAAAGAGGCTTTGAAAGAGAAGCAAGGAGGAATAAAAAACAAGAAAAAGAGTGGTAATACAAGTGTAACAGAGGAAAAATCATCAACCATGCATACAAGGAGTCATATAGCTAAATCAAAGTCCAAATGAATGAATTGATTTGGAACATAAGGTTAGTTAAAACCCAACAGGCCTTTACTAGACTAATAACAATTCAAAGAAGATACGATATTTTCTTTATTGGACTTATGGAACCATTTCAAGATGGTCACCATATTGAGGAGTACAGAAGAAGGTTATATATGAAACATGTTGTATTAAATGTATTCCAAAAAATTTATGCTTTCTTGGAAGAGAATGTGGAATATAGTGTTGTGAAAGATAAAGAGCAGTAATTCACTCTTACAATCACCAATTAAAATGCAGGTATTTCATTTTTGGTTACTTTAGTGTATGTTAAATGTAATACAAATGAGAGATTATTACTATGGGATTCTTTAATTGATCAATCTGATACTTATCAAATGCATTGTCTAATTGGAGGGGATTTTAATATATAAGAACTGTAGAAGAAAAGTTGGGTGGCATACTTATTACATTTAATGAAACTCATGACTTTAATCAATGGATCTGTTTATGTAATAGTGAAGAAGTCTAGTTTAAGGGAAGTAAATTCACTAGGTGGAATAGGATAACAAATGAGGACTACATATTCAAGAGATTAGATTGGATTTTATGCAATGATAGGATAGACAATATTATTCAGATGATGGAAATGGAACTTTTAGCTAGGAGTGGATCAGATCACTTTTCTTTACTAGTTCAATACAGAATAGAGAGTGAGAAAATAGTCAGATCTTTTAGATTCTTAAATTTTAGGCTAAAGGAGGAAACATGTTTGGCTGTGATTAAAAAGGGTTGGGATTTACAAATTGAAGGAAATCCTTTCATAGTGTTTCAACAAAAACTGAAAAACACCAAGTCATCTGTAGCTAAATGGAGTAAAGAGCATTTTACTAATATCTTTCAGGAAATTGCAACTCTGGAAGATATTATTAGGGCAAGAGAAAAACAATTTGAGGAGAATCCTTGTAAAGTAAATAGAGCTAACTTATTTAAGGCTTATGATGAACTGAAAATACAGTTCAAAAGCGAAGAAGTTTTTTTGAGATAGAAAGTTGGGTAAGAATGGTTCAAGAAAGGTGAGAGGAATACTAAATTATTTCACATTATTGTTAATGCAATGAGAAGAAGCCTCACAAAGAGTAGAATTCAGAATGAAAATGGTGAATGGTTGGACTAAATACAGGACATATCAGAGGCTGCAGTTAATTTTTTCTAGAACCAGTTTACCAAACAAAAAGATGGAGAAGATTTCAGCATTCTGGAGGAAATACCAAAGTTGGTGACTAAAAAATAGATCAAAGATATGATGAGAATACCAAATGAGGATGGTATCAAATAACCTGTAATGGGATTGAATAGAAATAGTGCAAGAGTTCCAAATGGGATGACGGGGGCATTTTACAAATATGCATGGGAGATTATTAAGTAGGACATTCACAAAATAGTAACAGCTTTCTTTTGTGGATTTCAACTTCCAAGATACATTAGTCATACGAATTTGGTGTTGTTACCAAAGAAGTTAGTAGTGAACAATTTTTCTGACATGAGTCCTATTCTCTTAGTAAAATTTTTCAATAAGATTTTTTCAAGAATTGTTCATGAGAAGATTTAAGGAGTTTTACTCCAATTAATTTCACCAGAACAGGCAGGTTTTGTTCAGGGAAGTAGTATTGCTGAAAATGTCCAAGTGGTCAGGAAATTGTATCAGAATTAAGAATAAGGGGTAAACCACCTAACATTGTTATGAAGCTTAACGTGATGAAAACATATGATAGAGTGGAATGGCTTTTCTTAACAAACGTATTGAGAATCTTTGGTTTTTCTAAGATTCTAATTGATGTGGTCTTTAGATTACTAGAAAATAATTGGTATTCTATACTTCTAAATAGTCAGCCTAAAGGATTCTTTAGATTTACAAGAGGCTTAAAATAGGGGGATACTTTGTCACCAAAATTGTTTATTATAGTAGAAGAGGTTTTGTCAAGGTCACTGAAGAAACTGCTGCAGAATTAGGACTTCAAATTGTTTGGGATGCCAAGGGAAAGCCCAAAATTAAATCAATTTTCTTTTACAGATGATAAGATCATATTGTACAAAGCTAAAGTGAAAATTTTATAGTTTGTTACTGCAGTTTTGGATAAATGTGAGGATGTATCAAGGCAGAAAATTAACAAAGATAAGAGTGCAATTTATTTGCACAAACGGGTTTCTAATGAAGTATGGGTCCTAGAAGAAGTGGATACTAGCATTTTGAGAAGAGAATTCCGTTTCATTAACTTAGGATGTCCTATTTTATCCATGAGAAAGAAAAAGAAATACTATGAGTAGCTAATGAACGGAATTGCTAGTAAGGTGCGGACTTTGAAAGGTAAATTGTTATCTTATGGAGGAAGAGTTGTGCTGATCAAGCATGTGTTATAGAGTCTCCCTGTCCATTGTTTGTCAGTAATGAACCCTCCCATAAATTTAGTGAATGTTATCCAAAGAATGCTAGCTTAATTTGTTTGGAGTAGCAAAATTATAGAGAAGGGGAGACATTAGGTAAAATGGCAAACTATATGTTTACCACAAGAGGAAGAAGGTTTGGGATTTAGGAGGATTGTTGATATCTCTATGGCTCTTTTCTGTGAACTTTGGTGGAATTTTAGGACCACAAATTCAAATTGGAGGGATTTTATGTTTAATAAATATTGCAGCAAGGAGTATCCAAAACTAGTAATGTGGATAACAGGTACTGGTGGATCACAAATTTGGAAGAAGATGCTAATGGCAAGAGATCTAGTAAAGCATTTAATTATGTGGCAAGTAAAGCAAGAAAATTGTGATATATGGTTAGATAACTAGATTTGACAAGGATATTTATATTCTATAATGGAAGGAGGTGATGAGGAGCAACAACAGTATAAGCAGGTAAATGATTTGATAAGAGATGGTACTTGGGATGCAAAGTTGATTAGACATTGTTCACAGAAGATATAGAAGATCATGTTATTAACAAAGTGATTCCCTCATCATATGAAGAGTAAGATAGGCCTATATAAAGTATTGAACCAAAAGTTTTATTCACAGTCAAATGAGCTTGGCATTATATAAGGAATAGGGAAGAGATAGACAATACTTATAAGAAGATGTGGGTGAAAGGTTTACCTTTTAAGATATGTTTTTCATATGGAGGCTATGGAAAAGAAGAATTCTAGTGGATGATACAGTTAGGAGATAGGGGATGTAGGGTCCATCTAGTGTTTGTGTTGTGATGATCCATAAGTGGACACAATCTCTCATATCTTCAGGAACTCTTTTTATGCTAACAAGAATCGGTCTTAGTTTTCTTTTTTGTAGGGATTTCTATTCACTATTTAACTCTGAGGGGAACAATTTTGAGATGGTGGAATATAGAAGAAAATGGGACAAAATAGCCTTACTACTTTGTTGTACCTAGCATGACTCTGTGGGAGCTGTGGGGGAGAAGGAACAGGAAGAAACATGAGGATAAGGAAACTAGAAGAATGAGGGTTATATATAATGTTACAAGGAATCTTAGAATGCTTTTGAAGGTCAGAAAGCCAGCACTGGAATTTCCAATTCAATGGCCTCATATAATTGGAGAATTTGGCTAGTTGAAAAAAAAAGTGAAGGCTATTATAGTACTTTGGAAGGCACCAGAGGAGGGTTGGGTCAAATACAACACAAATAAAGCTATGAGAGGGAGGAAGGAGGTAGCTCTTATGCATTTAGTTTGAGGGAGTAGAATAATGGAGATGTCACATACGCTAAGAGAGAACCACAACACTATGCAGATAATATGCAAGCAGAGCCTAATGCAATCTTATATGCAGCTAAACATTGTTCACCAACATATCATAATAAAATTATCATTCAGATAGATTCATTACTTTTGTAGAAGGTGTTGAAATATGAATGGCATTGCCCATAGAATGTAGCAAATTCAGTCAACCAGATACACAAATTCATGCAAACCAAGCAAGTGCACTATCAACCAATTTATAGGGAGGGCAATCAACTAGATGATCATCTAGCCAACTTAGCCATTGACACAGGTGCTTTCACCATCACAAGTTAACAACAAATAGAAAAAAAAGGTAAAGCCATATTAAATAGTGACTAACGGCACAGTCCATAGTTAAGGATCATACCTACTAAATGTTGAGGGGCCGAAGGACTTTCAAGATTAAGAATTTACATGTAAATTATATATAGAAGATTGTAGAATCAAATAAAGTGCATGTATTATTCTTAAGCTATTAGATTTAACAAAAAGGGTTTTTAGTACTATAGGAGAGTAGATGGAATAGATGGAGCTTCATAAACCTAACATAGAGGAGAGTAGTTGAATATCTGTGAGTACAAGTAAGCAACTAAGAAAGTCTCTATCTTCAGATATATAATATCTATGGGTTCCAAGCAAGAGAAGGTCGGGTCAATTTAAGTATATCCAGAAAATATAAAGCAAAGCAAGAGAGGGTAGCATACTCAGCTGTTACAACAAATCTCAGCAAATCAATTTTCCCTCACTAGCTTAAAAACCTTTATTTTGTTAATGCAAAGTATAGTGATGAGATGAGAGCATCAGTATTTAGTTAAATATGGAAATGAATGAGGAAAAGCTAGAGAGAAACAAAGTACTTACTTGTACAAGCTGAATGCAAAAGGAAATCAAGATATAGGAGCTGTAATGTAAATCAATCATAGCATCATCAGAAGGTGGATCGGTTCAGAGAAAGGGATCAGCAGAGTAAAAGTTGGTGGTTTTGAGATGAGGATTAGGAAACTAAAATGTTTTTGGAAACCCTTCTTTTTTTATTTGTTTTCTATTTGTATTTGGGTTGGGCCGAGTCTGGTGAATAGCGCTAAGATAAATTTTTATTGTATGATGGATTGGTCCATTATTAAATGATTATTAATAACATATAAAATTAACTGAAAAAAAAACTAAAATACTGAGTCTACTAAAATAATAAAATAAAAGAATATCCTCAAATGATGAGGACTCACTACTAATCTACTACTTCTGGATGAATGTAAATCTATCTATACACGGTAGAGAACCTTACGTTCCAACCTATGATATGAGACATCATAGAGGAAAGAAAGAGTATGCGTCTATAAGTAGAATTTAGTGGTATGCTAGATGAGGTAAGGCTGGATGCAAGGGTTGATATGCATGAATAATAACTGATGGTATGATATAGAGTAACTGAACATAAGAGTACATAGATGACTGATACTGCTGTAAATACTGAGTATCTAGTAATATGTATATAAATAAATACTAAGACTAAGCTTGTCTGAAGCTAAGTCCTGAGTTCTGATACTAAGTAACTGATATCTGAAGTTAATGATAACTGACTTACTGATATTGGCTGACTGTATCTCATAATCCTGATTCTGTAGAACTGAAATGAGTTCTATTATAAAGAGTAAAACTGCGACTATAGGAGGTAATCATCTAACCGACATGCCCCAAATAAGATAACTGAGTTGGGGTCCAACTTGTGACCCCAGTTGGAAGGGTATCAATATCATACCATGAGTAAAGACACTTAAAAGTTGCCCTCATCTGGAAGGTACTCTAATGAAAATGGTGGAACCCTAATCTAGTAAGTTAAAACACCTCATAAACCCTCAACTAGAAGGTTTGATGTCTCAACCAACGCTGGCTACATAGTTTTGGAACACAAGGAGTGCTTCTAGAGATCCCACTTTTTAATAGAAAATGAACCCCATCCTTGGGTTCACTCGGTGCTGAATCCTACTCCTAACTGAAAGACATTGAACTGAGTACACTAAATTGGACTGGATTGATATTGATCTTACTGAGTTTTCCTTACCTCAGTAACTGACCGAGATCTACAGAGTTTTGTAATTGACTGAGTGTACAACTAATCATGACATGACTGAGATTATTTAAATGACACTGGCTCTAGGCACACTGCAAAATTTTTGGGTATTAAATACCCCTAGAAATCTATAGCATAAAAAATAAAGCATAATATAATCTTGAAAATCATAACAATGTACACTTGTCCATAGTTCACTCATAGAGGCATTTAATCAAACACTTGTAATACATCTACTTATACATGAATGGGGAATACATGCTATTATGTAATAATGGCACTATTTCATTCACATAGGCATTCTATCAAACAAATACGGAGCATGCTTAGCTTATACAATAATCAAAACATATAGTCATCATGGGTACATTAATCAACTTACAAATTAAAGGTTTTATCATAAAGATCATGTAATTCTATGCATACAATGATTAATTTCATAAAAGTATGTAATTTAATCATGGACTAAAACCCAACAATAACATGAACATGAATTCAATTCAATTCAAGCATGGAAGTTCATAATTAAAAAATCTTGTATTTTAAAAATAGATTCGTAGACTCTATAGGTGAAAGGAACACATAGATTAACACCTAACAAACCTTGGGTTATTAGTTCTTAAAGGTTCTTGAAGATCAAATGTGAGTGACGATCCACAAGGAACAATGTGAGTGATGATCAAATTAATTTGAAATGATAGATACAAGTTAAACTCAAACAAATTGTACAAAAATATAAAATGGGGGAGATAGGTTCCTACACTAGTATTTCATTTTTGGTTTTTTCTAGTATAAATTCGGGGCTATAAATAATTAGAGTTTAACAATCAAGCACGGATCTTTAGATTATGCATTACTAAGGAAGTGACATATGGGAGTTAGTAATCAACATCAATTTAGTTAGTCAAATATGGGTAGGCTTGGTTATAGATTTTGATGCTAGTCTTTAAACAAAACACCAAAATTTAACCCATTTATTCTTTCGAATACCTAATAGGTGTGTTCAACAATTTGTAACCACAATCTCAATCTACGAATCCCTATTTCTAGGATGATATACATGGTATAGTCAATCTCACATTTACCCTTATAACTAAGATAGTGAAAAATTAGCAAACTACACACATAATTTCTATCATTACTTTGGTTTCCACATTCCTCTTTCAAGGATGCTATGGATTTCTACACTTCACCTAAAACCCTTTTTTTGAAGATGGCCTTGAGCTTTCTAGAGCTTGGAGCTTTCACTCATTAAACCATTGTGGGTATTTGCAGCTTTCACCCATCAAGTCCTAACCAAATTAGCATAGAAATGCTAAAACCCATAAACATAAATTACCAAATAGATGCTAACAAAAACAACCCACACATATTTTTACACCTATTCACACATAAACCCTAGAGGGAGATTTAGCTATACATAAGATTAATAAGAATAGATATACCAATAATCTCCATTGAAATAAATTATTGAAGATTTAAGTGAATGTTACTTCAAACATGGCTCTCCCACAATATCAATAATGGTAGTGAGCAAATTTTTCACTTAGAAAGTCTCCAATGTATTATTCACCAAAAATTTACACAATATTTTATTCTTCAAAAATAGAGGTTATGGATTCAAGAGCTAATACCTAAAAGTTGGGGAAGATGGAATATAATTCCATGAGGCTAGCGTTTGAGTCTTTTGTCAAAATTGGGAACATCCATGTGCATTTCCAATTTTTCCCCTGGGCTGCTTTTTTTTCTCGGTCGTGGTCACGCTAGTCTGGCCATGACCACAGTTAACTCCCATGAGTATAGTGGATTAACTTCAACTTGACTATCATGACTGTGGTTAGTAGACCGCGCCCATGGTACTGAAGGCCAGTTCCGCTCCAAGTCTTCAGCTGAACTTTCCTGTTCTCTTTTGACTCATTCAAGCTCAAATCCACATCTTTCTAGCCTTTTTTACTCTATACATGCAAAGAGTGGATATTAGTTCATTTACTAATAAATATGTATTACTAATTCTTTCAAACCAAGGTACTGTATATGATTGTTAAGTAAGAATGAGTGGTAAAATCACCGTTAATCAACGACCTAGGTGGAGCCTAGGGTACAAATTAGGGTAAGACTCGTACACTATGGTATAGTTGACTCAAGTAAGTCGTAGCCATCGTTGTGGCCAATTTCAAGATTTTACTAAGGGCCCTATGGTCATTTCCTAACCTAAAAACCCTAATTCCCCTCACTATATAAGTGTATATGGCCTTTTAAAACACATTTTTAGTGGATCAAACATCCAAAACACTCTCTCAAACACTTTGGAAGATTTGGAGGATAGGGTTTCAAGGGAGTTCATCTTGTAGGCAAAAGGAGTCAAGTTTTTCTTGCGGTTCACCTTGTGGAAGGTGTGTATCTCTCTCCCTTATTAAATAACTCAAAACCCATGTATTTCACAGTTGGATTAGTAAGAGTACATGGTGATTTTAAAATCAAATGAAAAGGGTTTTCATTGTCAAATAATGAATAATGTTTGCTCTTTCTTAGACTTCTAGTTATATATGATATTAGTTGTGGTTTGCATATGTGGGTGTTTTTTGTTTCTATTTCAACAAATGGGTCCTGATTAAACATAATATTAATGAATTCTAACGTGAACTTGGCCTTGATAAAGGTATAAACACAAGGTATTTGTGAAAATATCTAAATAAAATGTCTAGTCATAGTCATTGACCTATGGTATTGATCTATTGAACATAAATGTGATATAACATTTTTATAATGAATGTTAATACTTGATAAGTGGTTGGTAAAGGAATTGTTTGCCATGTATTGATTCATCATAAATATGAATGCTTGGTAAATGGTTGATAATTGTTAATCATGTAATAGATTAATTTATGACTTTAGATGGTGAGATGGTCCAATAACTATGAATGGTTTAGAAGTGGTATGGTAATGGTATTGCTAGCCTTATAAGTAGTTAAATTATGGCCATGTTGGTTGATGGCAATGAAATGGTTTATTTCACTAAATATGAAGTTTAATTGTTTGTAGAAATAAATTGTTGTATAGAAAGTTTAATGAAGCTTGAATGGCCTGTAAGGGTCTTGATGATTATATTTTGAATTGAATGACGATTTTAATAAAGACATTGGCCTAATTGATTGGTTAATCTATGAATACTCCATTGAAGACCTTATCGTCCCATATGGTGTTGATGTAGGTAAAAGGTTCAAGCCCTTAAATATGAAATAGATTTAATTAATGTTAATGCATGAACTAAAAGGGGTTAAGATTTCAAATGATGTCTAATAATGGGAATGGAATGTCTTATGGTTTAACTCCCTCTCCCAATAAAATGACTTATGGTTGGAGTCCCTCACCCAATAAAATGGCTTGTAGTTTGAGTCTCTCACCGAATGAAATGGCTTATGGTTGGAGTTCATCACCTAATGCAATGGCTTGTGGTTGGAGTCTCTCGCCCAATGAAATTGCTCATGGTTGGAGTCCCTCTCCCAATGAAATGGCTCGTGGTTGGAGTTCCTCGCCCAATGAAATGATTTGTGGTTGGAGTCCTTTGCCTAATAAAATGGATTGTGGTTGGAATCCCTCACCTAATGAAATGGCTTGTGGTTGGAGTCCTTTTCCCAATGAAATGGCTTGTGGTTAGAGTCCCTCGCACATTGAAATATCCTATGGTTTTTTTCCCTTGCTTAATGAAGTTTGTTTAATTGGTTAAGTTGGTTTGAGGTTCAGATCCCCTTGACTAATGTAAGAGAGAAGTTTAAGGTTCTTAAATTGGTAAGGTGATAGGTTGAAAGTTCTTCAGTCCATGTCTCATGAATGAATGTCTTTAAGAATGATTGTTATGATCATTTCCATGACTTGGTGTGCTATATAGAAACATATGTATGTGTATCTTCATATAATCCTATGTTATTGTTAAATTAATTTCATATGACGGCTTGACATGGTTTGAACTAATGTGTTATTTTATCCTTATGTTTGAGATACATCCTAGCACTCTAATTGCTAACTACCTTTGAATGCTATGTTCCTATGCGACATAAGTTCCATAGCTTTTTCTTTATTTTTTCTATGCAGTGACCAATTGTTCGGGTACATCGTGTGTTGACATTAAAGTGGTGAGCTTCCATTATCTAAAAGGTATACATTTCATAGTGTTTTACTTTAAGTCATCGACAATTTATTTTGAGTTAGTGTTGGCTTTTGTTTGGGGCATGTCCCAAAAGGTTTTAAACATTGGATTTGTAAAGGTTTTGTTGATGACTGTGGACTTGGGTATATTGGCTAGATTGTTTTCATTAATGAAATGTTAGATAAATTGTCTAAGTATTGACTATTTGATATATTTTTCTGCAACTTTGATATTAGGTTGGATTTCATCTGCTAATTTTTAATTGAATAGATGGTTAGGTTGGGTCGAGGAGGCGATCTCCGGTCCAAGTTGGGCTTCAAATACACACACAACATGGCTTCATTTAGGGAAATGTCATCAACCATAGCTCTACCTTTTGCCATGAATGGTCTTCCTAAAATAATAGGCATCTCGGTGTCAACCACACAGTTGAAGATGACAAAATCAATCGGGAAAATGAATTTCTACACCCTAACGATCACATCAAAAGAGATTCCCAAAGGCTTCTACACTATGTGGTCAACATCAATAGTCGCATCAATGTTATTTTTGGAAGTTTCAATCCTAGTTGCTTGAAGATAGCCAACAGCATCAAATTAATGTTGGCTTTTAAATCAAATAAGGCTCGGGCAAATCTTTATGACCCGATAGTTCATAGTATAGTGAATGCTCTGGGGTCACTTTTATCTATACCAAAGACCTAGTTGTGACTACACTACAGTGGTGCACACCCTCAACATCCTCATAAGTTTCTCCTTTCTTTCTTGTGACCAACTATTTCATACACATAGCGTATCCGGCATCTGCTCTAACACGTCAAGAAGAGGTATGTTCAAGCTTAGTTCTATCAGTGTCTTAATAAATCCCTTGAAATTACCTTTATCTTTCTTCTGCACCAATTACTAAGGAAAAGGTGGGGGTGGTCTTAGAATCTTTCTGGATTCTGGCTCAATGATCGGACCCTTACCTTTATCTTTAGCAACTGTACCTCTATCACATGTTACCTTTTTAGACATAGCAGTAGGTGCCTCATTATTCGAATCATCTATAATAGGTAGTGGGGGTCCATAGTAGTGATACCACTCCTTGTGGTAATAGCAAGTGTGTGACCATTATATTTTGGAATTTTCAGTATGTTGCTCAGAAGGGTACCTAGCTACCTCTGGTTTAGAGTCACTGACATCTTCCCAATGCTCCAACTGCTTAATGGTAGTGGCATGTGACTCAACCTTCTGGGTTAACCCTGAAATATCAACCTTAATCTCCCTGATGCTAGTTTACTGATTTCCTGACCCTTCAAAAACTTATCCAGTATCTTCTCCATTCTGGATTCTACATCACATCTACCAGGTGGAATGTATCTTTCTCTTCTCTCTCTATAGCCTTTCTTTTTTCTCCAATCACCATCTTTATTTGTTCTATGGTCTCTATACCGATTATAGTAGTTACAACCTTAGTTCCCTTGACCTTGGGCTCGGAAACCTTACATCTAATAATCTAGATAGTTAGCTTCCTCTTTTAATTCTGACTTGTACATTTTGGAAGTTGTCCTATATGCTGGTACTATGTTCACATTCTCATAACTGTCCTCTATAAACTGCTTAGCTATCACCCCTAAATCGGTGCTTAGTAATGCAATTTCTTGCTCTACCGTATCATCAGCTGCTCTCTGGTCACAGGAAGCAACTATAACAAAAGTACCAAATCCCTTTTTATCCTCCCAAGTTTGCCACCCTCGATTTGTGAGTGAGATCCTATCTAACATCTCTAAAGCTGCCTCCCAACATAGTCTCATGAAATCTCCTCTAGAGATAGTGTCTGCCATGGCTCATGAACTAATGGTCAGGTCTTTGTATAGTATTTTTGATAAGCTTTTCCCTATCAACTAATGATTCAGCATAAAGCTCAGCTTCTTCTTAAACTTGAAGCAAGTCTCTTACATGGACTCTTACTGCAACTACCTAAACTTATAGATCTCATCCCTAAACTTCAATATCCTTAATAGAGGAAAGAACCTGTTTAAGAATTGCCTGCGTAACTCATTCCAAATCGTGATAGATCCTCTTGGCAATTCCCCTAACCATAAAGATGTTTCTCTTGTAAGTGAGAAAAAGAAAATCCTCAGTCAAAGTACTTCCTCATTTACCCCTAGATTGATATGCTTCTCTTAGTCTCCATCTTCTTATTCTTTTCACCCATCTTGGGTGTTTCTTTTCAAGGGCAACATATTTTTCAACTTTATCCATTTCAGGCTCATTAATTTGCATTATATCAGGTTGTGGTGGTAGTGGCTTAGGCAGTCCAATGAGGTAGTCTGAAGAGGTCCTTGATGGATTAACCACCCTACACCTATCCCCTTCAATAATAGTAATTATGCACAAGTCTTTATAGTGGAATAGTGTGTTATGTGATTTATAAACCTTAAAAACTGCATCTTTGTCCTCCAACATCATTTTAAGAGTACCTTCTCTTACATCAATCAACGATTCTTTTATTTCTGTGAATGGACTCCTAAATCTTATTGGTACCTGTTCTTCTTCCTAAAAATCTAACATGATAAAGTCATCGGGAATAATAAATTTACCAAAATTTTTTAGGACATCCTCTATCACTCCTTCAGAATGGGCTATGGTCCCATTTGCTAGCTGTAGTAGAACGGAGCTCGATCTAGGTTTCCCCAATCCTAATTTGTTGAACAAAGATAGGGGTATCGTGTTGATACTTTCCCCTACATCACTAAGTGGTTGCACTACCTCGCTGTTTATAACCTTAATGGGGAGAGTAAACTTCCCTAGGTCCTTAAGCTTTTTCGGCATCTTTTGAGACCATAAAACTAGACACCTCAGTGAGTGCTACCGCTTTTGCATCCTGCAATTTAACTTTATTAGCCACCACATCCTGCAAGTACTTAGCATACTTGGGCATTTTTTGCAAAACATCTAAAAAAGAAAGTTTAATATGGAGTTCTATGAACATGTCAAAGAACTTCTTGAAACGCACATCCTTTTTTGCCTTTGTATTCTTTTGCAGAAATGGTAACTATGGGACCTTCTTCACTTCTTTCGAATACTCAGACTTCCTCAAATTCTCAACAATATTTTTGGATACCTGTTGGGGAGCCTTATCAGCATCTACCTCCTTAGTTGTCTTTGGAAGTTATCCATGAAGCTCTTTACTAGTCCTCAAAGTGATTACCACTACTTGTTTTGGATTTTCTGTATCTGCTAGCAAACTACCTTGAGGCTTGGTATCAGTGCCTATTGTAACTGCCCCAACGGCAACTCTAATCTTTTCTCTGTCGCTTGTTATTTTTTTACATCAGCTGCCAACTATGTCCTCGAATACACTTTATTATATTTTCCAAGTTCCTAGTTGACTGATTTGGTTGAGCCTGCTGTTGCTAAAATTGTTGTGGCTACTGCGTGTTCCGTAATTGATTTAGTGGATGTGATTTCCACTTCATGTTGTATGCATTACCATAATTAGGCCTCTAAATATTTCTTACATACATCATAAATTTTGGATTTGATGTACATATAGCAGCTGTATGGCCACTATTTCCACAGACTTCACACCAACCAACAACCTATTGTATCCATTGACTATGACCGCAGTTATACAACTCCCAATTTAGGCTACTGAAGTGAGTGTTTATCATATTTTGCAATGCCGCAACTAAGCTGATAAAGAGGTGTATTAGTCAACCTCAACAGACCTACAACTTTCTTGGTGGCACTATTACAATCATCATGCCACACTAGATTCCCTCGAGCAATATAGTTTTTCAAGGTGTACAGCTCATCATATGTCATCTCAAGAGCAACCTACAGCTGAATCTAGCAATATTTTTATATTGTGATCAAGAGCCTCTACAAAAGTATATGAAAGAACCTCATTAGACTATTGATGGTGTGGACAGTCTCAAAGAAGTACCTTGAAGCTCTCTCAAGCATGGTATAGATTCTCATCTTTTATCTTCTTAAAGCACACTATCTCACTACAAAGTCTTATAGTCTTGCCAGACGGGAAAAATCATATACGGAATTTATGAGTTATGTCATCCCATTATGTGATTTAATTTTTCGGCTCTGCATTCAACCACTTTTTTGCTTCCCCCAACAGGGAAAAGGAGAAAAGCATCATCCTCACATATTATTCATTCACACTTATGGGAATGAATGTATCACTTATTTCAAGGAAATTTCGCATGTGGAACTATGGATCTTCATGTGAAAGCCCTATGAACTGTCCACTACTAATCAGAACTTGTACCACATTTTTTTTAAGTTCAAATTGGCCTCTAGCTACCAGCTTCTTAAATGGAAAGGTCAAATTAGTTGGAAGTGGGATTGCCACTTCTCTAACTGTCCTATGGGCTTCTAGTTATTTATCAATTGGAGAAGGATCTTCTTGATCTTCTTAGACTTACAAATTTTTGGGGAGAAGGATTGTTTCTCTCTATTTTTTATGAAAGCATTGTTTGGGTTTGGGACTTGGTTCAACTAAATCCTTATCCCTTGCCAACGTACTACTTTGAAACGTATTTCTTTCAAGTACAAAACCAAGACCAAACATAGAAAACACCGAATAAATCTAAAATGCAAAACTAAAAATAAAACAGTTGCTAATTTACAAGTTCCCGGCAATGGCGCCAAAAACTTGATAACGCACACGCAAGTGTACATGGTATAACAAGTAGTAAAGTGCCTTAAATAATACCAAGTATCGATCGTATAGAGACTTGATTAAACAACGATTCCATTTTAATTCGTTATTTACATTCAATTGGTGCAAGAGTAACTAAAAGAGAGTTTGTAATTTGTAACTACTGATTGCATGTTTTCAAGAACTTTGTATCTATAGAGTATTTCCTCTTCAACCCTAATATCATCGCCGACTAATACTAAATTCATCACCAACCATTATGTCCACCATACCCGGTGGGGATATCCCACCGGATAAAAGTAACAATAGGAGTATTGAAGAAAGTAATCAAAATAATCAAAAAGATTACTGTAGTTAGAAGTATGGAGATCTATTCAACCTTAAAGTGGTCGATACTAATATTATTAGGGTTTCTCCTAAGCCTATTATTATGTTCCATGTAGATCCTACAATTACATGTAAATCATTAGAACTGCGGAATCTGATCATGCAAGAGAATTTACAATATGCTATCATTGGTAAATTCTCATATGGTAAGCCACATATTGAAGTTCTCCGTAAAACCATTCCATCTCAATATTTAATCAAAGGTCAATGTACTATTAGATTTTTGGATGATAGGCATGTATTATTAAGGCTTAAAATGTATGAGGGCATTGAAATTGGATCCATGGTTTGAGCCAGATGTTTAAATCACGGTGGCAGTAGCTTGGATCTCAATTCTAAATTTACCCCCAATTTTTTTGCAAGAGATTCAATATTTTGTATAGTGTCTGTAGGTTGTAAACCACTTACAGTTGATATGGAAACTAAAAATCACATTAGACCCTACTGTGCATGAGTAAAAGTAGAGGTGGATTTAGTAGCAAAATTACCTCAAAGGATTTGAATTAATGAAAAAAATGAAGTTAGAGGTGAAATCAAATACAAATGGGTCCAAATTCAGTATGATTACATGCCAAAGCATTGTACAGAATGTTGTTTATAGGGACATGATGAACAAAAATATGTAACAAACATCCAGATTTATATGACAAACATAAGGAGGAAAAAAAGGAGAAAGAATCAAAGATGAATTAAAAAAATAACACATAAAGGAAGCAAGTACATAATCAGTTAGAGGCAAGGAGAGAAACCACTAATAATTTTTAGTGGCTCATAAGGAAAATTAGATATAGGATAAATTGATTTGGTCATATATTGGGAGAGGTCAATGAGAATAGAAAAATGGAGTTGGAGATTTCAAATACAGTTAAAGCTTTAGAAGACGCATACAATAAGAATAAAGACAACAAAGACAATGCAGGAAATGTTGAAACTGATAAACAAGAGGGTGGAGATGGGATAAGCACCAAAGATTGGGTTCCTAGAATTTTTGGTAAAGGTACAGAAGTTAGTCAAGAGGTTTAACCCATAGCAGGAAAGATAATAAATTAGCAGGCAATAGATAGTAATTCAAATTGGCAAGTAGCGAAGAATAGTGGTGAAGTTCAAACAAGTTTAAAGAAATAGAGTAAGTCAAGAAAAGTCATGGATAAGAGTGATGATAGAAGTAAGGAGGAAATAAAAAATAAGAAAAAAACAGGTAATACAAGTGTAACAGAGGCAAAATCATCAACAATGCATTCAAGGAGTCATACAGCTAAATCTAAGACCAAATGAATGCATTGATTTGGAACATAAGGTCAGTTAACACCCAACAGGACTTCACTAGACTAATAACAATTCCAAGAAGATACCATTTTTACTTTATTGGACTTATGGAACCATTTCAGGATGGTCACCATATTGAGGAGTACAGAAGAAAGTTAGGTATGAAACATGTTGTATTAAATGTATCCGAAAAAATTTGTGTTTTCTTGGAAGAGAATGTGGAATATAGTGTTGTGAAAGATGAAGAGGAGTAATTCACTCTGACAGTTGCGAATTAAAATGCAGGTATTTCATTTTTGGTTACTTTAGTGTATGTTGAATGTAATAAAAATGAGAGATTATTACTATAGGATTCTTTAATTGGTCTGTCTAATACTTATCAAATGCATTGGCTAACAGGAGGGGATTTGAATTTTATAAGAAGTGTGGAATAAAAGTTGGGTGGGTTATCTATTACATTTAATGAAACTCATGACTATAATTAGCGGATCAGTTTTTGTAATAGGGAAGAAGTCTAGTTTAAGGGAAGTAAATTCACTTGGTAGAATGTGAGAACAAATGAGGACTGCATATTCAAGAGATTAGATAGGATTTTGTGCAATGATAGGCTATAAAATATTTTTCAGATGATGAAAATGTAACTTTTAGCTAGGAGTAGATTATATCACTCTCCTTTACTAGTTCTATGCAGAACAGAGAGTGAGCAGATAGTTAGATCTTTAGATTCTTAAATTTTTGGCTAAAGGAGGAAACATATTTGGAAGTGATTAAACAGAGTTAGGATTTATAGATTGAAGGAAATCTTTTCATTGTGTATCAAAATAAATTCAAAAACACCAAGTCACCTATAGGTAAATTAAATAAATAACATTTTGCTAATATCTTTTAGGAAATTGAAACTCTAGAACATATTATTAGGGTAAGAGAAAAATAATTTGAGGAGAATCCTAATAGAGTAAATAGAGCTAACTTATTTAAGGCTCATGCTGAGCTGAACATACAATTAAAGAGGGAGGAAGATTTTTTGAGATAGAAAGTTGGGTATGAATAGTTCAAGAAAGGTGAGAGGAATACTAAATTCTTTCACACTATTGTTAATGGAATGAGAAACAGGCTCACGAAAAGTAGAATTCAGAATGAAAATGTTGAATGGTTGGAAGAAATACAGGACATATCAGAGGATGCAGTTAATTTTTTCTAGAACCAGTTTACCAAACAAAAAGATGCAGAAGATTTCAACATTCTGTAGGAAATACCAAAGTTGGTGACTAAAGAACAGAATAAAGATATAATGAGAATACCAGATGAGGATGAAATCAAAGAACCTGTGATGGGATTAAATAAAAATAGTGTAGAAGGTCCAGATGGGATAATGAGGGCATTTTACCAAGATGCATAGGAGATTATTAAGCAGGATATTCACAAAATGATAACGGTTTTCTTTTGTGGATTTCAACTTCCTAGATACATTACTCATACAAATTCGATGTTGTTCCCAAAGAAGTTAGTAGTGAACAATTTTTCTGACATGAGTCCTATTTCTCTTAGTAAATTTTTCAAAAAGATTTTTTCAAGAATTGTTCATGAGAGGATTTAAGGAGTTTTACCCCAATTAATTTCACCAGAACAGGAAGGCTTTGTTCAGGGAAGGAGTATTGCTGAAAATGTCCAGGTAGTTCAGGAAATTGTATCAAAAATAAGAAAGAGGGTAAAACATATGATAGAGTGGAATGGCTTTTCTTAACAAAGGTGGTGAGAACATTTGGTTTTTCTGAGATTCTTGTTGATATGGTCTTTAGATTACTCGAAAATAATTGGTATTCTACACTTTTAAATAGTCAGCCTAAGGAATTCTTTAAATCTACAAGAGGCTTAAAATAGGGGGATACTTTGTCACCAAAATTATTTATTATAGAAAAAGAAGTTTTGTCAAGGTCACTAAAGAAACTGATACAGAATAAGGACTTCAAATTGTTTGGGATGCCAAGAGAAAGCCCAAAATTAAATCATTTTGCTTTATCAGATGATAAGATCATATTGTGAAAAACTAAAGTGAAATCTTTACAGTTTGTTACTGCTGTTTTAGATGAATGTGAGGAAGTATAAGGGAAGAAAATTAACTAAGATAAGGGTGAGATTTATTTGCACAAAGGGGTTTCTAATAAAGTAGGGGTCCTAGTAGAAGTGGCTAATGGTATTATGAGAAGAGAATTCCCTTTCATTTACTTTGGATGTCCTATTTTCTACATGAGAAAGAAGAAGGAATACTATGAGCAGCTAATGAACAGAATTGCTAGTAAGGTGCAGACTTGGAAAGGTAAACTGTTATCTTATGGAGGCTGAGTTGTGCTGATCAAGCATGTGTTACAGAGCCTCCCTATACATTGTTTGTCAGTAATGAACCCTAACATGAATGTATTAAATGTTATTCAAAGAATGCTAGGTTAATTTGTTTGTAGTAGCGAAATTAGAGAGAAGAGGAGACATTAGGTGAAATGGCAACCTGTATATTTACCACAAGGGGAAGGAGGTTAGGGATTTAAGAGGATTACTGATATCTCTATGGCTCTTTTCTATAAACTTTGGTGGAATTTTAGGACCACTAAATCAATTTGGAGGGATTTTATGTTTAATAAATATTGAAGCAAAGAGTATCCAAAACTAGTAATGTGGAAAACAGGTACTGGAGGATCACAAGTATGGAAGAAGATACTAATGGAAAGAGATCTGGTGGAGTATTTAATTATGTCATAAGTAAAGCAAGAAAACTATGATATATGGTTAGATAACTGGAATTGACAAGGAGATTTATATTCTATAATGGAAGGAGGTGATGAGGAGCAAGGATGGTATAAGCAGGTAAAAGATTTGATAAGATATAGTACTTGGGATGAATAGTTGATTAGAACATTATTCATAGAAGAGAAAGTAGATCATGTTATTAACAAAGTAATTCCCTCATCAGATGAATCGGAAGATTGTCCTATATGGAGTATTGAACAAAAAGTTTTATTCACAGTCAAATGAGCTTGGCATTATATAAGGAATAGGGAAGAGATAGACAATACCTATAAAAGGATATGGGTGAAAGGTTTACCTTTTAAGATATGTTTTTTCAAGTGGAGGCTATGGAGAAGAATAATTATTATAGATGATACAGTTAGGAGATGGGGGATGCGTCCATCTAAGTGCTGGTGTAGTGATGATCCTGATGTGGAAACAATCTCTCATATCTTCAGGAACTCTTTTTATGCTAACAAGAATTGGTCTTACTTTTCTTCTTTTGCAGCAATTCATAATCATAATTTTACTCTGAGGGGAACAATTTTGATTTGGTGGAATGCAGAAGTAAAAGGGATAGAATAGCCTAACTATTTTTCTGTACCTAGCATAACTTTGTGGGAGTTGTAGGGGAGATGGAATAGGAAGAAACATGAGGATAAGGAAAATACAAGATTGAGGGTTATATATAATGTTACAAGGAATATTAGAATGCTTTGGAAGATCAGAAAACCAGAACTGGAATTTCCAATAGAATGGCCTCATAGAATTTGAGAATATGAAAAGTTGAAAAAAAAGTGAAGGCTATTATAGTAGTTTGGAAGGCACCAGAGAAGGGTTGGGTCAAATACAACACAGATAAAGCTGTGAGAGGGGAGGAAGGAGGTAACTCTTATGCATTTAGTTTGAGGGATAAGAATAATGGAGATTGCATATATGCTAAGGGAGAATCACAACACTACGCAGATAATACGCAAATAGAGCCTAATGCAATCTTATATGCAGCTAAACATTGTTCACAAACACAGCATAATAAGATTATCATTCAGATGGATTCATTACTCTTGTAGAAGGTGTTGACAAATGAATGGCATTTCTTATAGAACATAGCAAATACAGTCAAGCAGATACACAAATTCATACAAAACAAGCAAGTGCACTATCAATATATTTATAGGGAGGGCAATCAACTAGCTGATCATCTAGCCAACTTAGCCATTGACACATGTTCTTTCACCCTCATAAGTTACCAACAATTAGAAAAAAGAGGTAAAGCCATACTAAATAGTGACAAATGGTAGAGTCCATAATTAAGGATCATACTAGCTTAATAATGAGGGGTATAAGGACTTTCAAGATTAAGAATCTACATATAATTTATATACAGAAGATTGCAGAATCAAAGAAAGTCCATGTACTATTCTTAAGCTATTACATTCAACAAAAAGAGTTTTCAACACTATGGGAGAGTAGATGAAATGGATGAAGCTTCATAAACCTGACTTAGAGGAGAGTAGTTAAATATCTGCAAGTACAAGAAAGCAACCAAGCAAGTCTATATGTTCAGATCTACAACATCTATGGGTTCCAAGCAAGAGAAGGTCGAGTCAATTTAAGTACATTCAGAAAATATAGATCAAAGCAAGAAGAGGGTAGCATACTCAGCTATTATAAAAAATCTAAGCAGATCAATTTTCTCTCACTTGCTTAAAAACTTTCATTTTGTTAATGCAAAGTACAGTAATGAGATGAGACCATCGGTACTTAGTTGAATAAGGAAATGAATGAGGAAAAGCTAGAGGGAAACACAGTACTTACTTATGCAAGCTGAATGTAAAAGGAAATCAAGATATAGGAGCTACAATGTAAATTAATTATAGCATCATCAAAAGGTGGATCAGTTCAGAGGAAGGTATCAACAGAGTAAAAGGCGGTGGGTTTGAGATGAGGATTAGGAAACTAAAATGTTTTTGGAAACCCTTCTTTTTTTATTTGTTTCCTATTTGTATTTAGGTTGGGCCGAGTCTGGTGAATAGTGTTAGGCTGAATTTTTATTGTTTGATGGCTTGGTCCATTATTACATGATTATTAATAACATATAAAATTAACCCAAAAAAATACTAAAATACTAAGTCTACTAAAATAGTGAAATAAAATAATATCCTCAAATGATGAGGAATCACTACTAATCTACTACTTCTGGCTGAATCCAAATCTATCTATGCGCGGTAAAGAACCTTACCCTTCGAACCTATGATATGAGACATCATAGAGGAAAGAAAGAGTACGCATCAGTACGTGGAATATAGTGGTATGCTAGATGAGGTAAGGCTGGATGCAAGGGTTCATATGCATGAACAATAACTGACTGTATGATATAGAGTAACTGAACATAAGTTTACATAGATGACTGATACTGCTGTAAATATTGAGTATGCACTAATGTGTATGGAAATAAATACTGAAACTAAGATTTTCTAAAGCTAAGTCTTGAGTTCTGATACTAATTAACTGATATTTGAAGTCAATGATAACTGATTTACTGATATTGGTTGATTGTATCTCACAGTATTGATTCTATAAAAACGAACTGAGTTCAATTCTAAAGACTGAAACTCTGACTATGGGAGGTAATCATCTAACTGATGTGCCCCAAATAAGATAACTGAGTTGGAAGGGTGTCAGTACCGTGCCACGGGTAAAGACACTTAAGAGTTTCCCTCATCTAGCAAGTACTCTAATGAGAATGGTGGAACCCTTATCTGGCAGGTTAAAACACCTCATCAACCCTCAACTAGCAGGTTTGATATCTCAACCAACACTGGCTATGTAGTTCTGGAATACATGGATTGCTTCTAGATATCACACTTTCTACTGTCAGGTGAACCCCCATCCTTGGGTTCACTCGGTGCTGAATTCTACTCCTAACTAAAAGAAATTGAACTAAGTATACTGAACTAGACTGGATTGATACTGAGCTTATTAAGTTTTCATAAGTTTAGTAACTGACTAAGATCTACAGAGTTCTATAATTGGCTGAGAGTATAACTAATCATGACATGACTGAGATTATGCAACTGACACTGGCTCTAGGCACACTGCTAAATTGTTGGGTATTAAATACCCTTAGGACTCGATAACATAAAAAAATAAAGCATAATATACTCTTGAAAATCACAACAAGGTACACTTGTTCATAGTTCACTCATAGAGGCATTTAATCAAACACTTGTAATGCATCTACTTATACATGAATTGGCAATACATGCTATCATGTTATAATGGCACTATTTATTCACATAGGCATTTTATCAAATAAATAGGGAGCATGCTTAGGTTATACAATAATCAAAATATATAGTCATCATGGATACATCAATCAACTTTTAAATTGATGGTTTTATCACAAAGATCATGTAATTCTACGCATACAATGATTAATTTCATAAAATCATGTAATTTTATCATGGACTAAAACCCAACAATAACATGAACATGAGTCAATTCAATTCAAGTATGGAAGTTCAGAATTTAACAATCTTGTATTTAGAAAATGGATTCGTAGACTCTATGGGTGAAAGGAATCCATAGATGAACACCTAACATACCTTGGGTTATTTGTTCTTAAAGGTTCTTGAAGAAATTCTTGACTTTGCTCTTGGTTTCATGAAGCTAGGTTTGCAGTTTTGAGAGAGAATCCTTTTAATTTGCGGATAAATTGAGTGAGTAGTGACTTAAAATATTTTTACGGATTAAATCCCATATCTGGGTGTGTTAAAATTATGGGAAAACACTGTTTTAACCCTAGACAGAACATTTAATTTCTGTCAAAATTTTCTAAAATAAGCACCTGGTGCGACGTGGCGCTATCGCGTCGTGTCTCTGAAAATTTCCAAATAGTAAAATGCATGGTGGCGTGATGCGGTGGTATCGCATTGCCACTTTGGTTGGGACCTGAAATTTCATCGCGAAGCAATGAAATCGCATTGGTACATTGGAAATAGACAATTATGAAAATAAGTTGTTATGCGATGCGCTGGTATAGAGGTACTTCATTGGAAACTAACAATTGCCATTTTGACATACTCCACGATGTGCTACAGTCCTAATGACGCTGTTTAACAACTGAAACTTAAAACAGCCATAACTTATTACCCGGTTATCGGATTTAGGTGAATTTTATATTGTTGGAAAGCTAACTGAATTTCCTACATATTAGTAGGATCTAAACATAAAAATACTTACTATTTCAAAAAAATTATATTGGATGACTCATGAACTGATAGTTATGTTAAGCTTTTAAAATATGGGGTATTACAATATCTCCCCCGTGGGAACATTCATCCTCGAATGAGACTGATTAAGCTGAGACACTGATAGACTGAGTTTACACACAGAAAATGAATATCTAATGCATTACTACATGACTGAACTACTAACAAACTATGCTTTTACACTAAACATGTATATCTAATGCATGGAATTTATGACTGAAGCTACTGACAAGATGGGTTTTCATACTGAACTTGCATATTTGATGCATGAGTACATGACTGAACTGATTCATGAATGCATGAATGAATATGCAACGGTAATGGATAGCAAGTTATAATTATAGATGAAAATGGAACTGAGTAAAGCTAAGGAATATTGTTACCTTAAGATAGATCTGAGGTTGCGGAGAAGAGGTGAAGATACTTGGTCTGTATATCCATTTCTACTTCCCAAGTAGCTCCCTCAATATACTAATTTCTCCAAAGAACTTTGACCAAGGGAACTTTTTTTCCTTCAGTCAGCGAATCTAATAACTGTGGATCTAGACTGGAACCTCTTTGAAAAGGAGATCATTCTGAATATTTACATGATCTAAAGGAACTATGATTGTTGGGTCACCAATGCATTTCTTTAGCAAGGAGACATGGAATAATGGATGTACTTATGTTAGATCTGAAGGCAACTCGATCTCGTAAGCTAATTTTCCAAAACTACTGAGTATTTTGTAAGGATCGATGTATCGGGGATGAGCTTTCCCTTTTTGTCGAATCTCTTCACCCCCTTCATAGAAGAGATTTTCAAGATTATAGACACAGATGTCAACTCGAGATCATTCAGTGAGCATGCATGAATGGGAATATGAGAACAGAACTGAGCCTGAAACATGATACATGAACTGATTATCATTAATTGAACTGATTCCTTAATTACATGGTTTACAATTAAGATTGGGACTTGAGGGTTAACTTGGGAGTACTCACTACTCCAAACTAGATTCGTTACGTAAAAAGAGCATGGAAGACTTAGGTCATGAAAACTCGGGGGGTTTATAGTGCATCTCCCCCTTGGGACATTATGTCTCCCAAAGAATACTACTTGGCTAGGATTCTGAGAAAACTAAGACGATACACGGGGCACCTATAAACTGATTTGTGACTGAATATCTGGTATCAGAAACTAAGGAATGACACATAAACTAGTATGAAAATGCAACTACCTAGTTGCTCTATCTTGGAATGGTTACATTTATTAGACTTTAGATAGTACGACTATAAGGAAAGATGGGAAAATATACGAACTTATTCGCCTAACTACTAATCTGAATTGATGGTTGTACGGAATATCTCACACTAAAAATTTATGCTTAACTGAAGCATTTCTTGACAATCTTTCTATAAAGTTCTACAAACTTTAGGCAGCAAGGAAATCTTGGGATGGTCTGAATACAACATCTTGCTAACAAATCGCGTCAAGGATATAATTCTGTAATATGGGGAAAGTCCCATGAAATGTCATCTAAGATAGAGTTACTATGCCTCATACACTGAAACTACTAGCTTTCCATCTTAGCCATATTTCCCAACTATTCCTTGAACAATAGTTTCTACTTCAACACCGTATTTCACTTGGAGCTACTAAAATTTTTCTCATGGGCACTAAGGACGAATGCATAAACATACTAACTTATTTGATTAACTGGATGACTGATAGATAGATTTTGGTCATGTAATATTGAATTGTACTTAACCTCAATTACTGGACTAAAACTATACAGTACTATGCATCTAAGGTAAGGGTTGACTGAGGAACATGAGGTAACTGAGCATGAATTTCGTGAAAATGGTATTAAATAGGAATTCAAGACTAAGCGCATGGATGATTCAAAAATGTTGAGATCCTGACAACTGAATAACTAATAACTGTATATGTTAGTCAAGCAAACCAGAAATCAGACTGCTTCTGGAACTGAATGCTGAACTGAGCACACTATAGAGCATGAGTACATATAGTGTACATTAGTCATAAGTTGCATGACCTAAATTTGGAGTTTTTGTTTTCATGGAACATGATTCAAAACACTAAGTGAACTGGAACTCCTTATATTAGGAACTATAAGCATAAATGATATTCGTTGATGTGCACGAATATGGGCTTGGATCATAGAGCTAACATGTACTGCGTGGTTAGATATCATGATAGTTGAAGTACAAAAATTTGTACTAATATAAGGACAGGTTGGGAATCAACCTCTCCCACTACTTTTGTACACATACTAGCATTACCACAAAAATCTGAAAGACTCACTTGATTACTTGTCCTACCATCCTTAGCTTAAAGTCATTATTCTAAGACCGTGAGGCACTTAATAAACTCTAAATCAAACTGAAACCACTTTTCTCCAGAGTCTGAGATATGAAAATCTCATAAACACTAAACTCATTCTGAATGACTACTCCTAATGATGTAAGGTCCACTGTTAGTACTTCCTTCTGATATATGATTCTAATGTTTCTATTGCCCAAAAAATCATCATATAGAAACCTCAACAAAGACTAACTTCGAATTCTCAACTTTTCTTTCTACTACTTCAATCTAGAGATTCAAACTTAGATCAACTAAAACTGAGGTACTACCCCTTCATTCAATGATTGGTCTATCAGGAAACTAAAATAGAACGACTCTATTGCTGAAATTAGTTGAGGGGATTTTCATAAATACTCTAATCGAGCAATTTCTATATACTCATTTGGCTTGAACAGATTTATCTACTAAGGTAAGCACTAAGAAAGGTACTGCTAATATTTCTAGTCTAACTTAAAGTTGACTGTCATACAAAGAGTTACAAAAGATAGTAAAGCTCCTGCCATACTGGAATATCTGTAACGTACCAGTGAACACATCAGGAGAACATTCCTGATCTTATTTAGATTGAAGCGCATAAAGCTTGTTTGGGCGTTTCCCACTGGTGGCACTAAAATTGGCACCTTGCTGATTCGGGCGACCTGACTGAGCTGAAGAAAGAGTATGTTGACCATGAGAACCTGACTGAGGATAATCTCTAACTTTATGGCCTAGCTTGCCACACCCAAAACAAATATCGCTACCAGCTCTGTAGACACCCTGATGGTTCTTGATACATTAGTAACAAAGAGGATTTATTCGAGCACTACTGACACTACCCTGAGGTTTAGAGCCGGGTTCCCTATAGATGTTACTATTTTTGAACTGAGGTACTAGAGCACTAGATAAGGATAGACCTGTAACTAAATATTTTAGATGAAAATAGGAATGGTTACCGCCCTCTGACTTAGGCTGATTGAAATTAAAGCTACCTATTCTTGCCTTCATGTTCTACCTCTCTCTCTCTCTCTATTCTTTGCCTCATTTATCTATTGAGCATGGACCATGATCCTGGATATGTCTATCTCCTTAATTAACATCACAGTTCTACACTCCTTAACCACACTATCTGACATCCCAGCTACAAACTTGCTCATTTTGGACCTACTGTCAGCTACTACATGGAGAGCATACCTGGATATCTGAGTAAACTTGAGGGAATACTCTTTCACACTCATACTGCCCTTCCTGAGATTTATAAACTCTAACACCTTGGCTTCTCTTAGCTCTAAGGGAAAGAATCTGTCTAGAAAAGCGATAGCAAACTCTTCCCACTCTACAGGCTCTGTATCGGTGCCCCTATCTACCTTCCACTACTTAAACCACTTATGAACTATATCTTGTAGCTAATAGGTAGCTAAATGAACACTCTCATTGGAAGTCACTCCCATGATATCCATGACTTTCTAAACCTGATTGAGGAACTCCTGTGGATTCTCTCTAGCTTAGATCCTGAGAATAGGGGAGGATTCATTTGGGTCAAGTCCCAAATTCTCGCTGTAAAAGTATTGGCTACATGGTTGGTTGGAATAGTAGCTGGCCATTCATTTTAAGCTACTATAGAATTGGCTAAAGTAGTGAATGCAGCTCTAATTCTACATGGGAGACATGCTCGTCTATGGAATCTGCCTGAACGGGCTGAAGTGCTGACTGATTTCTGATTCTCCTTTCATTAGTTCTTTTGGGAGGCATGTTCTTTACATGAAAAAGAGGAAACGGATTATACTGAGAGTTTAAATTGAGTTCATGCTTACTCGTAGTACATGAATACTGAATGAAGGGAAACTATTTCTTAAAACATCTCATAGCCTCCTGTCCATAAGTGTGGTGCGCTATATACCCATGAATAAGACTTTACCAGATGCGGCTTTTAGACTACCTAGGACACTGTTGAACCTAATGCTCTGATACCAAGTTAGTAACGCCTGAGTTTGTACCCTGAATGCTATACGGTGCTTACGACCTCGTAGGACCATAAGCTAACCCATGACTGATATTTGTTGTGAGCACTAAAATATGATACTATAATAAATATAGAAAATAGGTTGAAATTCCATAAGGTTCAAAATCTATAAATACGACTATGGTGTATCAACTGAAACAACAATCTGTAAAACTGAACGCCAATTAAAAACTAGTATGAAAAGCCTCTAATTGAAACTGTCTGAAAGTGAAGTTAATGGGACATTCCCCCAACTAACTCGATCTATTTAAATACTAAGTCTACTGAAATAATGAAATAAAAGAATATCCTCAAATAATGAGAACTCATTGCTAATCGACTATTGCTTGCTGAATCTGAATCATCTATGTGCAGTCGGGAACCTGAGCATTTGAACCAATGATATAAGACATCATAGCGCAAAGAAAGAGTATGTATTAGTATGTGAAATGTACTGGTATGCTAGATAAGGTACATGGATGACTGATACTACTGTAAATACTGAGTATACACTAATGTGCAAATAAATAAATATTATGACTAAGCTTGTCTAAAGCTGTCCTAAATTTTGATACTGAGTAACTGATATTTGAAGTTCTTGATAACTGATTTACTGATACTGGTTAATTGTATCTGACAGTCTTGATTCTGTAGAACTGAACTGAGTTTTATTCTGAAGACTGAAATTGAGACTGTGGGAGGTAATCATTTAATCGACATACCCCAAATAAGATAACTGAGTTGGAGTCCAACCTGTGACCCCAGTTGGAAGAGTGTCAGTACGATGCCACGGGTAAAGATATTGAAGAGTTACCATCATTTGGCAGGTACTCTAATGAGAACGTGGAAGCCTCATCTGGTAGTTTAAAGCACCTCATCCACCCTCAACTGGCATGTTTGTTATCTCAACCTATGTTGGCTACATAGCTCTGGAACACAAGGATTTCTTTTAGAGATCACACCCTCTACCGGCAGGTGAGCCCCCATCCTTGGGTTCACTTGATGCTGAAACCTACTCCTAACTAAAAGACACTAAACTGAGTATACTAACCTGGACTAGACTGATACTGAGCTTACTGAGTTTTTCTGAGTTTGGTAACTGATGAGTTCTACTGAGTTCTATAACTGACTGACACTGGCACTAAGTACACAACTAAATTGTCAGGTATTAAATACCCCCAGGACTCTATAGCATAAAAAAATAAAGCATAATATACTCTTGAAAATTATAACAATGTACATTTGTCCATTGTCCAGTCATAGAGGCATTTAATCAAACACTTATAATGCATATACTTATGCATGAATGGGCAATATATGCTATCATGTTATAATGGCACTATTTCATTAACATAGGCACTTTATCAAACACTTTGAGAGCATGCTTAGGTTACACAATAATCAAAACATATAGTCATCAAAGCTAGAGCAATCAACTTTCAAATTGAAGGGTTTATCATGAAGATCATGTAATTCAACCCATACAATGATTAATTTCGTAAAAGCATGTATTTAATCATGGACTAAAACCCAACAATAACAGGAACATGAATTGAAATCAATTCAAGTATGGAAGTTCATAATTCAACAATCTTGTATTTTGAAAATGGATTGTGGAATCTATCGGTGAAAAGAACCCATAGATGAACACCTAACATACCTTGGGTTATTAGTTCTCAAACGTGCTTGAAGAATTTCTTGAGTTTGCTCTTGGTTTCTTGAAGCTAGGGTTTGTAGTTTTGAGAGAGAATACTTTTACTTTGAGGATAAATTGAGTGAGTAATGACTTAAAATGTTTTTTGGGATTAAATCCAGTATCTGAGTGTTTTAAAATCATGGGAAAAGACAATTTTAATCCTAGATGAAATATTTAATTTTCATCAAAAATTTTCAAAATAGGCACCTCGCGTAATGCGGCGCTATCGCACCGTGTGTCTGGAAATTGTCAAATGGGAAAATGCATGCTGGCGCGACACGATGGTATCGCATTCCCACTTTGGTTGGGACCTAAAATTTTACCGCGATATGGTGGAATAGTGTTAGTACACTGGAAATGGACAATTGGGAAAATATGTTGTGGCGTGATGCACCGATATCACAGTACTTCACTGGAAACTGACAATTTCCATTTTGACATATTCCGTGATGCACTACTAGCCTGGATGATGGTGTTTAATGACTGAAACTTAAAATAGCCATAACTTTTTACCCAATTATCGGATTTAGGCAAATTTTAAATCATTGGGAAGCTAACTAAATTTTCTACACATTAGCAGGATCTAAACTGAAAAATACTTGGTATTTTAAAAATATTATATAGGATGACTCATGAACTAAGAGATAAGTTAAGTTTTTGAAATACGGGGTAGTACAGGTTAATTGCACGATCATGGTCTCCCGACCTCTAATGTTTTACCTAATTTAGACCTTACAACAACAACATTAAGTGGAGAAATAATAATCCAATTAAGTTCTTTAATATATCATCCTTTGTGTGAATCAAGTGAGGCTTCTATGTACATCCCTGACCAAGATGTTAATTCCAATTCCTTATTTTATAAAAGAATACAAACCATACTTTATTTATTCCCATGTTCTATTGCGCTATTTCCTTTGCTGAGATCACACGGTTAAAAATAGATGTATTCTAAGGGTGATCAAGCCTCAAAATAGTTAAATCAAGTATAAACAAATAACCAATAGTGATAACCAATTTGGACAAAATTAATTTAAAATTATAGTACTTATGTTATTGGTTTTTACTTATATTATTGGTTTTAATCCCGAAAAGAGGGCGTTTAGCCACACACAGTCCTAATCGTAATAACAAAATTGTAATTAAAAACTAAGGACATGAATGAACTTAAATAAAATAAGAAAAACTTAAAAGATGAAGTTATAGAAGCCCCTCAATCTCCAAAATACATCCAAGGATGATTAAAAACGTGGGCAATGATGTATTTATAGGAAAAGGGTAAGCCAAAGTCATGTAGGACAAAGAGAGTTCAAAAAATTTGAGCATCGGGGTAGGGGCACAGCCATGTGTATTGAACCGCTCAAGATGGGGATGATCCTAGTAGCCTCTACAAACTGGAAGTTGCTTCCACAATTTTGTTTAAGTGTTGATCGTCCCACCTTTCATCCCTTGTATTGTGGTGCATTTCCCATGGATTTCTAGCCTTTTTATCACCATTATATCACCATATTAATGACACAAAGCTTCCTACATAATCACCCCATGAATTATAGATCATAACAATATAATATCCTCGACAATGAATAAAAAATAAGAGTTAAGACAAGGCTTGTTTGCATTACTATTCACTTCTCATTCCTACTTTAGACTTGACTCACTTGAACCTTGTACCTTACAAAAAAGTTATTCCACATAATATTACACTTTAAAACCTTAAGGAACTCATTTAACACACTAGAATCCATCAAAATCAACTAGACACACATCTAGCTCAAGCTAGTAAAGCTAGTTTCCATGATTGAACTCTAAATGACTCATTTAAGTACAAACTTATTTGGAATTCACTTTAAACATTGTAATCACATACTTCGACACTTAGATACATATTTATATCATTATCAACCCATATATTATATGAATCATCCTTAAAACAAGGCTTAAAAGACTAGAATAGTGACACTAGAATGCATAAATACACCCAACATCACCACCCCAAACATAAAGCCTTATTCTTCCTCGAACAACTCTTAACTATAAGAATCATCAACTAAGGAGACTCTACACTTCTAATACATGCAAGACACTTAAGCTGGTACAATAATGACTACATAGAATGCAAGTTTCTACACTAAGCATGTTAACACACAATTGAAAGCTCATGAACACTACTCAAAAACATCCTAGTTTCAAGAATTGACTTACCTATTTGGAAAACTCATCATACATATTGCTCAATCAAGGACATCACAAGTATCACCCATATTCATCAAACATGTGCTCTCACAAAAGATATTTACCCATAATCACTCACAATAATGTAATTTATAAAAATGGGTACAAGAATCAAATTAGGCTCACTCTTACAAGGAATTCACAAGATACACATAATGAACCATAGGCTTTTCCTTAGTGTAGTACTCCACTAATATCAAAATGATGAACTTAGGATCAATTAGGTCTTTTCCGGGATGTAATATAGGCTAAGGGATGGGTAGGAACTATTTTATAATAATAGTGACTATCTTCCCTAAGCGCTTTAATACATCACTTTTTACAATTAAAACAAATCCCCATCAACCAAATTACCCCACTTTTGTCTACCCCTTTCTTTTGTTTTCACCCCATTTTATTAAGCTCATGTACATACACTATGGTGGGATTATTTTATGCATAACTCATTCAATTTGAACAAATTTTTATTCTTTTTATTACTCTACTCCCAACCACACATCATAATTCTTTATTAACACAAATAACTAGAACTTTAGGGGCTTCAATTTCATCTTTTCCTTCTTTAATTTCACACTCCTTAACTCACTAAATTTACACTAAAGTGCTTATGAGCTTTGGATCAAATTAAGGTCTATCAACGAAGGGACTAAGCTACATATGAGGTTGCCAAAGAAAAATCTAAAGGCTCAACGGGGTTTACTAGGATTATGCACAATGGTAGGTCAAATAGAGGGTATAAGACAAGGCTATCAAAGAAATGCCTATAATATCTCCTAAACCCACTCTCTATTTCACTTTGCACACACAATATGCAAGTTCTAGACATACATGCAATAAGGAATAGACAAATACTTCACACACACATGGAATATGCTCAACTCAATAGGAATTTCATGGACTCCTAACCAAATATTAGCATGAATTCAAATTGAAGCCAAAAAGCACAAGAGTCATAAAAATGAGCCTAGAAGTCCCAACAGTAGAAATCCACTCAATCAACATGCTCTTTACAATTAAAACACTTGTATCATGTAATAAAAAATAGCACCAACAAGAATATCTTAAAAAAATATTTAAATTAACCCTAAAATTGGGAATTTCCCCACCCCACACTTTAAAATCTACTTTGTCCCCAAAGTGAACTTTTAAAGTAAGAGATAGAAATACTCTCTGAGGCCTCTAGGCCTAGCTAGTAGCATCTTTACACATAAAGAGGGTCTTGGAATCCTATACTCAGTCTTTGCCAAGCTCATTTGCTTAAGTTTCCAGTACTCAAACTTCCCATCGACCTGTGACTCAATCAAACACAAAAATCTACATGAAGTAGAAACTACAAAAAATAAAAATAAAACATACTTACTTAACTTGTGTTGCCTCCCAAGCAGTGCCTAATTTAGTACCGCAGAACGACCCAACTCACTTCATCATTCTCTTTCTTTCTCTTTCTCACACTTGGTCTCTATCTTAGTATTTGTTTCACCCCTCTTAGTTATGGTTTTTTAAGGGCAATAGATTTTTCAACTTTAGCCATTTCAGGATCATCAATTTTCATTATATCAGGCTATGGTGGTAGTGGCTTAGGCAGCTCAATAAGGTAGTCCGAAGAGGCCCTTGATGGATCAACCACCCCACACTTTTCCATTTTAATAATAATAATCATGCACAAGTATTTACAGTGGGATAGTGTGTTATGTGATTTATAAACTTTAAAAATGATCTCTTCATTCTCCAACCTTATTATGAGTGTACCCTCTCTTACATCGATCAACTTTTCTCTCGTTGCTAAGAATGGACGCGCTAATATTATTGGTACCTATTTTTCTTACTAAAAATCAAACACAATAAAGTCAGCAAGAATAATAAATTTGCCAACTTCTATGAGGACATTCTCTATCACTCCTCGAAATGGGCTATGGTCCTGTTTGCCAGCTGTAGTAGTATAGAGCTCGGTCTAGGTTTTCCTAAACCCAATTTGCTGAACAAAGGGCATCAAATTGATAATTTTCCCTAAATCACTAAGTGCTTGACCATCTTGCTGTTCACAATCTGAATTGGGAGAGTAAACTTCCCTAGATCCTTAAGCTTCTTCGGCACCTTTTGAGTAACCACAAAACTAGACTCCTCAGTGCGTGTTGCCGCTTCTACATCCTGCAATTTAACTTTATTATCAACCACAACCCTCAAGTACTTAACGTACATGGGCATACCCTCAAAATATCTAAAAGAGAAAGGTTAATAAGTAGTTCTCTAAATGTTTCAAAGAACTTCTTGAAATTTTCATCCTTCTTTCCCTTTATATTCTTTTATGGAAAGGGTAATTGTTAGACCTTCATCACTTCTTCAGTAGCCTTTTCTTTTTAGTGGTCAGATTTTATCATCTTTTCAACAACTTTTTTGGATACCTGTTGGGGATTTAAAACTGCATCTACCTTCTTAGTTACCTTTGGAGGTTCTCCATGAAGCTCTTTACCACTCCTCAAAGTGATTGTCATTACATATTTTGAATTTTCTATATCTGCTGGAAACCACCTTGAGGCCTGGTATTTAGTGCCAGTTGTAACTGCCCTAACTATAAATCTACGCTTTTTTGTGTTGCTTGCTGGCAATTTACATCAGCTGCCAACTGTGTCTAATTAGCTAGAACCTACTTCATTATCTTTTCGAAGTAGCTAGTTGACTTATTTAGTTTAGCCTGTCATTGCTGAAATTTTTGTGGTTGTTGGACGTTCCACGGCTAATTTAGCAGGTGAGATTGCCACTTTATATTGTAGTCATTATCATAAATAGGCCTCCAAACATTGCTTACATTTATCACAGATTCCGAATTTGATGCAAATATAGCAGTTGCATGGCCACTATTTCCACAGACTTCACACCAACTTGATGTTTATTGAATTGCATTGACTATGGCCACAGGTTGTAAAGTTCCCAATTTAAGGTTGTTTAGCTAAGTGTTTATCATATTTTGAAAAGCCGCAACCTGAGCTAATAAAGTAGTGTATTAGTCAACCTGCAACTTTCTTAGGGGAACTCCTAGAATCACTATTCCACTCTGGATTCCCTTTAGAAATGCATTTTAACAAGATGTACAGCTAATCATAAGTCATCTCAAGAGCTTGACCACCTGCAACTGAATCTAGCAATATTTTTGTATTGTGGTCAAGAGCCTCTACAAAAGTATGAGTAGGTACTCCATTGGACTGTTGATGGTGTGGATAGTCCTGAAGAAGTGCCTTGAAGCACTCCCAAGCATGGTATACAGTCTTCTCTAGATTCTTCTTAAAGCACACTATCTCACTATGAAGTCTCACAGTCTTGCCAGACGGGAAAAAACTAATAACGAATTTTTGAGCTTTGTCATCCCATGATGTGATTGAATTTCTGGGCTTTGGATTCAACCACTTTTTTGCTTCCCCCAGAAAATAAAAGGGGCAAATTTCATCCTCACATAATCTTTACTCACACTCGTGGGAATGAATGTATCACTGATTTCAAGGAAATTTTGCAAGTGGACCTGTTGATCTTCTTGTGAAAGCCCTGTGAATTGTCCACTACTAACTAAAAGTTGTACCATATTCTGTTTAAGCTCAAAATTGCTTCCATCTATTGGCTTCTAAAATGGGGAGGTCAAATTGGTTGGAAGTAGGATTTCCACTTCTCTAACAATCTTATGGGTTGCTTGTTCTTCAACCATTGGAGCAGGATCTTTTTGATCTTCTTGTGTTTGCAGAATTTAAGAGAGAAGGATTATTTCTCTCCTTACTTAATGAAAGGATTGTTTGGGTTTGGGACTTGGTTTAACCAAATCCTTATTGCCAGCTTAAAACTTTGTAACCTATTTTTGCAAGTACAAAACCAAAACCAAGCATTAAAAACACCAAATAAATCGAAAATTCAAAACTAAAAATAAATCCATTGCTAATTTACCAGTCCCCGGCAACGGCGCCAAAAACATAATAGTTCCCAAGCACACATGCAAGTGTCCGTGGTATACCAAGTAGTAAAGTGGCCTTAAAGAAAGCCAAGCACCGATACCATAGGCAATTGGTTTAACAATGGTTCAATTGCAATTCGTTGTTTTGATTCAATTGGTCCAAGAGTAACTAAAAGAGAGTTTTTAATTTGTAACTAAAGAAAAGTGAACAAAGTGAAAGATAAAAGTCTTGAAACAATCAAAGGAGTAATGCCTAGGGTTAAAGCGTTTTAAACAATCATACTATGCTATTGAACTTCATTTATTAACTTGCTTATCTTGGTTAATGATTCTTAGGGTTAATTGAATGATGATGGTCTCCCGACCTCTAATTTTTTACCTAATTTAGACCTTACAACTACCTCGTTGAGCGGGGATGTAATAATCCAATTAAGTTTTTTAACCTATCATCCTACATGTGAATCAAGTGAGGCTTCTAAGTACATCTTTGCCCTAGATGCTAATTTGAATTCCTTGTTTTATAAAATAATACAGACCATACTTTGTTTATTCCTATGTTCTATCGCCCTATTCCCTTTCCTGAGATGACAAGGTTGACAATAGATGTATTCTAAGGGTGATCAAGCCTCAAAATAGTTAAATCAAGAATAAACAAACAACCAATAGTGATAATAAATTTTGACGATATTTATTCAAAATAATACTACTTATGTTCTTGGCTTTAACCTCGAAAAGAGGGCGTTTAGCCACACACAGTCATAATGATAATCACAAAATTGTAATTAACAACTAAGGACATTAATTAAGTAAATTAAAATAACAAAAGCCTAAAAGATGAAGTTGTACCATCCCCTCAATATCCAAATGTAAGATCCCGCAAAATCCTAAGCTTAATTCAGTCCTTTAAAGTTGTTAAGGGGTCCCAGACTTAGAAAATTTTAGATAAGTATTCATACTTAGAGTTATTTTAGCCTTCATAGTTTATGATCATATTTCGCAACCCTTACGACCATTAAATATCAATCTTTAAGTTGATTCATGATCAGGAATGTCAGTAGGTGTTCTCAAACGAGTTTCAGATTTTTCAAACATCGTTTGAAGCATGTTTGGGAGTCCAAACCAGTGTATCGATATGATGTCAATGCACCACGTCACCTATTGCATTGATAAATATTTTCCCCAGCTCTTAGCTCAATTTCCAATGAACCGATGCAGACTTGATGTGCTACGTCAGCCACAGCATCGATCCCTTTGATGCAGCGTGGTGGTCGGCACGTTACTAATTTAGTTTTAAATCATTAAAAAGCCACATCCTCTGGGGTATTTGGGTCCCGACCAATGTCGGAGCTAGAAGCGGCACGCCTAGATACAAACGCTAGAGAAGTGATAATCAGTACCTCTTTTGCCCAAGCGACAATCATTATGGGACATTTCCATTTCATGTGACCCAATTGACCATATTTAAAACACCAATTCTTTCCTTCCTTGCAAAAACCACTATGTGATAGATTGTAAAACTGATAAAGAGGATAGGTGAGTGAGGATTGGGACCCTCTGACCTAATGTTGTACTTTGTACCTAATAAGAATAACCAAATTGAAAATGCCCTCATCCCAATGGATTCAGGTAAGGAGAACTAGCCGTGGAATGGTGGCTACGACCCACCCAATACTTTCTCTTGGACCACTTTCCACCAACTTGAGCTAATAGTGAAAAGAAGTGACAGAACCCAAAATTGTGAGGTGACTAAAGAGAAGTATCACCCAAAAAATTAGGGTTAGTGGGAATCGGTTGAACCCCTCGAGGACATTCAGATGCCATGACCCTTGATCAGATCTAAATCCCAAAAATTAGATGATCTTTCTTCATATTGCTCTTAGTTAGGATAGAAGAGCTTTCCTGAATATCAGATCTTTTAGGATACATGATCTGAAAGATGAGAAAGAAAAAATCAAAGGAATCCAACACCTTAGACTCTATATATCTTAAGATTGAAACACAAGAAAGGGAAACATTCCTAAATGTCTCACAACCCTTCTTTTATAAGTGTGACATGCTACACACCCATAAAAGAGACTCTACTTGGCAAGTCTTTGTGGACTCCCATGTGACCATGAACCTAGGCTCTTATACCAACTTGAAATGCCTCGAAATTGGGCCATGTCATGTGGGCATCTCAAGCCCAAGTTTGGCTGGAGATTACCTCCTCAACCCAACCTAACCATCCCAACCTAACCATCTATTCAATTCATAAATGTCAAATAAACTACAACCAAATATTAAAGTAGCAGAAAATAAAGCTAATAGTCAATACTTAGACAATATCTAACACTTTATTAATGACAAAAATCTAGCCAATATATCCACGCTCACAGTCATCAACAAAGCCTCTAACAAACTGATGTCAATAATATGTCAAGGCACACCCCCAATAATAGCCAAATACCAAGTCTATCTAAGTTTATAACTTAAAGTAAAAGACTATGACATGTATACCCTCGGGAAAATGGAAGCTCACAACTTCAATGTCAACCACGAAGCCACTCGAACACTTTGTCACTGTGTAGAAAAGGAATAAAAATCTTCAGACCCTATGCCACGTAGGGACATAGCATTCAGAGATGATTTACAGTTGGAGTGCTAGCATGTACCTCGAGGATAAGGGTAAAATAGTGCATTTGCTTAGTCCAAGTCAAACCATCATATGTAATCACATTTAAATTAGTATAGTCTTATATAAAGATACATATACATATATTTTTATAGCATGTCAAATCATGGAAAGAGTCAGAGCAATCAATCCTATATCATTCATTCATGCAATAAGGAGTAAATAAATTTCAACCTTTCATATTACAAATTTTAGAACCTTAAACTTATTCCTCACATTAGTCAAGGGGATTTGTACCTCAAACTAAATCAACCAATTTAGTCAATTCAACTATCTCATTAGTCAAGGAACTCGATCTACAAGCCATCTTATAAGTAAGGGACTCATACCACAATCCATTTCATTTGACTAGGGACTTGAACAACTAGTTATTTCAATGGGAGAGGGACTCAAACCACAAGCCATTTCATTGGACTAGGGACTCAAACCAATAGTCAATTTATTGGGAAAGGGACTCAAACCATAAGCCATTTTAGGGACTTAAACCACTAGTAATTTCATTAGGCGAGGGCCTCAAACCACAAGCCATTTCATTGCCATTTTTAGTCAATATTTGAGCTCTTAACCCCTTTAGTTCATGCCTTAACATCTATACAATTCATTTGAACACTTATGGACTTGAACCATTTATCAAAAACACAACCACATGGCACCATAAGGTCTTCATGGTAACATTTATTGATTGAATACTTTATTAGGCCAATGTCTTAACTCAAATCATCATTTAATTCATTAGTTGGTCATCAAGACCCTTACCAAAGCATTCATTCCTCATTAGTATTTCTATACCATATTTTAGTTCTACACATAACTCATGTTCATGTTTAGGGGATTGAACTCCTTTCTTAGCCATCAAACCAACATGGTCATAATTTAACTAATTATATGGCTAACAACATTATTAAAATACCATTTATAAATCATTCATACTAATTAGGACATCACACCATCTAATGTCATTAATTAATCCATTACATGATTAACAAGATTCATACCATCCATCTACCAAGCATTAATATTCATCGTGACTCAATACATAGTCAACAAGGACTATCAATCATATACTAAGTACTCATATGAATCATAACAATATCTTATCTCATGCATATTCAATAGACCAATACCCTAGTTCAACACACTATTAACATACGACTAGGTAATTCATTTGGATATTTTCATAAACACCTTATATGCATACCTTTGTCAAGATCAAATTCATCGTGGTATTAATAATAATTAGGGTTATTCAAGACCCATATATTAGAAAACATACAATAAGTACCCACATATGCAACCCATCACTAATAACATGTATATTAACAAGCTCAAGCAAGAACAAACACTATTCATGATTGACAACAAAAACCCCTTTCATTTGATTTTAAAACCACCATGTTCACTTACTAATCCAAGTGTGAAATATACCGTTTTTGAGTTATTTAACAAGGGAGAGAGTTACATTCCTTACACAACTTGATTCACCAAGAATCTTGACTTTAGTTTTCTCCTGGATGCAAACCCTTGAAACCCTAGCCTCCAAGTCTTCACAAATGAGTCAAAGAGAGTATTTTGGATTTTTAATATCAAAATCAATGTTTAGGAGGATACAAACAATTATATAGTGAGGGTACTTAGGGTTTTTGGTATGGTAAATGACCAAAATTTCGTCAACTAAAAGTTAGAAAATGATCCCATCCTTGGGTACGACTCACTTAAGGAAACTGTACCCTAGGATATGAGTGGTACCATAAATTGAACCCTAGGATTATCTTAGGTCATCCATACTAGTTAGGGTATGACAACCTATCATTTAGTCTTCTCTATAAGGTATGACCCATACCCTAACTCGTATACTTCACTCATATCAAAAATAGTCCACTTTTTGTTCAAGACACACTTTATACGGTTAGGTTGTGTATGACTCATACACTTACGTATGATTGGAGGGTGGCTCGCTCATACCTATGATAGTGAGTAACCCTCACCATACTTCCTAGGATACAAGAGTGGTGGCTAAGGAGGATAATACTTATATCCAAGGGAAATGACTCATTCCCTTAGTCATACCTAGCCTAGTGACATCAAATAAAGAAATTTTTCTCAGGGTTCCAATCCTAGATATTTCAAATCAAAATCACGAGCTATCCTCTGGTCTTCTTCTGCGACTCTCTTCTCTTCTTTAGTTTGAGTTAAAATCTCACTAGTCTAATGATCAAAATGTTTTGTACTCATCGATAGGAGGTATAATTTCATGAACCCCTTCAGGATTATCTACTCTTTTTGGCTAAGACATCCTACCTGGTGTTTGTAGAATCCTCCCAGGATTCTAATTTACTAGGAGTAAGGAATTTTCTCTACTCCTTGTGCTATGATTACACCGTTGTATTCCCAACTAAGAACAAAAAAAAACTTAAAAAACAAAAATTGGAACAACCTTAGTCCACAAATCAACATCATTTACCCCGACGACGGTATTAACTTATTTGATGACGTCTAAGCAACACCTTATTTTAGGTGATAATACGGTCGATGTTAATATATAGTAAACCAACTAAGGTTGGGGTTAAATATCAAAGGAACATGTAGTTTGACAAATCTCAGGGGTTACAATTTGTGGTCAATATAGAAAAGCAATCGGCGGATATATTTGTAGTAGTCTTGAGCAAAGAATAGAATTAACTTAGTTGAAAATCAATATTAAGTAAACACTAGGGTTATGTTCCTCTAGCATATCAACTCTGTAGGTTTATTTACATTGTTGAACTAACCCAATACCTTGCATGCACAATATATAATTTGCGTACCTCCTACAGTCTTTTGGAGGAGTAGGAGGATTTTACCCTTTACCTTTTGAGTGTCAGGATTTCACATTACTAACCCTTACTATGATCCCAGTTAACTATCACCTTTTAAGTCTTAAGTTATTAGATTGAAGCTAACGGCTATTCACTATATTCTGTTGCACTGCAACTCATCAAGAATTAACTCCCAAATTACTGTGGTCTTTATTTTTTCCTAGTCACTACTCCTTTTCTGGAGTAAGTAGCAATATCTAGGAAGGGTCCTAATGTGTGCACCCATTAAGAAATAATTCATATCAAAGATAAAGTAATGTATGCCATGGGTATTAGTTCACATCAACAATTGCACTTCTCCTACTTCATCAATTTGTCAGGGTTTCCACAACCCTAGCTATGGGTTTAAGCCACTCATGATTGAGGAGAAATAAATTACATTCATATTGGAATGGAAATATGAAATCACAATGATAAGAAGAAAAAAAACCCACAATCATAAACTGAATAATCAATCAAAGTCAATACAATGAAATCCCAATATCAAAGATGGATCATGAAATCAAAATATGATTTTTAGTGTTAAAAGTATGTAACTTGTATATCTATGACTAAAAAGTACATAAAAAGTATCTACAGTACAAGAGAAAACCCTAAAAATAAAGCCCGAATAAAATAGGAGAAAACCGAGTTGGTGGCCACCTAATCCTTGTACCTACAGTCTGGTATAGTGTAGGTACTACCAGTGGCCTAGTCATAGAGCATAGGTAGTATGAGCAAAAATCCTACAATGTTCAGCTCTCAGGATTTGACTTTTTGGCACCTACTTTGTGTACATGCACTTTGTAGGTCCTACTTGTGGCCACATTTTGACTTGGTTGGTGCTAGGAGTCAGTTTTTCCAGCTCTTCTTCAACTCTGGAACATGTATCAATCATGATCAAGCTGGAAAATATCCCACATATCCATAATCATTCCAAAAGTGACCAAAAATACCTTTTCACCATTTTCACAAACTTATTATCCCCAACATGGTTTTCTGCAAAACACACCCAAAATAGATGAAATCTTACATAAAAGCCTCAAAAACTTGCCTATTTTCCTTGTTTTAAGCATCGAAAGTTCTATATTTCTATAGCACATCATAGTGTCAGTGGTTAATTGTGTTGATGACCCAGGAGAATTTTCCTATAGGTATCATTATAAATTCTAAGTAGTCAATATACCCTCATTGTTCCATAATGTTAAATCAAGTGTTGCATGGGAGTCAACCCATGGCTTATTGGTGAAGTGTGAGTAACGAATATAACCATATCGTACTTAGATGTTAATCAAGTGTTGAGTGGAAGGCAACCCACTATTTTTAGTGTTCACATTTTTGTTGTTTTTACTTTTTGTAGGTTTTTAGCTTATGTACTTACCCAAAGTATGGTAAAAAAATTAATACATTCATTGATTTTTAGGTAAGGGAGAAATGTGATCAACCCATCATGGTCACAAATCCCACATGATAAGTTAAGTAATAAGCCAAAAAGTTAAAATTTCTATGATGAACGAAATGTGTAAGGTTGTGGACATTGGCATCTATTTTTACTTATGGGACCTTAAACTTAGGTTACGGGACCATAAGTAGTGGGAAAATATCAAAATACCAAGTCCATATTATAGGAAAGAGGGCTAAAATTTTGACCCGACACATACATCCATCACCTGCTGGCCGCAAGTAGCACCTATGCCTGCACTCTGACCATAGGTGCAAGTTGCAGGTAGCTACCTTGGGTTGGCCAATTGTGGACCTAATTTTTAATTTAAAATTTGGGCCCACCAATACTTATAGATGACCTAAAACAGACCCCCACCTATATTAAAACAACCTTAACCTTATTCTAACTCATTCTAATCCTCAAAACTTCGTTTTTCTCTTTGAATTTAAACTTCCCTCTTAAAATATCAACTAACCCCACACTTAAGTAAAGGCTAAATTGTCACTTGTTTGAGATACCAACTTGTTCCGACACGCTAAAAACACATTTCAACTTTGTATTGCTTGACTTCTTCATTATTCTCTTCTGATTCTTCATATAAAAGGTAACTTTCTCAACTCCTAATGGTTATGTATTGATCTATCTATTGTTTAAGTAAGTTGACATGTGTATTCCATCATAAAATATACAAAAAAATCATGTTTTTATGTAGGAGCCTTGAAGTATCCTAAAAACATAATGTTGTGTCTTGTTGTGTAGAAAAATCTAAAGTTAGGCTCCAACCGGAAGTTGAACTTGACTAATTGAAAGTAATACCAATAGTTGCACATATTTTTTTTCTTTTAAAGTTGTAATTTAATATAAGTTTGTTAACATTAGACTTGTTGGAATTTCAAATAGTTATAGGGGTGTGAAAATTTAGGAAAAATTCAAACTTATTGAATTTTGAGTTGTTATTCAACTTTTGATATCTTTCACTTTTGCTGGAACCTAACAACTAGTTTTGCAGATGTAGATGGCACCTAAGGTGGTGAAGCAGATAAAGGTGGGTACTTTGAGGACTCAGGTAGAGTCTCTCGAGCCTAGCGGTTCATGGAGAAGTACCCGAGTTAGCAATGTAAAGATATTGTAGTTGAGGTGACATGCAATCATGAGAGGACAGGCTACTTAGTAAATTGTTTCCTAGCTGAGAATAAATTCGGCAAGGATGTCACCATCACACACTTCTCCACCTACTGATGTTGATGAGGGGGAGGATATAGAGTATGAATCTACTCCACAAGTTGTCGCTCAGGGTCCCCACTCGGAGGATGGGTCCAAAGATTCATCCAATGAGGTGGAGTAGAAGGATCCATCAGTGATTTCTCTATCTAATGAGGGTACCACTACACATGTAGAGTAGATAGATATACCCTAATCTAAGGAGGGTATAGAGCAGGCTACCCACAATGAGTCAATGCAGCAGGGGAAGAGTCCTACTCCTGCACATGCTTTATATGCACCTCTTGTGAAGAGACATTAGAGGTAGTATGTGCCTAGGATTAGAGAGATATTTACTATTGACAATCATATTTAAGAGGTAGGCAGAACAATAAGGTATATTTATGAGCAGCAGAAGATTGACCTATCGGGGGTAGATCGAGTACCACAGATACGGGTAGCATTTGATAGATATCAACTAAAGTTGATGAATAGGCCACTTGGTTCTTATTTACCAGCTACGGTACAAGAATTTTATGAATCCTACAGAGCTACCATGGTCCTTCTTATGCACAGACATCTAGGTCTGATCAAATTTTCAAGGTAGCCACAGCTTGAGCACACACTAGTTAGAGGGGTCAGAGTTGACATATCGAAAGAGATTGTTTGCAGAGTTATCTTTGGCCCATATTATATTACTCTTGTATCTATATCTAAGTGTGACCACAGACTTAGGATCACACATAATCGATATATCATATGAGAGGTATAGTACCGATCTGAGGGGGTTGAGATGATTAGGTGTATATTTACTTATATTTCACCTCTTGGTGATTCAAACTTATGTATTGAGTGGCATGTTATGATTAAAAAAGGCCTATTGACATTTGAGGCCAAGTTCTAGTAGTTGTTAATTAGATACAGACTAATATTTATTGTTTTGGATAATAAGTTGACATGGGAGGGAGCAGCACTGGTTGCTTGTCTGATTGTTGGATATGATGTTGATTTTGCTGCCATCCTCAAGTATGAGTTAAATGATAGATCCTTTGGGGTGTTGACTAATCTTCCATTCCCTTGCATGATTTAGAGATTATCCAGTGACGCTGGCATTCCTAAGATACTAGGTGTAAACAAGAGAGTAGCTTCTATGGAAGCTGTACTGACAATGACTATGAGGGATCAAGCACATCCAGGCTCTTCTAGGAGATTGAGACAACAGGCAGTAGTACCATGCCCCTAGACTGAGGGCCCAGCAGTTTTCGTAGAGCTTGATAAGGCACATTAAGGTGATATAGGTATTAGTATTGAGATGGAGATAGGGGAGCAGAGAGAGTCTCAAAATTATAGTACACAGGGCAAGAGGATACCAGCTACTTCTTCTTTAGCCCCGACTTCATCCTTAGAACCGGTGGGTGTACCTTCAAAGCCTACTTGCTCATCCACTACAACTCCTGCTTCAGGTAAGATCGTTGTATCTAGTGAGATTTTCTATATCTTAGTAGACAGCTAGAGAGTTATGGATGCTAGATTAAGGGTTGTCAAGACTGAGATGGCTACCCTCTATAAGTAGATAAAATCAGGGGTTAGGACCAGATTTGAGCAAGCACAGGACTGATGGGAGGTTGCATTAAGTACTGTGTTATTTGAGCTTCATGCAAACTTTTAAAAATGTCTTGATTAGTTTGAGAGATATTTTATAGCTTGATATACAGAGATAGCTACACCAGATTAAGCCAAGATGATAGGAGTTTCATGTATTATGAGTAGAGGTACGCTTTCTTGTAGAGATTCGTGTTGTATCCACTCCTTTAGTTATACCCCAGGTTGTCAAGATATAACCTCTGTGTACACCAAGATGGTTTGATTTCTTTAAAGAGGGTGATAAGAAGGTCCTAGTAGTTGGGGCCAAGTGATATCACATAGACGACTTGGAAGACCTTAATTTACCATATGACCAGGTTGTTAAAAAGGTCAGGCATGATTTGATTAATTCTTCAATCATCAATAGGCAGAGGCATGCATCAATAGCAGCAGGTGTATTATCTAGTAGTGCATCTCCACCACTACCACCTATGCTAATGGATATGCCCTCATCTAGGGATGATCCTAATTTAGGCACCTAGTGCATTCTAGGAATGTTCTCACTTCCCTCTATTTTAATTTTATATTGCTTTAAGGATAGTGCACAGTATTTTATTAGGGTGGGCATACTATGTTGCTATGGTTTCTTATTGTTGTGTTTCTTTTTCTGTTGGCCGTGGTATGGTTTTAAAACCAACATTTCTAGGATAATATAATGTTGTATGGTTTTTTTATTCATATTATGTCTTTTTGAGGTAATTAGGATATTTTAAGTTTTTAGGGCAATAGTCATGTTTTGACTGATTTATGATATACCCCTTCAAAATTTGTGTTTTAGAACTATGTGAATGTATATATGTGTGAACTTTGTGGATTTTGTTATGGCATTAGAATTAGGGATGTGATAATCATTGCTAACAATTGTATGAACTGGATAGGTAGTAGCTTGTGATGTAACTTTGTGCCATATGTGTGTGAGATGTTACTTATTTCCCTTTATATGTTACTTCTGAACTTGCCCAGTTAGTCTTTCCTAGTTGGAAGGATACTCAGTTAAGAAAATATCATAGGTATTCTTTTATTTTAGTCCACTTTTATTCTAAATGACCTTCCATGTATAAATTATATACCTTGATCCCTGTTTTGATCCTTGTAGCCTATTTTTCTTATTTTACCTATTCACCATCCTATTTGTGCTATAATGTACGTGTTTTGTCCCTTGTCCTCCTTGGACATTGTGTACCTCAACTCAGTCAAAATTCCTAAGTTGAGGGTCACTATCATAGGGGTGCATAGTGTAAAGTGGGTATAAAGAAGGGTAAAATAAAAAGAAAAAGTTAGTAAGGTTGGGTGTGGTAGAAAAACAAAAGAAAAATTGTGAAAAGAAAAAAGAAAAAGAAATAATAAAAGACCACACCCAACCTGAATGTGCAATAAAGAATAAAACTTAAGAAAAAGGGTGGAATAAAAAAAATTAGCTAGTATATGAGACCCCAAGTTAGTGTAGTGCCAAGGAGGCTTAGCACTTGATACGTCCATATGTATCATACCAGCCCCCAAGCCTACATTACAAGCCAAGAAAAGTCTTGTAGTGATCCTAATTGGACTATCTTATTGCTAGGATAAGGAAAATAAGGGCAAGCCTATATTATTTTATATGCATTAATTGGAACTTCTCTTCTGGGTGTGATTTCTCTTGATTGTCCCTGTATTGACATGCAAGATTTCATATGAGTAAGTGGTACATCCTTGTTGTGATGATACTTAAGTCATATTGCTAGCTATTTGCTTGTTTTGTATAGTGTAACTTGTATAAATGAGGGGTTGTCTATTGCTAATGTAAATTGTCATACCTTGATCCCATCGTGTCACATTGTTATGCTTCATGTTAATACATAGTGGGTTTTGAAAAATAAGATTGGAGGGGGATGTTGTGTTTTTAGTTTAAGTATTGACTAACTGCCTTAAATAGCTTAGTTTCTCCTAGTTATGAATTTTTGTTGCTTTTGTTATGATTTTTTACCTTAGGATATGCAAACGTTCTAAGTTGAGGGTATTAATATGCTATATAAATATAGCACTTTTGATTCTTAAAAAAAGAAAAATATGCAGGTTTCTGAGTTTATTTTGTTAGATATGATTCTTTATGGGTATGTTTTGTAGGAAACCATGTTTTTGATTCTAAGTTCATGAAAAAGGTGAAAAAAGGTGTTTTTGGAAACTTTTTGGAGCAACTATGGATATTTGGGATATTTTCTAGCTAGTTCATGATCAAAGCATGTTCGAGAATTGAAGTAGAGCTGAAAAGATGACTCCTGGCACTTACCAAGTCAATATGTGGTTGCATATAGGACCTATAGACCGCATATAGGCAAAGAAAGTACCAAAAGTCCAAAATCTCAAGAGTCAAACTTGTAGAATTTTTTCTCCTGGTACCAACGGTTTGTACCTGCGCCCAGTGTCAGGACCGCAGGTACTACCTTCGCCCAAGGCTAGATCGCGAGTAAAGACCACATGTAGCCACCGACCAAGTTTTCTCCTATTACATTTGGGCTATAGTTTTAGTGTTTCCTCATGTACTAAAAATACAATTTATGAACTTTTTAGTAGGAGTTACGTACTTTTGATATTCACAAACATATTTTGATTCCAAAATTTCATTTTGATCCTAGGATTTATGTGTTTTAACTTTAGTTGATTAATTTAGTAATGGTTGTGGCTTTTTACAATTCATATCATTGTGATTTCATCTATGCTTTTGAATATGAATGTTACTGATTTCTTCACAAGTATGGTCCGCTAAAACTGATAGTTAGGGTTGTAGAAACCCTGGCAGATTGATGAAGTAGCGGAAGTGCTTTTGTTGTTCTAAACCGATACCCATGCATGTATTGCTTTATCTTTTTATGATAGTTTTCTTTATGGGTGCACACATTAGGATCCCGCCTAGATACTGTTTCTTACTCTAAAAGACGATCAATGACTAGCAAAAGATAAAGACAACAGTAGTTTGGAGTTTAACTGTCGATCCATACTTCTACATTCTATCTTAGTAAGATGGTTAGCTTTCATATAGTAACTGGAAACTCAAAACGTAATAGTTAACTGGGATCAAGATAAAGGTTAGTAAGACGACACCCTGAGACACAAAAGGTAAAGGGTGAAATCTTTCTACTTATCCAAAAGACTGTAAAACTTGTCCCTGAGACACAAAAGGTAAAGGGTGAAATCTTTCTACTTATCCAAAAGACTGTAAAACTTACATAACTCTTAAAGTTTGCATGCAAAGTATCAGGTTGGTTCAACAAAGAACGATAGTTCTACAGAGTTGAGAAACTAGGGAGAACACAATCCTAGTATTCACCTACACAGATTATAATCAAAGTCAATATAGTTACTTGCTCAAGAGTACTACACAAAACCCCTCATTTACTTTTCTTGTTCTGCTCGTTGACTACAAATGCTAAGATCTCCAAAGTTATGTGTTCCCTTGGGATTTGACCCTAACCTCTGGTGGGTTACTGTATTTTGACAGCGACCCTATCATCATCTGATAGGAGGTATGTTTTGGACGTCAATTATATCCCAAGAGGGATATGGTGTTATATGTTGTCAGGATAGATTATGTGTTCCCAATATGGATGACTTGAGGTAGTGAATTTTACAAGAAACTCATAGTTCTTGATATTCTATTTACCCAGGATCCACTAAGATGTACCATGATTTGTGGGAAGTCTATTGGTGGAATGGCATGAGGAAGGATATCATGAAATTTGTGGCTAAGTGTCCAAATTACCAGCATGTTAAGGTTGAGCACCATAGTCCTAGTGGTACGCTTTAGGAATTCAATATTCCTACTTGGAAGGGGGAAGTTGTGAATATGGACATCATCATAGGGTTGCCTCATACTTATTATTAGCATTATTCTATTTGAGTTATTGTGGATCAAATGACTAAGTCAACTTATTTCATTTGAGTAAACACTTCAGATTTAGCCAAAGATTATGCTAGACTCTATCGTAGGGATATGGTGTATTTTCATGGAGTCCCTTTGACCATTATCTCAGACAGAGGTACCCAATTTACTTCTCAATTTTAGAAGGGTTTTCAAAGGCTTCTTGGTACCCAATTTTGTCTTAGTAGCATTTTTCACCCACAGACAGATGTCCTTATTTAAGGATCTTTATGGTAGGAGGTATAGATCTCCTATTGGTTGGTTTGAGATCTGTGGGGCTACTTTGATAGGGCAAAATTCAGTACATGAGATGACAGAGTAAGTTTAGCTTATTATAAAATGGCTGAATACGGCCCAAATTCATCAAAAATCTTATGCAGATATGAGGGGAAGGGATCTTGAGTTTGATGTAGGTGATTCTATCTATTTGAAGATTTTGCCTACAAAAGGGGTGAAGAGATTCGTTTAGAAAGGGAATCTCAGTCCCCACTATGTTGGACATTATAACATTTTAAGGTGTTATTGTAAGGTAGCCTATGAGTTGGATTTTCCTTTAGATTTAGCATCAGTGCCTCTAGTCTTTTATGTCCCCTTATTGAAGAAATGCATTGGTGACCCAACTTCAGTAGTCCCTTAGAAAGGACAGGCGTGAAAAATAGCCTCTGTTATAAAGAGGTCTTAGTTGAGATCCCTAATCGTTAGGTTTCTAGGTTAAGGAATAAAGAGGTCACCTTTGTAAAGGTTTTACGGAGAAATCAGTCAATTGAGGGAGCTACTTGGAAAATAAAGGAAGATATGATGACCAAGTGCCCCCATCTTTTCTCTTCAAACTCAGTCCCTACATGAGGTAATAGTTTTCCTAATTGAATAATTCTTTCATTCTATCTTAGACTATGCATCTATTTTTATTTCATAGCATGCATTCATGATTTTAGATCAGTACATGCATCAGTTACGAATTCAGATATCAGTTCATGGTTGAGCTCATAACTGTTCAGTGCAAATTTTAGCTTTCCCCCAGCCTCTCAGCTCAGTTAGTTTTATTTGAGGATGAATGATCCTAAGGGGGATATATTGTAGTACCCTAAATTTTCAAGCTCTAGGCCCATCAAAATATAGGCCATTGATTTGGCTTCCAAATACCATTAGTCTCGCTTTAATCCAATATCGTGGCAAAAGGTTATGGAAACTTTCTTGAGAGTCTGTCAACTGCTAGTGAAAACAACTTTGTTAATAACCCGTTATAAGTCATAATAAGTCATTGTGTGGAGTCGTTGACACAATAATTAAGGATCCCCAATTTTAGCCAAATGGTGGCTAGTCCAGTATAAAACTCGTTACCAGACCTAATGAGTCATGAGGTGGATTTGTGGTTAAAACAGAAGAAAATCCAAAAATCAAGTCTCTGACCATGACTTCTCCTAATCACCCATGATCAGACCTAACGATTAGTTAGGAGGTAATTTATTGTAATAAGAGGAAGGACTAAGAACTCAGGACCTCGGGTCATTACTCATAACTAGTCTTAATGAGTCATTACCCGAGTCATGACGACTGCTTACCAAAAATTCCTAAATGATTTAAAGGAGCTTTTAAGTCTCTTACCATTCTAATAAGTCATAACCCATGTCATTTAGGATTCCCACAAGAAAGGTATACTAGAAAAAACTTCCTCAAATTCACCATTTAATTGTAAAATCAATCCATAATAGAAAAAGAAGCAATTCTCTCATCTCTAAAAGCAAACTGGAGTTTCTCAAAAACAAGCTCAAGTCCCAAGGATTTCTCTCCACGACTTCCACTTTAGGTATGTGGGCCTTCATCAATGGATACCTTCCACCCATTGAGTCCTAAAAAGCTTCTAAATCCTCAATTTTACTTTTCTCTCAAGTTGGGTTCTAGGTCAAAAATAAAGTTTTCTTTAATTTACTCAATTTACTTTGTAATTATACCATGAATATATGCCTTCCCAAAAGAGTGACATCTTCCATATTCAATAATATTGAATTTTTCTATTATTGATAAATTATTCAGTTTGGGATATGTTTTGTAAAATTGTTTACTATGACCATCTTTAAATTATTACCATGTTTAGTTGCATTAGAAAAAGTGGTGGGTTATAAACACTTGACACCCAGGATTTCATGCATGTACCAGTTGACAAGTTTTGAGCATTTCAGATTATGCAGATGTTTCTATTTTCTAGACTTTACTAAATTGATCACGCATACACACACACACACACATACACATATACACATATATATATATATCAATTTTCAATGTTGTTCAGTTGGGAGTGGTACTTAACATTGAGTAAACGCAGGGATGAAGGCTCACCCCCAGTCGAGGATTGAAACCTTTAGTAGAAGTCCCTAAGTTCTAGATCTATGGGGCCACCATAGGTTATAAGGGGTCATATGCCAGTTAAGGACTAACACAATAGTCCTATAGGACATTATCTTAGTGGATCCATTCCAGCTTATGTTAGTACCCTTGGTAAAGTACTAGCACCCTACCAATTGGGGTTACAGGTTAGACCCTTATTCACTCAAATTGGGGTATGACAGTTATTGTTAGCTCTATAGTATTTAGTTAGTTTATGGTCAGTTTAATTTTTCTTGACCAAGTATTCAGATATTCAGTTATTTACTATTCAATTTTTATACAGCATATGTTTATACTTTGTTTTGCATTCAGCATACATGTTCATGCATTTATGTTCATTTTATGTTAGCTAGTTTCCCATCTCACATACTCAGTACGCTATATTATCTCATAATATATGTTCAGATGGTCACTACCCAGACCGCACTTAGCACATTCCCGCGCCACAGCAGCAGCTTTTGGTGAGTCCTCATCATTCAAGGAATAGTTACCAATTCATTGTTTTCTTTTCAGTTTATTTCAATTTCAATCAGTTATGGATAGTGAGGGGCTTGTCCCAACAACCCATTATGAGCAGAGGCCTTTAGACAAATGTTTAGATTTTCAGCATTATTGGTTATCAGATAGTTCTTTGTTCTATTTCCAATTTTATTAGGTATTCAGTTTTACATTATTATAATTTCCGTCATTTATTTCAGTTAGCTTATGTCTAGTGTTTATTTACTATATTCATTATTCTAATGCATGTCTGGCCATGGTTAGCTTGGGTCACCTATGACCTGAGGCATCGTGTTACGACTAGGGGTAGTCTTTGTTCATGACAAGGTGAAGCACTGTATGGAAAATCCTAATAAGTTAAAAGTATGTGTTGAGATGGTACTTGATGATGTTTGGGTAAATAAGGGAATCACATCGTACTGTGACAGCGCCCAAGCGCACACGCAAGTGTACGTGGTCTACCAAGTAATATAGTGTCCTCCAAGAAAACCGAGTTATCGATCCCACAGAGACTTGATTCGGCAATTATTTTATTTCAGTTCATAATTTAGATTCAATTGATACAAGAGTAATCAAATAAAGAGTTTGGAAATTCTAAATTAAAACTAAACAATGTGGAAAGTAAAGGTCTTGAGACAATCAATAAGAGAAAACCCAGGGTTGAAGCACTCTGAACAATCATATTATGCTTTTAGATTACATTTCGTAACTTGTTTATCTTGATTGTTGATTCATAGGGCTAATTGAATGATTACGGTTTCCCAACCTCTAATGTTTTATCTAAGTTGAACCTTACACCTACATTGTTGAGCGGGGATGTAATAGTTAACTTATCATCCTACGTATGGATCAAGTAGGGTATCTAAGTACATCCCTGCCCTAGATACGAATTCAAGTTTCTTATTTATAAAGAACAAAGAACCATACTCTGCTTATTACCATATTCTATCGCCCTATTCTATCTCCCGAGTTCACAAGGTTGACAATTGATGTATTGTAAGGGTGATAAATCCTCAAAATAATTAAAACAAGAAGAAACAAACAAACAATAGTGTTCAGCAACGAAAAACAACAGTGTTCAGCAAAGAAAACAAACTTAATTTATTGCAATAATACTCATGTTCTTGGCTTCAACCCCGGAAAAAGGGTTTTTAGCAACTCAAAGTCATAATCAACATCCAAATAATTGTATGAATGATTAAAAAAATAAATAAAGCTAAATTAAAGAAATAAAAACCTAAAAAGAAGTTTTGGTAGCCTCCAATGTTGTTCCAAGCGATCTAGGGGTTTCAAGAAGATTAAAATATGATTTAACACGTTATATTTATAGTAAACAAGTCATAAACTAAATAAGATTGGGTTTCAACGTGATTAACCTTCATCTGGGTAGTTTTTATTCCATTTTTGATGGCCACTGTATTGCGGTGTCGAGCCAATCGACAATTGTCAATTTCCAAAATCTCACAGCGATTTCACCTCGTACATTTTGGGTATCCAAATTGCGTCTACCTTGTGTCTTGTGCTTCCTTGGTCATTTTTGAGCCTTTTTAAGTTGTTTCCACTTGATTTGGAGATTTTATATCCTTAATATATAATAATAATAATCCAATCACCAAGCATCCTATAGTATTAAACAAAACAATTTAGAGCTCAAAACAACACAACATCCTCAACGGTGAACTAGAAACACGAGCTAGGCACAGGCTAATTTCACATTGAGCTTTAACTCATTGTTTTGACTCTTTTCTTGAACCAATTAACCCTTGAACATTATAAATAAGTTGTTTCACATATAAATAAATAAATAATAACAATCTTAGAAACTCATTAAGACACATTAGAACCTAACACAAGATACTAGACAACACCTAGCTCAAGCTAGTCACACTAGTTTCCTTGGTTGAACTCAAAATGGTCGAATTGAATCAATACTCATGTGAAAACACAATTAAACATTGTAAACACATACTTGGACACATACGTGCTCATTTAGTTCATTATAAACACATATAGCATAAGAATCATCCCCAAAACAATGCTAAAAAGTCTAGGATATTATGTTAGAATGCATAGAAATACCAAACATCATACTGCGACGTTGATGATGTCCAAACTACACCACCTCTCAGAAGATGATACGGTCGCTATCACAATATAGTAACCCAACAAAGGTTGGGTTTAAATCCCTAGGGAGCACATGGAATTTTTTGATCTCAATAGATATAGTCAAAGGCCAGAACCAAAAAAGTAAATAGGGCATTTTATGTAGTAATCTCGAGCAATTAAATATATTACTTCAGTTGTAATTAGTCATAGGTGAACACTAAAACTGTGTTTCCCTGGCTTCTCAACTCCGTAGGGTTATCATACTTTGTTGAACCAACCTAATACCTTGCATGTAAAATCTATAAGTTATGTACCTTCTATAGTTTTTTGGATGAGTAGAAGGATTTTATTCTTTACCTTTTGAGTCTCAGCATGTCTCCTTACTAACCCTTATCTTGATCCCAGTTAAATATTACCTATTGAGTTTCTAGTTATTAGATGAAACCTAACCATCTTACTAAGATAAGACCTAGAAGTATGGATCGACATTTAAACTCCAAATTTGACACGACCCAACCCGGAGCCTTGTCTTAAAGGGTGTCCCAGGTCAAACTGGGACTGGAAACCACCCCCATTACCTATCCCAACCTCCAGCCGCCTTTCCTGAGTTGGTTGAATTTTGAACATATAATAGATAGTTTAACTGGACAAGGAAGACCAACCCTACCAAGTCATCCCATCCGCCAAACTGTACCAACTAAACCACCAAACCAAACCAATACCGAACCAAAGGCCGTAAACCAAAAAAAAACAAATAAGTTCCAAATCATAATATGGTCAATCCCAAAATGAAATACGATGGAACAGTGAGAAAATATGACAAATAATGTCAGCCCCAATATCAATGCCAATATTAAGGCCAGTACCAATTCCGATCCTGCCCATGCCTACCCACAGCAGTACCACAAAGCATCTAAGCAAAAGAATTCCAAAATTTGGTTGGGACATGACCCGACCATAGCCAAAACCAATATCCATAAATAAGTTAATGTATGAAATAACATCCATGAAAGGGAGCCTTCCGAATAGATGGACGCTCAGCACTTCAATCCAAATGCAGACCCTAAAGTCTAAATCGCTAAGCAGGAGGAGTCCAATGGATAGTTCTTGCATTGCGTAGGGATACAACGCCTGAAGATGAGTTGGTGTGTGTACGCTAGCATGAAATATGTATAAGGATAAAATAATGTCATTTATAAAACCAAGTAAAAACCATCCGTATGCACACAACCATACATATATATATAACCATGCCAGGAAAGGGGACCAGGTTTTGTATGCCATTAAAACATTTACTTGGGTTGTGTAGCTTTGTCGTCCTAAACCACCCATGGGGTATATGGGTTCAACTCCCCCTGCTGAAAGGGCCCAGTGCATGAAGTCGCATGACTAAGGAAGAAAAACTAGGATGAATAGTACATCCCCCTAAATATAAAGTGTGACATCATGCACACGGCCACTAGGACCAAACCTCACATCGGCAAATATGAGTTTCCATTTTAGATCCCTCTGAGACCTCCATCTTCTACGGCTTTGCTACACATCCCTCTTTTAAGCCCAATTAAAACCATTTTCCAACCAAACCATTATTCCATTAATATTAATCAAGGCTATTAGCAATGATATCGTCACACCAACAATAACTTACAAGTATTGTCCTTAGCCAATCCTTAAGGGATTTCCATGTACCCCACATGATTTCCAATTAACGCAAACCATGGCCACCAAGGCCTTTTCAATCCATTCAAAACCATTTAAACCATACATATCAATTAGGTTTCCATTACCAAGTTTAAACCATGCATAAGTTCCAGTGAAAAACCAATATTATAGTGAAAACATTGTTATAGGCATTTTATTAAACACATTGGGGGCATAGTATTTCCAAAACCAAAGGTCATTACCAAAGGATCATTCCCATGCAACCAATTATCCAAAACCACCATTAATGCTTCTAAAAGCATAATTAAAACATGGGAAACCCATAACCAAGCATTTATAACCAAAACCCCCCAAATCATATTAGAAACCTCGAGATTATACAACATTTAAATCATGAAAACATTGTGTCAAACCATAACTTTAGTTGGAACTAACAATGGGGCAAGAGAACATCCCTTAAACCAAGATTATAAAGGAGGGAAATCACCAATGAATGCCCAAATTTACTCCTTAAAATGAAACCTCAGCTTTCATTGCCCAAGAACTCTAGAGAGGATTTAAGAGTGTTTTCCAAGTGTGTAAGAATATAATAATCGAGCAAATAACCTTCAAAGTGCAATTTAAGTCGACCTTATTAGGTTAAGTAGGGAAATGTCAAAATTGCCTCACTTAAAGTGCATTAAATTCCTGTCATAAGGTACAACTGACATTTATGAGTTGTACCCAACCTGCACAAGTGGTTCCCACCTCACGTACCCTAGGCTTTAACTCTTGGACCCAACATTGTCCAAGGTACGACACACCCAAACCCAAGTCATATTCAAGTGTAAGACTAGTACCTATAAATCATACCTATGGCAGAATAGAATCCAGGAGGTTTGAACACTGACCACCATACGAGTCCTAGGTATGACTCATACCCTGGTTTACGGCTCATGGTGAGCCACTTGTACTTATATCCAACTTAAGCTACTAATTTTAAGATTAATCTAAGGAAAACCCAAACCAAATGATCCATATCCAACCATAAAACTCATACCCATTCCAATGACCAAAATTTATTCCTCCAACCAACACTGGTTAGTATACGGCTGGACCATTCCATTCATACACCAGCATACGGCTTGTACCCATGACTCGTATTGGGTCTAGAGACCAAAATTCCCAGAAATTTTCTAAGGTTCAGAAACTAGGGTGTTTCAGTCTCCCCTGCTAGAAACATTTTTCCTCGAATGACAGGCAAGGTAAGGGTAACCACACACATGAGTCATTTGCATCATCAAATATATTTCTAATCTTTAACAAAGTTAGAAAATAAAGAGACAAAGAAATTAATCTTTTCTTTAACAAACACAGAAAATAAAGTTGTTTTGAAGACACAAACCTTTCGCACAAATCCCAAGGGCAGAAAACAAATGTGGATACTTGGACTTTATGTCCTCCTCTACTTCCTATGTAGCTTCTTCAACCTTATGGTGCTTCCACAGAAGCTTAACCGAAGCCACATTCGTGATTCACAACCAACACACCTGCTTATCCAAGATCTCAACCAAGACCTCTTCATGAGATAGAGAGTTCGAGATACCCAACCCCATAAAAGAAACAATCAAAAAAAATTCACCAAGATACTTCCTCAACATGGAGATATTAAATACCGAATGAATGGAGTTAAAACTAGAAGGCAACTCCAATTCATAAGCAACATTATCAACCCTTCACAAAACCACGTAAGGACCAATATATTGGGGACTGAGCTTCCTCTTTTTGGCAAACCATATTATTCCCTTCATGGGAGATACTTGAGAAATACCTTATCCCTAATCTCAAACTCCAAGTCTCTAAGCCTTACATCTGCATAAGAATTTTGGCATCTTTGGGCAGCCTTAAGCCTATCCCGAATCACCTTCACTATTTCCAAACATATTCACCCCACAAAGCTCGAACCAAGCAATAGGATATCTACACCTCCTACCATACAATGCCATAAAAGGTTTATACCGATACTAGAATTATAACTATTATTGTAAGAAAACTCTACAAAAGGTAGATACTCAATCCAATTGCCACCATAATCAACCACACATGCCCGAAACATATCCTTCATTCTCTGAATAGTTCTTTCTGCTTGCCCATCCGTTTGAGGATGAAAAGTAGTACTCAGAATAACCTCAGTACCCAATCCCTTCTGAAAAGAAAGCCATAAATAAGATGAAAACTATGTACCACGTTCAAAGATAATCAAAACAGGTACCCCATGCAGCTTCACAATCTCCTGAAGATATATAACTTTGCATAATCCTCCACCAAAAAGGTAGTCCTCACTAACAAGAAGCGAGCAAACTTTTTCATCCTATTCATGATGACCCTAATCAAATCATATTGATTCTGAGATCGAGAAAGACTGATAATAAAATCCATTTTGATTACCTACCATTTCTAGTATAGCAAAATAAGCTCTTGATACAATCCACTAGGTCTCATGTGGTAAACTTTAACTTGTTGACACACCAAGCACTTGGCCACAAAATTAGACATGTCATTTTTTATACCATTCCACCAATACATCTCCTTGAGATCATGATACATCTTTATCGAGTTAGGATGTACAACATAGTGCGATTGATGCGCCTCAGCCAAGATCCTTTGCGGCAAACCATCGACATTAGGAATGCATAACCTTTCTTAGTACCATAAAGTATTATCTTCACTGATCTCAAACACCATCACCTTCTGCATACCCATATTACTCTTGATTTTCATCAAGACAAGATCTATAACTTTCTTCTCCTTAATGTCTGCACCAAGATATGATCGAACCATTTCCTGTACCATTACACCACCATCCATGGAGTCCAAAAGACAAAATTCAAGATTTGCTAAGTGGTTATTATCTTTCAGCAATTCCTGCTTTCATTTCTCTACTTGAGCCAAACTCCCCATGGATAACCTACTTAGACCATCATCAACCACATTAGCCTTACCTGGGTGATAGTGAAGACTCATGTCATAGTCTATGAGAATCTCCAACCAGCTCTTTTGCTTGAGATATAGCTCCTTCTAAGTGAATCTACTGTAGACTCTTATGATCATAAAAGATGTCTACGAGCATTCCATATAGATAATACTGTCATATTTTCAAAGAAAAAATCATTGCCAATAGTTCAAAATCACGAGTAGGATAAATCCTCTCATGCATCTTCAACTGCCAAGAATCATAGGCAATCACCTTTCCATGTTTCATCAAGACATAACCAAGTCCCACCTTAGATACATCACAATAAATGACACACTCCTCACTACCCTTAGGCAATGTCAGAACCAGAGCTGAGGTTTGCTTATCTTTCAACTTTTTGAAAATTCCCTCACAAGCATACGACCAAGAAAACTTCACCTTTTTCTGAGTCAACTTAGTCAAAGGATCATATATCATCGAAAAGCTAGCCACAAACTATCGATAATACCTAGCCAAACCTAAGAAGCTCCGAATATCATTTGGACTCATGAGTCTTGGTCACCTTCTAACAATAGCCACCTTTTGTGGATCCACCATGATCCTCTCGCTATAAATAATATGACCAAGAAAAGTCACAGCGTTTAACCAAAACTCAAACTTAGAGAACTTGGCATACAACTGTTGTTTCTTTAAGGTCTGGAATACCACACAGAGATAATTAGCATGATCCACCTCACTTTTTGAATAAACCAGAATGTCATCAATAAACATAATAATGAAGAGATACAAGAACTTCTTGAAAACTTTGCTCATCAAGTCTGTAATTGCCACTGAGGCATTAGTCAAACCAAACGACATCACCAAGAATTCAAAGTGCCTATACGGAGTATAAAAAGCCATCTTAGGGATATCCTCCTCCCTAATCTTAAGCTAATGATACCCAGACCGAGGATCTATCTTAGAAAAGAACTTCGCACCTTGAAACTGATCAAACAAGTCATCTATCCTTAGAAGAAGATACTTGTTATTGACTGTTCACTTATTCAACTACCGATAGTTAATGCATACATCCGAAGGGAACCATTCTTTTTATGCACGAACATTACCGGTGCACCCCACGAGGATACACTACGATGAATAAACCCTTATCCAGAAGATCCTTAAGTTACTCCTTAAGTTCCCTCAAGAGTAGAAGATGAAGAAACTAGAGTTTTGACCACTCCCGAAGCTCCCTTACGAACTGGACAATTCTTGAGCATATGGCGTGGCTGGACACAGTTAAAACACTTGTCCCTTTTTTAATGAAAATGACAATAGAACCAGCAAAGAGAGCATGAAAAAACAGACTAGACCTCACTCACCTGAGATTGGGCCCCCTATGCTCGGAACTTATCACTACCTTGCGGACGCCTATCAACCAACTACCTTAGGTAAAGAGAGTAAGTAGTAGACAAGGAACCAAAAATCCCCACTTCTTATTCGGCCATTTTCCTCTATCTCGACCACCTTGCGACTAAGACATCCCGGATTTAAAAACCTGCTCCTCTTACTCTTCTTATTTCTAAACTTCACTTATTTCCTTTTCTCATCCTCCACCTACTACATATGGAAAACTAACCTCAAAATGTTCATATACTTGATCAGAAAAGCAGTCTTGCTATCCAAGATCAAATCTTAAGATATCCCAAAAGGAAACCTTCTCATCCTTGATCTCATGTCAACCACCAAATCAGGAGCATACCTTAACAACTGGTGAAATTTGAAGGCATATTTCTTGACATACATTGTCCCTTGCTTAAGGTTCACAAACTCCTCCATCTTACTTCGCTTGACTCTTGAGGAAAGAAATAATATAGAAAAGATATCCCATAAGGATAGCTCCCCCACATCACCTCTATCCCTATCCCACTTTTCATACCATTAGTATGCAATATCTTTGAGTTAATAATCTGCAATGTTTACACCTTCCACATTAGTACCCTGCATCACCTTGAATATCTTCTCCATTTTATCCAAAAAACCCTGAGGATCCTCCTCCACCTTTACACTAGTAAAAATAGAAGGATTTTATTTCATAAATTGACCAACCCTCTTGGCCTCAAAAGATAACCCATAAAATGCATCCTGTGCAGCCTGAGTAGTAAACAATTGAGCAATAGTATGAACAATTTGGCAAAATTCTGCATTAGTCACCTCACCCTGAGGAGGACTTGTAGCAACTAGAGGAACTCAAAAACTATAAGGGATAGGACCCTAAGATCAAAGACGAACTCTACCTATAGGATGTAACCCATCAAGATTGTCCCCAAATGGGACTGAAGAGTTTCCTTGTGTTCCATATCATCGAGGCATGACCTAAAAAATGAACAACCAAGGATTAAATAAGAATTCTAGGACTTAGACACCAATCTTGAAAATAAAATACCAAGAAAGTGATGCATTCCTAAATGTCTTGTAGTCTATCTCATTTGAGTGTAGCGCGCTACACACCCTTAAAAGAGACTCTACCAAACACATCTTTGTGGACTCTTAATTGACCATGAACCTAAAGTTCTGATGCCAACTTGACAGAACCTGACCTGAGGTCTTGTCGTAATGGGTGTCCTAGGTCTAACTGGGTTCAGGGACCACCCCCATTACCCATTCAAACATCCAGTCGCCTGTCCTGAGTTGGCTGAATTTTGAACATAACATAGATAGCATAACTGGAAAAGGGATGACTTTGGGATAGGTCTATTCCTAGACTAACCTTACCAAGTCATCCTGTCTGCTAAACCATACCAACCAAACCACAAAGCAAAACTAATACCGAACCAAGGGTCATAACCGAATGAGTTCCAAAACACAATATGATTCATCCCAAAATAAAATATGAAAAAATAGTGAGAAATTATGTCTAATGATGTCAGCCCCAATAACAATGCTAATATTAAGGCCGACACCAATACTGATTCCACCCATAGTAGTGCCACAAAGCCTCCAAGTAAAAAAATACCAAAATTTGGTTGGGATATGCCCCCAACTATAGCCAAAACCAATATCCATAAATAAGTAAATGTATGAAATAACATCCATGAAATGTAGAATTCTAAATAATTGAAAGCTCACCACTTGAATCTAAATATTGACACTGAGGTCCAAACTGCTAAGTAGGAGGAGTGGAATGGTCGGTTCCTATATCATGTCAGGATATAGAGCCCAAAGATGGGTTAACAGTTGAATGCTAGCATAAACTAAAGATAAGGGTTGAATAATGCAATTTATAAAACCAAGTAAAAACCATCCATATGCACACAACCATACCTATATATATAACCATGCCAGGAAAGGGGATCGGGTATAGTATGCCAATAAAACCATTACCTGGGATGTATAACTTTGCCATCCTAGACCACCCACTGGCTATATGGGTTTAGCTACCCCTATTGAAGGGCCCCAGTGTGTGAAGCCATATGACCAGGGAAGAAAACCTGGGATGAGTAGTACATCCCCCCAAATATAAAGTGTGGCATCATGCACACAGTCACTAGGACCAATCCTCACATTGGCAAATATGAGTTTTTAATTTAGATCCCTCTGGGACCTCCACCTTCCATAGTTTTTCTACACATCTCTCTATTAAGCCCAATTAAAACCATTTTCCAACCAAACCATTATTTCATTATTATTAACCAAGGATATTAGTAGTGGTATCAGATACCAAAAATAACTTGTAAGTATTGTCCCTAGCCAATCCTTAGAGAATTTCCATGTACCCCATATGATTTAACTGTAACCATGGCCACCAAGGCCTTTTGAATCCATTCAAAATCATTTAAACCATTCATATCATTTAGGGTTCCATTACTATGTTCAAACCATACAAAAGTTTCATTGAAAAACCAATATTATAGTGAAAACATTGTTATAGGCATTTGATCAAACACATTCGGTGCATAGTATTTCCAAAACCCAAGTCCATTACAAAAGAAGTATTCCTATGAAACCAATTATCTAACACCACCATTAATGCATGCAAAAGCATAATTAAAACATGGGAAAACCATAACCTAGCATTTTTAACCAAAACCCACAAATAATATTGGAAAACCCAAGATCATAATATATTTAAATCATGAAAACATTGTGTAAAACCATGCCTCTAGTTGGAACTAACACTGAGGGAAGAGAACATACCTTAAACAAAGATGATGATGGAGAGAAATCACCAAGACAAGCCCCAATTTACTCCTTAAGATTAAACCCTAGCTTCCTTTGCCCAAAAAATCTAAAGAGGATTTAAGAGTGTATTCCAAGTGTTTAAGAATTCTACTAATATGAAAAATATCCTTCTGAGTGCAATATAAGTCATGGGACCATATTAGGTTAAGTGGGAAAATGTGGAGATTGCCCTTACTTAAACTGAATTAAATTTCCATCATAGGGTATGACTGACCCTTATGAGCTATACCCAACCTATACGAATTGTACCCACCTCTAATAACCTAGGATTTCTTCCTTGGACCAAACATTGTCCCAGGTATGACACACCTAAACTCAAGTCATATTCAAGTTTATGACTAGTACCCATAAATCATACCCCTAGCAGAATAGAATATAGGAGGTTTGAACACTGACCACCATATGAGTCCTGGGTAGGACTCATACCATAGCTTACGACTTATGGTGATCTACTCATACTCAGATCCAACTTAAGCTACCAATTCTAAATTAAGCTGAGGAAAACCCAAACTAAATTATCTGTATCCAACTATATGACTGATACCATTCAAGTTGTACCAATTCCAATGACAAAAATTCATCCCACCAAACAACAATGGTTAGCACACTACTGGACCATACTATTAGTGCCCCAGCATACGGGTCATACCCATGAGTAGTATTGGATGCAAAGGCTAGAATTCTAGGAATTTTTCTATGGTCTAGAAACCAGGGTGTTTCAAAATTTCTATTGCTTTAGATTTTCCTTGTCACTACTCCATTTTTGGAGTAAGTAGAAATAATCTAAATGGGATCCTAACATGTGCTCAAATTAAGTAAATTATTATAACAATGATTCAAAAATACATATATGGGCATCGGTTCAGAACTGCAATATCCCTTCTCCTTCTTCGTTTATCTGTCAGGGTTTCCACAACCCTAGGTATGGGTTTCTAGAAGCTCATGCTTGTGAATAAATCGACAATATTCCTAATTGAAAGCACAAATGAAATTACAATAATAAAAAGTAAAAAAAAAAACACAACTGTGACTGAATTAATCAACTAAAGTCAATACAAGAAAATCCCAAGATCAAAACTAAATCTTTGAATAAACATATGTTTGTGAGTATCAAAAGTGCATAACTCCTACTAAAAAACATAAAGGGTATTTATGGTAAATGAGGAAACCCTAAAACCAAAGCTCGAATAAAATATGATAAAATAGGGTCGGTGGCTACTTATGGCCCCTATAAGCACCCTAACCCTAGGCACAGGTAGTAACTGCATTCAATAGGGTGGGCATAAGTATAGGGCTAGGTACCAAGATAAAAAAATCTTGTAGGTCAGCTCTTGATATTTTGGACTTCTAACACTTGCTTTGCTTACTTGCAATGTGTAGGTCTTACTTGAGGTCCACATCTTGACTTAGTAAGTTTTGGGAGTCGTCTTTTCAGCTCTTCTTAAATTCTCTAACATGCTTTGATAACAAACAAGCTGGAAAGTGTCCCAAACATCGATAATTACTCTAAAAAGTGGCCAAAAATACCTTTTTCATCTTTTTCATGAACTTAGCATCCAAAACATGATTTCCTACAAAATATACCCAAAACACATCATATTGAACAAAAAAACCTTAGAAACTTGCATATTTTCCTCATTTTAAGCATCAAAAGTGTTTATTTCTATAGCACATCAAAACCCTCAACTTAGAATGTTTGCATGTTCTCAGGAAACAAAACCCCAAAAAAGAACACTTAACTAGGAGAATATAAGCTATTCAAGGCATTCAGTCAACACATAAAATTGATAACACAACACCCTCTATAATTGTTTTTTAAAAACCAACTGTGTGTAAATATGAAGCACAACAATGTGACACAATGGGATCAAGGTATGGACATTATATTTGCAACAGACAACTATTCATATTTACAAGTTACAATACCGAAACAAGCAAATAGCTAGCAATATTACTCTTGTGCATTCACAACAAGAATGTCCCAGTAATTCATATGAAATAACGCATATAGGTATAAGGACAGTCAAGAGACACTCACACTCTGATGAAAATTTCTAATTAATGCTTGTCAAATACCATAGGCTTTACCTTATTTTCTTTACCTTAGTTTTAGATAGTCAAGTTAGAATCACTGTCTGACTTTTCTCGGCTTGTAATGTAGGCTTAGGGGCTGGTATAGTACATATGGACATATCAAGTGGCTAAAACACCTTGGAACTACACTAACCTTTAGGTCTTACTTACTAGCCAATTTCCTTTTATTCCACCCTTATTTCTCCCTTTTTATTCTTTATTGCACATTCATGTTAGGTGTGGTCTTTTATTCTTTTCTTTTTTACTTTTTCACAGAAAAAATTCTACCACACCCATCCATACTAACTTTTACTCTTATTTTACCCTTCTTTATACCTACTTTACACTACGTACCCCTATGATAGCCACCATAAACTTAGGCATTTTTCTTGAGTTGAAGTGCACAATATCCAAGGAGGACCAAGTCCAAAAATAAGTTCATTATAGCACAAATAGGAAGGTGAATAGGTGAAACAAGAAAAATAGTCTACAAGGCTCAAAATAGGGATTAAGTGATATAATTTACACATGGAAGGTCATTTAGACTAAAAGTGGACTAAAATTAAAAATAGACTATGATCCTGTCCCAACTGACTATCTTTTAACCTAGGCAACGCTAACCAGGAAAGCTCTGAAATTAGCACAAAAAGAACTAGGTAGTATCTGACACACACATAGCACAGAGTCAATATTACCAACTACTGCCTATCTAGTTCATGCAATTATTAGCAAGTGATTATCATGTGTCTAATCCTAATTCCATAACAAGATCCACAATATTCAAACTAATATACATTCACACAGTTCTTAAAAACAAAATTTTGGAAAGGTATCAAAAATCAATCAAAATATGACTACTGCCCTAAATACTTAAAAATCTCCTAATTACATAAAAATAAAACACAATACCAAATAAAACACCATATGTCACAAAATTATCTAAGACATATCGGTTCTACACCCATATCACGTCCAACAAAAAAAGAAGCACAGTGATAAAAACTCATAGCAACATAAAATGCCCACCCAGTCTAAAAATTCTGCATTATCCTTAATACACTAAAATAAAGTAAAATAAAGGGAAGTGAGAAAATACCTGGGATACACTAGGTTCTTAAATCATGAGCATCCCCAGATGGGGGAATATCAGTTGGTGGAGGCAGTGGTGGTGGTGGGACACTACTATATGATGCACTCAATGCTATAGCAGTGCACCTCTGCCTATCAACAAATGTAGTCTCCATCAAATCATGTCTGGCCCTTTTAACACCTTGGTTATATGGCATATTAGGATCCTTCAAGTCTCAATTATGACCTCTTTTGGCCCTAACTATTGGAACCTCCTCATAATCCTCCATGAAGAAATTAAATTATCTCGGTATTTGTAAAGGTAATATCTATACCACTGGGGTTATAACTGAGGGAGGGATGCTACACTACTCCCTATAAAAGAGTGTACCTCTTCTTGTTATATATCAAACTCTTCCCTTATCTGGGCTAGATTAGGCGCATCTATCTTTGTGAATAGGGTTGTAACCCATCTCTCAAACTCATTAAGCCATGTTTGAAAGTTGATATGTAGCTCAGATAGTGCAGCTCTCTGTGTTTTCTCCCAGCTGGCCTCTATTTTCTCAAGTTTATTCCTAACCCATGATCTTATTTGCTCATAGAAGGTAGTTATCTCGATCTCAACAACCCTCAACCTAGTATCAGTGGCCCTCTAGTTATCCACTAAGCTATGAAAAAACTTGCTAGATATAGTAATCATACATATAGTAGGAGCTATAGTGGATTGGCGAGTAGGCTCTAAGGATTTACCCATGGACTCTAAGGTCAAATTTGGGTATGAAAAAAAAGTAGCTGGTGTCCCCTTGCCCTGTGTACTCAAATTAGGATCCTCTCTATGATCCTCTATCTTTATATTAATATTAACATGAACATCCTCTTGATGTGTATCAGCAGGATTTATGGAAACTATTGGGCCCTCAGTCTGGACCCTAGGTACTACTACTAGCTCTGTAGATCTCCTATGAAGGTCTAGAGGTACTAGACCCCTGCACAGTCGCTATCATAAGTACCCTCTTATCTACTCCTGGTCTTAATCATACAAGGGAATGGACAATTAGTCAACTACCCAAATGCTCTATTATGCAACTCATATTAGAGAATGGTATAAAAATCAACAACATATTCGGCCATCATACAAGCAAATAGTATTGCTCCCACCCAAGTTAACTCATAATTTGAAGTAGTGGGTATCAGTCGGTATCTGATCAACAACTATAAAATATTGGCCTTAAATGTCAATAGGCCCTTTTTTATTACACAATGCCCCTCAATCCATAGGGTTGCATCACCAAAAGGTAAAATATAATGGGCTATTCACCTAGCCATTTCAACCCTCTCTTATCTCTGGTCAACCTTCCATATGATAAGTCGATCACGTGTGATCCTCAGTCTGTGGTCACATTTTGCTGTAGATACAGGAGTAATATAATTTGGGCTGAAGATAACTCTATGGATAGTCTCTACTGAAATATCAACTTTGATCTCTCAAACTAGTGCATGATCAAGATGGGGCTGCCTCGTGAATCTCACCAGGACTTGAGCTCTCCACATAGGAAGAACTATTGTATCTCGATAAGATGAATACAATTTATGCACCATTGTTGGGATATAAGAATCGAGTGATCTAGTCATCCACTCTAACTGATATCAATTAAATACAACTTATGACTATGGTAGTAGACTTACCCCTGATAAATTAATCTAATGCTCCTTATAAATAACTCGTGTAGGCTGGCCTGCCTCACAAATATGACTATTAATATCAAATATTTCCTGCATCCCTTTTACACACCACCTCAAATATCCCTTCTTATGAGGTTCCCTTGAGAAATATGTGGGTATGGGACTCTTCCCCTGCTGTATTGATACATCATGGGTAGCCTGCCCTGATCCCTCTTCAGATTTGGGTTCCTCTGATTTTTATACCTGAGTAGCATTACCCTATTCAGACTATGGCATCACTAATGATTCCTTCTTCTCTACCTCCTCGAGTGAATCCTAGGATGCCTTCTTAGACTAGGGTCTTGAGTAGCAACCTGTGGAGTAGACTAAGAATCTTTATCCTCATTATCATGATCATTATTTAGTGGAGGAGTGTATGGGGTAGACATCTTTGCTTACTTTATCCTTGGTCGGGATATAAATGTCTGAGCACCCTGGTGCATCTTACCTTTAGTAACTCTACATGTCACCCCAATTTCATTATCTCTACATCACTGCCTCGAGTACTCCTCTACAGAACTACTGGGCTTGAGAGACTCTGCTCGTCTCCTCGAGGTATCAGTCGTCTTCTTCTTCATAGATTTAAGTGCCATATGTACCTAAAAATCAATGACTGTAGAAAATTTACCATATTTTGGGTAAGTATAAGAGCTAAAAAAACTATTAAAAGGAATAACAACAAAACCATAAACACTAGTGACAATGGGTTGCCTCCCACTCAACGTTTGATTTAATGTCGCGACACGACGTGGTTGTCTTCATTAATCAGACTTCACCAATACCCATGGGTTACCTCCTATGCAACACTTAATTTGATATTGCGACACAATATGGGTGTCTTAACTACTAAAAATTCCTCAAGATACCCATAGGAGTATCCTCCAGGGTAAATAATACAATCAATCACCAACACTACCCTCATGTTGGTTGGCTACTTTATTGACTTTTGAATGTTAAATATATCCTCCTCACCATTTACTCTAAATTTTGGCTCACCTTCTCTATGTCAACCATAGCTCTTCCTATGGTTATAAATTGTCTTCCCAATATAATGGGCATCTTAGTGTCAACCTCACAGTCCAGGATAGCAAAGTCAACTAAAAATATAAAGTTATCCATCCTCACAGTCACATCAAATGATATTTCCATAAGTTTTTTCACCGTGTGGTCATCCATCAATAGACGTACCAAAGTTGATTCCAGAGGGTTCAAGCACAGTTGATTGAATACGGCTAGCGGCATCAAATTAATGCTAGCTTCTAAGTCACATAGGGCTTTGAAAAATTAGGATGACCCAATAGTGCATGGTATCGTGAATACTCTGAGATCACCTTTTTTATGCCAGAGACCTAGTCGTAACTATAATACAATGGTGCAGTCACTACTAGGCTAATTATTTTATGAACATGGTTTATCCAGGGATCGTCACTAACACCTCAAGAAGAGGTGTGTTAAAGCTCAATTCTTTCAACATCTTAATGAATTGATTGAACTTACCTTCCTTTTTCTTTTACTTCAATCTCTGATAAAAGGGTGAGGTGGTCTCATAATTTGTCTGACTTTTGGCTTAATGACCAGACCCTTACCTTTGTCTTCAGTAGCTTTACCTTTATCACCAGTTACATTTTTGAACTCAATAGTAAATGACTCATCTTTATCATCTTCTAAAGCAAGTAGTGGGGGATCCATAGTAGTGATACCCCTTATTATGGTAATAGAAAGTACAAGACCATTATTTTTAGATTTTGTATAGTATTTCTCAAAAGGGTACCCGAATACCTCTGGTTTAGAGTTCTTGACATCTGCCCAAACAGGTGCTTCAACTGCTTGATAGTAGTGGCATGTGAGTCGACCTTCTAGGTCAACCCTAAAATGTCATACTTAATCTCCTTAAGGCTGATCTTTTGATTTTATTGACCCTTTACTAGCTTAGCCAGTATTTTTTCCATTTTAGATTTTGCATCTCGCCTTCCTTATAGAATGTACCTATCTTCTTTCTCTCTGTAGTCATCCATCTTTCTCCAGTCACTATCTCGCTCTCTGTTATAGCCTTTGTATCATTCATAGTATTCCCGACCTTTGTTCCCTTGCCCTTGAGCTTGGAAACCTGCTAACTAATGATTTAGATAATATACATCCTCCTCTAATTTTGACTCATAAACTTTGGAAGTTGACCCCTGTGTTGCTACTGCATTTACTTTCTCAAAAGTTATTGCTGCAATCTACATTACTAGCACCCCTAAACCAGTTCTTAGCAACACAATCTCTTGTGCTATTGAATCATCGGCTACTTTATGGTCGTAGAAAGCACTAATATCATATGTGCCAGATCCCCTCTCATACTCTTGAGTTTTCCACCCTTTGTTAGAGAGTGTAATCTGATCTATCATCTCTAAAGATGTCTTCTAGTGTAGTCGCATAAAAGCTACTCTAGATATGGTGTATTTCATGGCTCTAAAGCTGATGGTCAAGGCTTGATAAAATATCTCCAATAAGCGCATCCTTGACAACCGATGGTTGGGCACCATACTCAACTTCTTCTTGAACCTGAATCATGCCTCATACATAAATTCTTGCTGCAGTTGCCTTAAATTGCAAATCTCATCCTTAAGATGCAACATCCTAGATAGAGTAACGAACCTATTTGAGAATTTTCAATATAAGTCATTCTATGTAGTGATAGAGCCTTTTGGCAGTTCCCCTAACCATAAAGATGTTTTTTCTATAAGTGAGAAAGGTAAAAACCTTAGTCTAAGTGCTTCCTAATTCACCCTTGGATTTTTATACAAACTGTAGATCTCGATGAAATTGTCAAGGTGCAAGTCTTCATAATCTGTAAATAGACCTGCAAACACACACTTTATATTTAAGAGTTGGATCATTATGCTCGTGTTGTCAAAATTGATGCCTGGGGGTAAAATAGGAGGAATAATGGATCCAATCTTTGTCGGCTCAACATATCCCATGTCTCATTCATCATCTATGTATGGTTCCATATATTGATATGTTGGTATTACTTGAACACGGGCACCTCTAGCTCTTTTCTTGTTTCCACCAAGTGTTGATCGACAATCAGCTATTTGTCTCTACTTAGCTACCTCAACTTCCCGAGATACTTGTTAAGCTTCTTCTATTTTTGTCCTCTTTTTCTCTGCTTAAGTTAATATCTCACCAGTCTGATAATTGATCAGGGATAAATTTACCGCTCATCTAAACTAAATATTTGTGCACACTACTATGATTTGAATAAAAAAAAAGATGTACTTGGGATTAAATGTACTTATTCCAATATTTTTAGGTGTACAAGTACTGAGAAAAAAAAAAGCAAACTTAAGAAGGAAAGGATCTAAAAGGGAACTGAAGTGCAATAGTTGGACAAGCTAAAGTACGATTAGGATCTATCCCTCTATTATTGCAATTGCTAGCGCCAACCCGCTATCGCACTAAGTCAAGCTAGTCAACCAATTACGATCGCAATCAATCTCCCGTGATCGAGTGATGGCGGAAAATAGCCCAAGCGAAGAAATGTCATTTTGACAAGCTGACCCCAAATTAAATTTAAGGCTCAAAATCCTTCATTCTAGGGCAGCTTTAGATCCATCATTCTACAACCCTACATCCCATCCTTAGTTTAGGGTTTTGTAATTTCTAGGAGCTTGGAGCTCAAATTTATACTAATTTGAGCTAAGAAAATGCTAGAATGACTTTCAAGTGTAGATTTAGATTTGTCTATTAAGGATTCATTCGAGTTTAAAGGATGGTTTGCCCTCTCTTTATTTTTCCTATGAACAACTTTAATAAACATCTTGGCTTATTTGTGTTTATTTTACAATGATTTGCTAGATATACCTCTTAGGATTATGTTTGAATAGGAAGCAATTGTGCATGGGTTGTGATATATTTGTGTGGAATTTAGTTTATTGATGATGGGTTCTATTGTTGCTTGATTGAGTGGGTTGGGATTTGTGGGTGAAAGCCCCAAATTCCTAAATTTGTTTGATGGATGAAAGCTCCAAACTCTAGAAAGTTCAAGGCCATATTCAAAGAAGGGTTTTGGGAGAACTTTTGGAAGTCACGTCATTCTTGAAAGAGGGATATAGAGACCAAAGCAATGATAGACAATTTTATATGTAGTTTGATAAATTTTCAGAATGTGAAGTTAATGATACCATGGGTATCATCCTATAAATAGGAATGCCCAATTGATGTATTGGGTGTATTTAATTGACACACTAGTTAGGTACTCAAAAGGGTCAATGAGTAACATCTTTGAGGTTTTGTTGAAAAAGTAGCCTCAAAGTCCTTAAACCTGGCCTACCACATCATCAACAATTAGAATTTGCTTAGAATTATCATATTCCCTTGCATAGCTTTCCTCTAGGAAAGCATAATCCTAAGATCCATTTTAATTGATTATACAGTAATTATTCTTAGTATCAAATTAGTCCCTTAGAAGCCCAAGAATTACTCCCACATGAGCAAACATTGAAAAACCCCAAACCATTTTGTACCATAGGTTTGAATAAAGCAAGAAACTACTACTTTGGACTTACTCAATCCATGCTCATATTGTTTCTCATGGATTCGACCCTGACTCTTAGTTCGGTAAATATATTGACAACGACCAACTTGCAATTAAATTGATGAATAAGTTGAGTGTTATCAAAAATTGCACCGTTGTCAGGGAACAATGTGGCGTATTAAGTTTGTTTGTAATTTTAGCTTACTTGCTTTGGTTCAAACTTGTAAATATTTGTTTGTTATTTTCTTTTGTTTCTTGTCTTAGGTAGATTTTTATTTTTTTTACTTGTTACATGGCATCTTGGAATGAACGTGAGATTAGCGGTTGGAATCCTATCGTGACATCTATGTCCATATTGTAATGGACCCTACTTTTGGAAAAATATTAGATCTGCTTCCTGGAGAGAGATGTGTGCACCATCTTAATCTTATAGGGAGTTTGTTTGTTCTCTATATGGTGGTCTAGATGGACATTGGAGTCATTATCCAAATGCCCCATCCCCCTGTTATACTAACCCAACTGCTAGTTCTTCTTATGATTTGGATTGGTCTTATGATGCAGAAAAGAAAGAACAAAGAACTGGAAATAATGGTATTTAAGCAATACTTCAAATTATCTTGGAACGGGTGAAATCATCGTAGGATGATTTACGACGTTGGATTGATTAGCCAAAAGCCTCTTCCCCTTGTTATGCTAACATAAATGATAGTTCCTTTTATGGATTTGATAGGTCTTATTATGAAGAAAGGGAAGAACAAATCACAGGAAATAGTAGTGTTGAAGCAATGCTTCAACGTATCTTATAGTTAACAACAACAGTGGAGGAGGAAGCAACTCTTATACTCCAATCCAATAAGGCATTTAGAGAGGAAACATTGAAGATAGAAGATGTGGGCACAGAAGTTAATCATTTAAACACCACAACCATGTCCACTCTCTAAATAAGACTGATATTAAAAAACCCTCGTTGATTTCCCAGCCAACCAAACTAAACATAAAAGATGATGCCAAAAAGAAAGAAACGGTGCTAGAGTCGGAAGAAAAAGCCAAGCAAATCCCTTATGAAGATGCTAGTACATTTTGGGGTGAGGATACCAAGATGGAAACAACTATAAAATTAGGGAAAAAACCTTATTCTAACCACTTCTCAACACTAAGCTCGGTGGAGTTAATGAAAATTGATCCACCCAAGCAAATTTTGAATGAGGGTGAGAATGAACTATTTCCTTATATCTTAGAGTTTGTCTTCCCAAAAGGTTTATGCTAAGACCCCAATCTTTAAAGCTAAGAAGCTTAAGTATCTATGTCCAATTAGTGGCCTTCGAATGCTCTCACCATTTCACAATGATCCCACATGAAAGTTAAATGCAAAATTGGGCAAACGGTTCAAGTCTTTGAAGTAGTGTGATAGAACATCTGTCATCACGCCTCTACTTTTTCCCAAAGAGCCTCGAAGATGGAATAATCGAAAGTTCAAAAAAAGGTTCAAATCCTCTAAGTGAAGGCACAAATAAGGATTAAAAAGGTGTCGTGCTGTGATGATAGATACGGTGCTTAATGGGAGGCAACCCATTATTTTCATCTTTTTGTATATATAAGTTTTTGGAATAATTCATAATTTTCATATTTTGTAGGTGCTTTGGGAAGGTTGGAAGCCAAAAACAAAGGATAACCAAGGTTTGAAGTATAGCAGCCATGCAGGAGAACAGGGTAAAGCAGAGGAGGGAATGGACTTAGTTAACTCGATCACAGGTTGAGTACCGAGATCACAGTATCGTGATCACACCAATCTATCCGTGCCTTTATGTTGAGCTTTCAACATGGCTATCAATGTGGTTTCAGGGAGCCCTTTAACCCTTCTTATGCTATTGTGTTATGTAGTGAGGTCACTATAAGTCCTTAAGTTAGGGTGTGTGACCCTACACTTGTGTGTATTCATTGGCTTGCAATACTTGAAATTATTCACACGAAGCATGGAAAGTTTGTGAATTGATTATTTTCATTTGTACTTTTCTTGTTCTTTTGATAATGATGGTGGAAAAACTTTTCCCTATGACAGATTGTTTGACTAAATTCTAAGAAAAAGCATCATGATTAATTTTAGAGCCATTACAAATAAAAGGGAAGTCTGAATACATATGATATTGTTTATTTGGGATTACACACATACCATTAGCGAAGTCTGAGTAGCCATATGGTTGGTTCACCTATATGAAGCCAAAATGTGAAACCAAGTCTTGGGTTGTTTCCATGGTTAGCAACTTGTGCATGGTGCAAATGGAAATCAAATAACCCCCTCCATCCAAAAATTTTCAAAAATCAAGGGCATGGACGTAAGTGACATTATAACAATTCTTTTTATCTTTTTGTGACTTCAAAATTTTGACTTGTAAAAATTGGTAGATACTTCATTTTTTGTCTCTAGCGTGAGGGAAATTAATCCACCTTGGTGATTTTGCATTCCATGTGTGGTGAGCTTATTTGTCTAAATCTCATGTGTACTTATACTATCTTGAACTTGCCCTATTAGTCTTTCAAGGCTAGTTTTGATTGTATTTAGTTGGGGAGATGATCTTAGGCCATCTTTACGACATTGGAAGTCCCCTTTAGCCTAAAAATTCTACCCATACATAGATGTTACCCCTAGTCACCCTCTTTGAGCTATTGAACCTTTCTTTAGCAAACACATTGCATGCTGTGAGCCTTAAATTTTTATCCCTCTTTTGAAACCTATCCTCTGTGGACTTAAAAATACAAATTAAAGTTAGAATCCTAAGTTGGGGGTGGTTAAGATTGAAAGAGGTAACTTCAGGCCACGAGAATGTAAGTAAGTGCCTAGGAGCTAAATTTTGAGAACAAATGAATAGGAAAAAAAAAGACCCAAGAAAGGAAAGAAAAATATGAAATACACAAGGCAAATAGGTGAAAAGAAGATTCTTTCTAAAAGATGGGTGAATCAAGGTAGTAAAAGTAGGCACATGCTTAAAGAGTGAAAATAATAGAAGTAGTCAATGGTCAAAAGTTGAAGTATAAAAAATTTTTAAAAAAAGGTATAATATAGATTTTCAAGGAGGGTATAATCACTTTGTTCCCAAATAATATCCTACCCTACCCCGAACGTACGTTACTAGATCAAAAAGCCCTTTGAGATATCCAACGAAGTGTATTCATTGTAGTGGCGATTGAAAATAAGGGCAAGCCTATGGCATGGTACTTGCTAACATAGAGAGTTCTTGAGAGAGAGAAAGTTTCATACTTAAATTCCTTGTTGCATATGCATAAAATTGGTGTGTGGAATTTTCCTTCTTGTAGGGAGGCATATAAACAAGTTGAGGTAGGTGATTTTTTCATCTCTCAAAAAATAAGGCAAAAGAAGTATAATGTATTTGAGGTCAAAAAGAAGTTATTTCTAGAGTATAAGTGATTGTTGAATGATTGCTATTTGAAGTCTTTTGCATCCTTGAAATTTATTTGTTATGTTGAGGAGTGTCGTGAAAATATTCTTGCCCATGTTTGAAGAGCTATTTGTGATAGTAATCAACATGAAGTCATCATGATCATTCGGCTCATCTAATTAGGGCATAAAAGTCCATTGTCTCAAAGTTACTGGTAGTGTTGCTTGAGGATAAGCAAGGCTTTAAGTTGGGTTGTTGATGAGGGGTGAATTTACCACCCACTTGCACTAAATATTTTGGCACACTACAATGATTTGACTATAAAAGTGAGACATATTTGGGTTAAAAGTACTAATTCCCATATTTTCCAAGTGTACAAGTGCTGAGAAGAAAAAAAGCAAACTTGAGTAGAAAAGGATTAAAAAGGAAATTGAAGTGCAAGAGCTAGACAAGATGAAGATGGATCAGGATCTAGCCCTCAGTTATCGCGATCGCGGGCTGACGCACGTGATCGCGCCGAGTCAAGAAAGTCAACTAACTGTGATCGCGTGAGGACAGAAAATGGCCCAAGGGCAGAAATGTCAGTTTGGCCAGCCAACCCCAAATCCAATTTAAGGCTCAAAATCCCTTCATTCTAAGGAATCTTTAGATCCATCATTCTACAACCCTATGTCCCATCCTTAGTTTAGGGTTTTATAATTTCTTGGAGATTGGAGCTCAAATTTGCACTATTTGAGCTAAAAAGACATTAGAGTGACTTCCAAATGCAGATTTGGCTTTGTCTATTGATGATCCATTCAAGTGTAAAGGGTGATTTTCCCTCTATTTTTCCTATGAACAACGTTAATAGACATCTTGGTTTATTTGTGTTTTTTTTAATTATAATTTACTAGATTTACCTCTTAGGATTATGTTTGAATAGGATGCAATTGTGCATGAGTTATGATATATTTGTAAGTAATTTAGTTTGTTGATGATTGGTTCTATTGTTTATTGATTGAATAGGTTTGTATTTATGGGTGAAAGCCCAAAATAACTAAATGGGTTTGATGGATTAAAGTTCCAAACTCTATAAATCTTAAGGCCATCTTTGAAAGAAGGGTTTTGGTTGAACTTTAGGAAGTTATATCATCCTTGAAAGAGGGGTGTGGAGACCAAAGCTATGATAGACAATTATATGTGTAGCGTGATAAAATTTCACTAACTTAGAAATAAGGGTGATTGTGAAGCTAAATATACCATGGGCATCATCCTATAAATAGGGATACCCAATTGAGGTATTGGGTAGCTTTAATTGACACTCTTGTTAGGTACTCAAAAGGGTCAATGAGTGAAATCTTTGAGGCTTTGTTGATAAACAAGCCTCAAAGAACTTAAACCTGGCCTACCACATCATTACCAATTACAATTTGCATAGAATTATTATGTTCCCAAGTATAGCTTGCCCTTAGGAAAGCATAATCCTAAGATCTATTTTAATTGATTATACTCTAATTATTCTTAGTCTAGAATTAGTCCCTTATAATACCAAGAATTACTCTTACATTAGCAAACATTGAAAATCCTAAACCATTTTGTACTATAGGTTTGAATCTAGCAAGCAACTACTATTTTGGACTTACTCAATCGTTACTCACATTATTCCTCATGGATTCGACCCCAACTCTTATTTTAGTAAATATATTGTCAATGACTACATTGCACTTATATTGACATGTAAGTTGACCGTTATCAACGATCAACCATATCCTGTACTCCTTCGGGAAGAGGGGGTGGTACAACATCACGAACCCCTTCAAGAAGATCATCTCTTTTCTGCTCTGACATCCTACTAGGTGATTGTAAGATCCTCTCTATATTCGGATTTATTTGGATTAAGGGATTGCCTCTACTCTTTGTGCTTGGCATACACTGGCGTATGACCAACAAAGAACAAAAACAAAAATAATAACCTAAAAACTACAACTACTTTAATTCACAAACCAGCACTGTATTCCCAGGAAATGGCACCAAAATTTTTATGACATCCATATTACAGTTCCTCTCAAAAAATGATACGGTCTCTATCAAAATATAGTAACCAACAAGGTTTGAGTTCGAATCCCAAGGGAGCACGTGGAATTGTGGATCTCAGTAGTTATAGTCAAAGGGCAGAACTATAAAATTAAATGGGGGGTTTTATGTAGTAATATCGAGAAAGTATATATATTAACTTCTATTGTAATTAGTCGTAGGTGAACACTAGGACTATGTTCTTCCTGGCTTCTCAACTCTGTAGCCTTGCAAGCAGAATTGATAAGTTATGTACATTCTACAGTCTTTTGGACGAGTAGAAAGATTTTACACTTTACCTTTTGAGTCTCAGGATATCGCATTACTTACCCTTATCTTGATCCCAGTTAACTATTACCTTTTGAGTCTTTAGTTATTATATGAAACCTAACCATCTTACTAGGATAAAACATAAAAGCGTGGATCAATAGTTAAACTCCAAATTACTATTGTCTTATGTTTTCCTAGTCACTACTCCTCTTTAGAAGTAAGTAGAAATAATCTAGGCGTCATCATAAAATGTGCATCCATTAAGAAAACTATTATAATGAAGATAAAGCAATACATGCATGAGTATCTAATCAATACAACAATAACACTTCCCCTACTTTGTCAATCTGTTAGGGTTTCCATAACCCTAGTTATGGGTTTCTAGCCATTCATGCTTGTGAATAAATCAAAAACATTCATAATCTAAATCATAGATGAAATCTCAATAATAAGAAGTGGAGAAACACACAACCATGACTGAACTAATCAACTGAAGGCAATACAAGAGAATCCCAAGATCAAAATCGAATCTTAGAATCAACATATATTTGTAAGTATTAAAAGTGTGTAAATCCTACTAAAAACACATAAAGGGTATTTATAGAATATGAGGGAATCCTAAAACCAAAGCCTCAAATGAAATAGATAAAAATAGGTTCAGTGGACAGTTATCGCCCAAACTTTTGCCCTGACCCTAGGCGCAGGTAGTACCAGTGGTCAGCAGGGTGGGCACAGGTACAGGACGTAGGTACCAAGATTAAAAAATCCTGTATGTCAGGTCTCTAATTTTGAACTTCTGGAACTTGGTTTGCTTACTTGCGGTCTGTGGGTCCTACTTGAGGTATACATGTTGACTTAGTAAGTGTCAGGAATCATCTTTTTAGCTTTTCTTCAATTATCTGGCATATTTGATCACGAACAAGCCAAAAAGTGTCCCAAACATACATAATTGCTCCAAAAAGTAGCAAAAAACACCTTTTTCAACTTTTTCAGAAACTTAGCATCCAAAACATCTGCGAAACATACCCAAAACTCATCATATCTAACAAAAAAACCTTAGAAACTTGCAGTTTTTCCTCATTTTAAGTATTAGAAGTACTATATTTCTATAGCACATCAGACGTTAAATCAGGTGTTATATGGGATGCAAGCCATGGGCTAGTTGTTATAGTCTGAGTATCCAACTTAGCCACAATGTGCCACGATGTCAAATAAAGTGTTTCATGGGAGAAAACCCATGCTTTGTACTTATTAAATTATTAGGTAACTTGTGTGTTCAGTGTGCACGGCTGGAGATTGCAGAATATGACTAGAAAATTTTTTGATTCCTGGTCCTTACGAGAGACCTCATGAGTTGTTATATATCATGATTCCTCATTACCAGAGTCATAGGAGATGGATCCTAGGACACCCTCAGGAAAGTAGTCACTAGAGTCATAACGACTCTCAAAATAAATAGTTGCCAGTGACAACGACTCGTCACACTGAGTCGTTAAGACTGAAGACCAGATTAAGGTTCTAGTCACAATAGAGGGATTCTATGAGTCATTGTCAGTGACAATGACCTATTAAATTGACTCATTGTCAGGCCCAACATTGCAGGCACAATGGGTCAACCCAACCAAAAACAAATTATTTAAATGGGTAATTTATTCTAATTATTGATCTTTCTATTTGAAACGGCTGAGACTCCTCCATTACCAAAACCGGCCAACTACACTTTAATATATTCCAAAATTCATTCCTTATTATCACAATCAAAGAGAAAATTTTCCCAAATTTGAATTTTCAAGAACTAGGGCGGAAATCCATTAATTTTTAAGGAATTTGAAATAAGAAATCAACTATGTAGTATGCTTTAACTTGTTATCTCTTAAATTCATAACTAGATATGGTAGAAATTGCATGGGTTCACTGTCAATAGTTATGTTTCTCATGTTGAAACCCTCTTGTTCTTCAGAATCATAATAGGTATAAACAACAATGTGAACAAATCAATCTTTGTGTTAAATATTGTATTTGAGGATAAATTTGGAGTTGTCAAACTAAGTAAAACAAGTGGGGATTACTTGGTATGTAGAAATAAGAATTCAACACCTTAAGCACCCATGAACTAGAGGCTATGAGACTCATTATGACTCATAGGGTCTCCTAATGAGTCGTTACGTGACTCTTAGCCACTGGGAAGATAGGTGCTAAGTGGAAGTTGGTTAATGGTCACACCACAACTCACCTTATGAGTTTTTGTGCCACTAAAGGACTCGTGGTGAGGACTCATGATGACTGGGAAGAGTAATGCTCTAAGAAATAGTTTCTAGTCAGGTAACACTTATTAGTGCTGAGTCGTTGTCTAACACAATGACTTATCAGGAGGACTCATTACCTATCCAGTGAAACAACCTTAGGTACCTTTCCACCCAACGAGTCTCATAACGAATCATTAACCATGATAATAAGTCATACCTTGACTCGTAGGGTACCCAGCCCCTGCAATACTTGTGTAGTTTTTCTTGTTTTTCTTTCCTCTTCTAGGATTAACTAATACATGTGCTTTAAAAGGTACCAATGTAACCTAAGAATTATTCCACCAAGAAGCTAACCCCTAAGAAGTAGGCTCCACCCCTACTCATCATCTTAAAAATAAACCCACTGACGATAAATAGTCAACTAGTTCAGTAGAGAAATACCCTATCAGAAGGGAGGTGGAGCTAAAGAAAAAGTTACATAAGGGGCCAAATCTACTCGAGAGGAAGACACACCACCCCAGTCCAGGCCAAGGATAAAAAATGCTAACCAATCACCACCCTACTCATATTCCTAATTTGAAGAGGATGGTGAGTTAGGGATGAGTCTAGTCCTGAGGATGAGAATGAGGGAAAGAAGGAAGAAAGTAAATCTAGAAATAACCCAGTTGAGATCCCACCTCCTCCACTTATTGCACCACTATAGATAGAGACTGCCCCAGTGCCCAATATGAACCAATAGGGGTACCTTAAAATACAGGACTTATATGAGATAGAAAGTGTCATAAACTATTCCACTAGAAAATTTAAGAGAGGGTTCTACCTAGAGCCCAAGTTGAGCACACAGGCATGTCTGAGATGCTTGACTTCGATGCCCAGTTCTGACAGTACTACTTTGAGTGGATGACCAAATTTCCAGGCTATTACTATCCAACATTAGTATGAGAGTTCTATGCATCTTATAAGATGGATCTTAAGAGGTTGTATGTATAAGGGCGATTGTGGAAGGATGGTGACCCCTTACTGATAGTGATGATTTAAGGTGTTTCAATAAACATATCCACTCGGACTATTTCCAGAGTCCTACATAGGCCAGAGTTCTAGTTGTCAGCCAACACTACTGAGATTGACTACCGCATGGATAAGATATTAAAAGTGAAAACAAAATAGATTGGTTCATATAAAAAGATTTCTCACTATCGGTGGATGCCCAAGATTATTGCTACAAAGCAGGAGGAGACTTTGTGTGTGGTTGGAGGATTTGGCCCTTTGTCTTGGATTACAAAGGGTAGTTTAAATTTTAATGGCAAAGGCATGGTGGACACTTATATGGTATAGGTTGAGTCCCACAAATGGGGACAATGTATTAAGTCCATACAGAGCTGCCCAGGTAGTGGGCATTATGGGGGGCTACGAGACTGATGTAGCTAAGATTTTATCTCGAGAGATTCACAACCTGATAGTGAGCATAGACACAGCTTTAGCATTTCCTTGCGTGCTGACTCAGTTATGTCTATATTAGGGAGTGCCATAGATATTGAGAGTTGATTAGTTCTTTAAGGTACAGTAGACTACTAACGTAGGGTTGATCCAAGATATTGCTAACCCAATCTACAAGGCTGCGAAGGTGAGAGCCATATTGCTTAGAGAGGTATTCCATTTTGGTGGGCATGGAATTGATACTCTAGAGTCCACTAATATTCGTGGAAGCCTTACTGAGACTACCTTGCCTAAGCCTTAGGTTTCAGAAATAGCAGATACCTCCCAAACTCCAACTCCACCTTCTATAGTGAGACCATTTATTTTAGGCTAACCCCTATTGGCTATGATTTAGTCTTATGGGCATTCTTTGGTGGAGTGCTAAAGAGAATAGCCACAATTGAGAAGAAAGTAAGGAATATAGGGGATAGGGTTAAGCCATGGGTGCAGAAAGAGACCATGAATGAGTTGAGAGGCATACAAACATGATTTAATAGGTTTGAGAGAATGATCAGTCAAAAGCTAGTGAATCTCCAGTCCCCAAATATAGAGGGGTTAGCTGCTCCTCAAGCCACCATAGTGGACATGCATATGAGACTTTTCCTTTTGATCCCTATCATTGAATTGATTATTAAGCAGTAGGTGTTGCATATTTAGGGCACAAGAAAAGAAAAAAATATTGAGGAGGCTGGTGGTAAGAGTCTAAGGAAGAAAAAAAGGAGTAGGAAGAGTGATAAGAAAGTTAAGGTGGTCAAGGCGGCCAGTGTTTATTCTGCCACAGAACTACCAAAAAGGGTCTGTGAGATGGATTTGGGAGCTGAAAGCTACCAAGTTGTTGATGAGATAGCTATAGATAGAACTGCTTTGAGTAAGAGTATTGTTCGCACACCAAAAGCACCATTGAGGGCACTAACCACCGTTGGTGCCACTATTGATTTAAGGATCCTGTACACTATTAGGGCCACTAACAATGAGAGTGGGCCCATTTTGAGGCCCCTCATATTGACACTGAATGATTTGGCACCTAGGGCACCTAGATGTGACTTCACCCCTTATTTTTACATTATAGATACATTTGGGATAGTGTATGATTTTTTAGTTAGGGATAGGGTATACCATAGTCATCATGGGTTTTTATTGTCGTGCTTCATTTCTTGTTGGTTGCGGTATAGTTGTCAAACCAGCATGTCTAGGAATGAAATATTTTTTGTTTTGTGATGTTTTGTGGTTTTTAAAAGAGCATGGAAAATTTTAGGTTAAAATTATCCCAAAATAAAGTTATTGAATTTTCATGCTAGGTTAGCTAGTCTTGGATGAAATCCAACTCTAGTATGGTCTAGATTAATCTAGGAATGGATAGGTTGGTGTTTTGATAATTTGAGGCCATATTATGATAGATAAGATGTTAAGGAGTCTATGGAAACTCTTGGAACTGAATTCGGGTTAGCTAAACTTTAGTTATCATAATTGACACAGAGGGGTTATCTTGGAATGTCAATATCTTGAAGTGTGTTGAAAAATAGAGAAATTTCTGGGATTGTCAAATCTTTGCCTTGCCTAGGATACTACAGTAGGAGACAGGTTGTTACCACTGGCCTACTATAACAAAAATATTCCTACCAGTGTAGGAGTTAGCTCTGGTCAATCTCCCCATAGTGGGTGAATCCCATTATAGTGATGTCACTATAGTAGGAATTAGGTTGTTATAGCAGGACAAACACTGTTAAATAGAGACTTTTAATGTTATTTTCATTCCATATTGTTGCATGAGCTGGGTAAGGTGATTTCACCTATTTTCAACCAAATTACTTTGTTGAGGTGAGTAAATCCACTTGTTTAACTAGTTTTTTAAAGATTAATCCTTAGAATCACTAGGTTTTAATTATGAGGAGGATTTGACTTGGCTAGGCTAAATTTCTATGTAAATTAGTGAAAATAGGGTGAAACTCTTGAGTTTTTATTAAATATATATGAACTATGCTTGCATTTTAGAATTTACCTTTATAATTATGAATTTGGTAAAATTATGGTGGTCTAATGGGAAAAAATCCCTTAAATGTGGAAATGATCATTATTTTGGCTTGGGGTTTTTGATTAGGTTATAATCCTTGTAATGTTAGGTCCTTATTTGAATATGGGTTATATTGTTATGTTTAGACTACAATCAAATTGAGATTGAAAGAATAGGAAGAGGTCAAGTTTGCTTGAGCAAGTTTATGGCTTGGATTGAGGTAGGCTATGGTTGAATTGTAGTTGAGGCTCAGTTTAGTTTATGTGTTCATATTAGCTACCTCTTTGTCTAATTCTTGCAAGGAATTCTATAAATGTAGACTTGTTGTATAATTTTACAAACTTTTAATCACCTAAAATAATATTTTGTAAAAAGACTTAATTTACGGTGCAAGTGTGGTTGTTTTTTCTTTTATTGTAATTGTACTTTTTGTGATATGATTTGTTATTGTTAAATGAATTGGTAAAGTTCATTGTCAAGGAATTGGTGGGACTTGGGGAGTATAAGGGTAGGGACATTAGAATTGGGGTAATTTAACATTGGTTTAAGATAAGGGTGGCAGGCAGTAGATGTTTGGGTTATTTGGTGTATGGACTGAGCTTGTCCCCTAAAGGTCATGGATAGTGGTCTACCACAAGACCCATAGCATACATTTACATGGTTTTGGTGAGTTTGACATTCCATGAGTGGACTAGGCTATATAGTTGTTGATATTCAGGGTTCTTTGAGTGAATCGATTGATGATATTATTGTTGTTTGGATCCATGAGTGGTCCAAGCTATTGACATACTAAAAACGTTTAAATATTTATATAAATATATTTAAAAGGTTAACCATGGTAAGGTTGAGTTTATTTTTGTTAGTCATAGTATTGATTTGATGAATTATTTGTATTGTCTTATACTTGTCTAAATTATTTGGTATTGTTGAGGAAGATTAAATGGAGGTATAAATTCTAACGGTTACTTGGTTATAATGGTATACAAAGTGTTAGTTATATGTTCATATTTATTATTTTGAGTTGGCCGATGACCCTATAAGTACATAGTTGCTTTGACCTGGTACTACCTGTGTTTTTTACTTGATGAGTGCAGAGCATATTTTAGAAACTTTGATAAGACCTTAGCTATAGAAAATGATCATACTGATACAGGGGTAAGCTACATATTTTGAGTATCCATATGTCATCCAACTTATTATTTTTGTTCATTTATTTTTGGCATAAACATTTCCATTATTTTTGTTTTTGGGTGTACCCGTAATTTAACTTTATTAGATATTTTGGAATAATGACTTTTTGGCATAGACATTTTCATTATTTTTGTTTTTGGGTGTACCCATAATTTGACTTTATTAGATATTTTGGAATAATGACTTTCAATTTCTAGGGTTATTTTAGACATTTGGTATTTTTGCAGTTGTTATTTATTAGAATTATTTGAGTCATTTGGTTATTAATGGAATTTTTAATTCATTTTTAAGATCTATTAAGTATTGGTGTTGGGTAACTAGGGTTAGATTGCTCTCCCATTAAAAGGATAGTATGGGTGCCATTTGCAATAGGTTGGGTTATGATAGAGTTGGCATCAGATCCCTAGGTTCGTTGATCTTATTATACCAATATGAGTCCAGTAAAGTCTCATGGAATGATTTGGAGACATCTTTTCTTCAAGAGGATATAGGACTTTACAAAGTTATCGTTTTCTTTATTTTTCATGCTATAACTTAATTTCAATTGGTATTGGCTAATCCAACTTGGTATCTGACCTCTTCATTATTTTGTTCATAGATGGTGAATACAAGAGCCAGTAGGGAATGAGCAGCTACTCAGCACCAACTATTCTAGTTACAAAGCCTTTAATTAGAGACAAAATAAAGGGTAGGAAAAGAGGGAGAGATAAAGTAACACCCACCAGTGATGGAGCTCAAGTGGTATCCAATCTATCTTGAGAGAGATCTACGATGTGACCCCCACGATAGGACCATCATGGATAGGTTTTTGAACATGAGGAGTCAATACAAATTTTGTTAAGTACAGATCCTCCACCGATGTCATCTGAGGTGATTCAGTAGGTACTTGCTTTCCTTAGTGGTATGGCATGTAGAACAATCATTCCTAAAGTGCTTGCCTTTAAATTTCTAGGAGTGTATCTTGTTACTAGTATTGCATCTAGGATAGATTAGGTCTCAAGGACAGAGGATTTTTTTGTACGATTTAGGCATGTCATGACTAGGATTAAACATGGTATGTTAACTAGGTTTATGAAGATGAAACCTCCAATCTTTGATGGTTTTGAGATAGAGGATGACCTCGAGTTCATTGTTGATTGTTATGATAAGCTCCATAAAATAGACATTATGGAGCAGCATAGTTTTAAATTTGTACCCTTCCAACTATAGGATGATAGTAATATGCTTCGACATGATTAGTAATATGCTTGTAATGACCCTTCAGGTTATTTTATGCATTTCAAATTATTTTTTCCATTTAGAGCATACCTATAGTTGCCCCAAGTCATTTATGACTTGCTGGAGCTGACGGTTCAGTTACTAGGCAGTTCATTTGGTTTTAGAGCTAATTCCCTATTTTGAACTCTTCACTAGTAAAAATTGGCTACCAAGCAAAAACTTTAGTCTAACAACCTCGTATGCCAATTTTGATGGTTCCATCAACTCTAAAATGTAGATTTTAGGCTAGGGCAATCTTTGATTAGGTCCCAAGGTTTTTGGACTCATTTCGTACTATTGGCCTAAAATTTATAAAAATGGCCCTTAGGTATGGAATCCATTTTTCATCGAATTAATATCAAATTGAAATTTTGACTATACCATTGAGTTTGGAATTTCAAATTTGATGAGGTAGCATAGTTTGTTTGCATTCATAAGATTTTGAATAAATCTTAAGGGGTCAGTGGAGACTTAGAATTTTTAAAGTCCCGAGTTGGTGCACCACTGCACTAGTGCAGCAGCATCCACATAAGTGACACTTGGGTTGCTTAAGCGGAGACCACTTAAAAAGCCAATCAATTGTGTAAGTGACCAAGCTTAACCAGCTGAGGGTCGTTTAATCAAGGCTCTTTCCTCTTAAGTAAAGGTCACAATTGGTTGTTGTTCCTCTTAAGCAGAAGGAATAGGAATGGCAGGTACCACTTAAGCAGTACTTGGAGCCTATTTAGCCCAATTTTCTCCCCATTTTCCGCTAGTTAAAGATATTAGATCCCAAAAGAGTGTGGAAAATTGGAAATACATTTATTAAGAAATTATGGGGTTTTGGTGATTACTCATTTCTTCCTCTAAATCTTGGTAAGTTTCCATAAAATTCAAGGTTAATTTCTTAGAGCTTGAAAAGGTTAGATACATGATGCTTATGCTAGATTGGAACATGGGAGATGATTCTAGTTTCAATTTGAGTTGGCCATTTATGATATTGGATTTGATTCAATTTGGGAAATGATGATATGAGTTTTGGTTCAGGTCCTACAAATTATTATATGAGTTTTGGTTTGTGAGGTTATTGATTACGTTTATGGAACCAATTTGAGTATAGTGTTTATGATATGGAGGGATCCATGATTATGGTTTCAAGATATGGTTAATTAGTATGATTCCAGTTATTACTTCTCTTGATTTCATCAGGCTTAAGAGAGCCCATATTGGGTTATTTACTTTTTCACATTTACTGGCTTATGGGGTTCGATTTTGTGGTGATAGTTATGTGTCCTTAATGGTATTATTTGAGATTATTTATTTACTTATAGTATTTGGATAATTATTCCAAGTTTTCCCTCTTACTTTGACTTAGCATTATGTATCTGACATTTTATTATATTTATATCATAATTTAACTCAGTGGTCGATGACGCCTACTGAGTACCCGCGGCTTTGGTAATCATACTACACTTCTACACCTTTTTGGTGTAGATTCAAGAATTTGTTTCCATTTTTAGCATTGTGATCATGCGAGCCAGAGTTTAGAGACAAGGTGAGCTCTCAGGGTCGAAGTTGACATTTTTTTTCCATCTTTTGTATTTTGCTTAGACTTTCCATTTTTTACACTGATGTATAGTTAACTATGATAGACTCATATTCTTTTTGTTTAGTGGCTCTTGAACTGATACTGCTAGGTTGTGGGGTATTGTTATTTATCTTATTTATCTTCCATATTATTATTATTCTACATTTTATTACTGCTAAGATTTTCTAGCATATCTCCAACATTTATGCTATTTTTCACCAAATTAACCCTTTGCTTATAGCTTTAGTCTATGGTTTGGGTTACCTGTTGGTGGGATTGAGTAGGTGTCATCAATACTCATAATTTAAATTGTGACAAATTAGTATCAGAGTGCTAGGTTCACCAGTATTGTTGGTATAAGAAAAAGTGTCTAGTAGAGTCTCGTGGGTCAGAATGATGACATTTGTTTCTTATCTTCAGGAGGCTATGGGTCATTCTTAAGAGATCTTCAATTAATTCACACATTTCATGCTAGGAGTCTAAGTTGGTTTTTAAGATTCATTTAGTTTCACTTTTTCGAAAATGGCTAGAACACTTGCTACTGCTACACAAGATAAGGACCTCGAGTCCACCACTAGGGATCCTATTACAGTTCGTGGATGACCTAGATATTAGAGATAAATAAGAGATGCATCTCTATTCGTAGATCAGAATAGGGGCCTTCACTAGACCCTATTCTAACTCCCATGCCAGAGATTTCTCTACCTCAACCAATGATGGGATAGGGACAATCCTAGTCCCCACCGAGGTTTATTTCTTCTTTAGTGCTCTGGTATGCATTGGTTCATCTCTTGGGATTAATTAGTGGTGCATTGTCTAATGGTGAACATTTTATGGATCAAAGTGGTAGTGACGCAGGGATGCAGCATGTAGCTTCTACTCCCCAAGTTAAGATTATGACTTCTTAGTTGTTTGCATGGATACACTTCATAATTTGAGCCTAGTTGAGACTTATGGTGTAGACTACACTACTTTTAAGTTAGATTTGGTGGGTCGACATTGGTGGAGAATTCATTTGGTTTTTAGGCCAGCTGTATATCTCCCATTGATATATACAAAGTTCTTCGAGGACTTTTTGGAAAAGTATATGCCTCGCAGTCTTAAAGATCAATTCTCTAGGCTGGAGAATTGCTCTAACACTATTGTGGGGTATGATGCTTGGTTTTATAAGTTGGATAGGTATGTTATATCTATCTTACCGATCGAGTATGAGCAGGTTTGGTAATTTTTGGGGGGGCTGAGACCTTTTTCCCGCATGGATACACAGAGTTTAGTTTTTGCTAATAGATCTTTTGCTAAAATTTCTTATTATGCTTAGGCTATAGAGGACATGCATCACAAGGCCTAAGGGGGCAGCGATAAGAGGCCATAATATCAAGGCAGTTTTAGTGGGAATTACGGTGGCTTACAGTATATATGTAATGGTTCTCATGGTAGCTATCCTCCAAGTCAGCCATATCAGTATCAAGGTCAGCAAAGTCAAGCGTTTTATGTCATACGTTAAATTACCAATAGAGTTCAGTTTAGTTATAGTACTTGTACTATCCAGAGTGGTAGCCAGCCTTCAAAAAGTTCATTTTTGGGTATTCAAGTGGAGGTAGTTACTCTGGGTCAGTCAGATCTTCTGGGTTTAGTACAGCACTAGGGGCTTGTTATGGTTGTAGGGCCTTTGGACATTTCTACAAAGAGTGTTCCAGGCGTGAAGTAGTTTTTCCAATAACTCAAAGTGTTTAGTTGATTACGGTATTACTGCCCCCATCTAGAGGTGGTATTTATGGTCATCGAGGTGGTCCTTATGGTGCTTGTAGGTAGGAAGGTAGGTAGGTAGGTAGGTAGGATAAAAGATACATATATATCCTACCAAGGCAGGCATGGTCAATTGTATATCATACCTACTAAACCTAAGGTAGAGTCTTTGGATGTTGTTATTACAGGTATGATTTCAGTATGCCATTATCCAGCTTTTGCTTTATTTTATCTAGGATCCACATATTATATTATGTATCTTCTTATTATTCACCACAGTTAGAGTTATCTTGGGATTCTTTCTCTGTGTTGTTATGTGTGTCTACTCTCATGAGTGATTCTTTAGTAGTGGATCGTGTTTATAGATCTTGTGTTGTGACTATTCGAGAGTTTGATATCAGGCTAATCTTATTATTTTAGACATGGTGGATTTTTATGTGATTATATGTGTAGACTAGTTATCCCCCTATCATGCATTATTAATTGTTTTTCCAATACCATTACCTTAGCAATGCCAAGCATAACCCCGATTGTGTGGCATGGATCTATTAGTCACGAGCCAATAAGGTTTATTTCTTATGTATAGGTTAAGAGACATTTCATGGGGTTGCAAGTCTTATGTCACTTATATTTATGATGTTAGTATAGAGAGTCCCTTGGTTGACTCTGTTCGTATAGTCCATGAGTTTTTTTTATGTTTTCCCTAGTGATCTACTTGGTCTCCCTTATAAGCATAATATTAAGATTATTATTGATCTTGGCTGGGCATCTGGCCTATTTCCATAACACCTTACCATATGGCTCCAATTGAGCTTAAGGAGCCATTTTCTTAGCTTCAAGATCTTCTTGGTAAGGGTTTCATTAGACCAAGTGTATCGCCTTAGGGTGCTCCTATCTTGTTTGTGAAAAATAAAGATAGTTTTGGCGTTTGAGTATTGAGTATAGGCAGGTTAATAAGGTAATGTTAAGGAATAAGTATCGTGTGCCTCATATTGATAATTTATTTGATCAAATTCAGAGAGTAGTGGTGTTCTCTAAAATTGACTTAAGGTTTGGTTACCATCAGTTGAGGACTCGGGCTAACGATTTCCCAAAGATAGCATTCAGGATTAGTTATGGTCATTATGAGTTCCTAGTGAAGTCCTTTAGGTTGACCAATGCTTTAAGGGTATTTATGGATTTGATGAACTATGTAATCAGGCCTTATTTGTATCTTTCATAATCATGTTCATTAATGACATCCTAGTGTATTTGAGAAGTAGGGAGAAGCATATGCAGCATATACAGCATTTGAGGATTGTGCTCTAGACTTTAAGAGATCATAGGCTTTTTACCAAATTCTCAAAGTGTAACTTTCATCTTGAGTTGGTGACATTCATAAGACGTATGGTGTCTAAGGATAGGATTATGGTGGACCCAATAAAGATTGAGGCTATTCATAATTAGTCTGGGCCTACATATCCATCTGAGGTTTGTAGCTCATTGGTTTGGCTAGTTACTATAGGCGGTTCCTTGAGGGTTTTGCTACTATTGCAGAGATGATGACCAGATTGACCTAAAATAGGTTCCTTCCAGTAGTCTAAGGAGTGTGAGTCAACCTTTTCGAAGCTTAAGGGATTTCTTACTTTTTCTCCTTTGTTGGCTCTTTATATTGAGGGTGAGGTATTCACCGTATATTATGATGCTCTCGGTATTTACTTGGGTTGTGTGTTGAAGAAGCAGGATTGAGTAATTACTTATGTGTCGAGGCAGTTAAAGGTACACGAGTGCAACTACCCTATTCATGATTTAGAGTTGGCGGCGGTATTTTTTGTGCTTAAGATTTGGAAGTATTATATTTATGGCATGCATTGTGAGATCTACATAGATCATTATAGCCTTCAGTATCTTATGACACAAAAAGTCCCTAATTATAGGTAGCATAGATAGATGGAATTGCTTAAGGATTATGACCTCTTTATTCTATATAAATTGGGCAAGGACAATGTCGTAGCGGACGCTATAAGCTAGAAGCCAATTAGTATAGGCAGATTGGCTTCTATCTTAGTTTTTCAGAGGTCGTTGGCATAAGATGTCCAGTCCTTAGCAAACTTGAGGGTGCAACTAGATATTTTAACCCAGAAGGATTCTTTCTAGTGTTAAGGAAAGTTCTACCGTATTTGAGCAGATCTGGAGTCATCAATTTGAGGATATGACTTTGCATCATCTGTGATCAGGTTTTGAGCAGTGAGTCCAAGAGGGCTACTATAGATTTAAAGGGTGTTCTGAGATATGATGGCTGCATTTGTATTTTGAGATTTGGTGACTTATTTCAATCGATAGGCTAACAGCTCTAGATATTCATATTCCATTCACCCAGGTATAACTGAGAAGTATAGAGATATAAGGCAGCATTATTAGTGGAGTGGCATGAGAAGATATGTTATGGACTTTGTATCTCATTTCCCATGGTGTTAGCAAGTGAAGGACGAGCATAAGAAACCTAGTGGCTTGATTCAGATATTTCCCATTCTCAAATGGAAATAGGAGCATCTTACCATGGACTTCATTAGTGGTTTGCCTCATACCTCTCATGGTTCCGATGGTATTTGGGTTATTATAGATCGGTTTACCAAGTCAGCACACTTTATATCTATTCAGATGTCTTTAAATGCTAAGAGGTTAGCCCGTATCTATGTTTATTAGATAGTATGCTTGCATGGTGTGCCTATATCTATCATTTAAGACTAGGGTTTGGTATTTACTTATAGCTTCTGTTGAGCTTCTTAGGAGAAGTTATGTAATGACTTTTCAGGTCAGTATCTATATCTATGCTTATTTCCACTATTTGACCTTCTCCATAGCTGCCCCAAGTCATTTGTGACTCGTTAGGACCAAAGATTCAGTCACCGGGTAGTTCATTTGGTTTTTAGAACCAATTCTCTATTTAGAAATCTTCGTTGGTTCCAAATGGCCATCGGGAAAAAAATTAGTGAAACAACCTCAGATTGAAAACCCAACTTTGCCAAGGCATCTAGAACGTCGAATTTAGTATGGTTTTATATCTCGTTTACAAAAATTGGATTTCGGATACATCTCGAGGACTTGTCAAGAACTTGGAATCAAGTTCCAAGTTTCAACCATCATCAAGTTTAGCTAAATACTGTAATTACGGTGGACTAGGGTGCGATTGCAATGACCGCGATTGCAGCACGCCTATGTTTGTGATCATTCTTCCTGAGGTCCTTGGAAGGATTCTTTAAATAGATATTTTGGCCTAGAATTGGCCATTATATTTTCTCCATTGTCTTGAGGTCCAAAACCCTAATAGAGTGTATAGGCCTTAAAGGGAGTCCTGGGAGTTGATTAGGTGCTTGGATTACTTGCGTAATCTTGATTAACATCCAATCAAAGGTATGAATCCTTTAATTTTAGTTTTGAATTCTTGATTTCCTAGCCCAAAACCCCAAATGGCTTGTGGCTTGAGGCTTGATTTAGCCCAAAATATAGGTGATTTGCACTAATTTCTTGAGGGATATAACTCCTTAATGGTATTTGAAGAGTGAGTTAGTTTTGAAAACTCATTTTCTAGATGTGGGACCCACTTGAGGGTTTTAGTGTCATTTTTGGACCCAAAGCACAATAGTGCAACATGGGTATCATTAGACATGTTTTGATGTGTAGATTTTGGTTTTGTTAGTTGATAACACTCAACTTACATATCAATTTAAGTGCAAGGCGGTCGTTGTCAATATAATTACCCAACTTTGGAGTTGGGGACGAATCCATGAGCAACAATATGAGTGGCGATTAAATTTATTTGAATTAATAGAGACAAGTTAAATTCAAAAAAATATTACAAAAAGATAAAATAGGGGAGGTGACTACCTACAATAATACATATTTTTAGGTTTTTCTAGTATAAATTTGGGGCTATGAATAATTACTGTTTTAACAAATATGCACAGATCTTGGGATTATGCATTAATAAGGAGTGACATGTGGGAGCTAGTTATTAACATCAATTAAGTGAATCAAATATGGTTAGGCTTGGTTATATATTTTGATGCTAGCCTTTCGACAAACCACCAAACTTTCACCCATTGGTTCTTTCGAATACCTAATAGGTGTGTTCAATAATTGGTAATCACAACCTCAATCTAGGCATCCCTATTTCTAGGATGATACTCATGGAATAGTCAATCTCACATTCACCCTTATTTCTAAGATAGTGAGAATTTAGCAAACTGCACACATAATTGTCTATCATTACTTTGGTATCCACATCCTTCTTTCCAAGATGATATGGATTCCTAAGCTTCACCCAAAACCCTTCTTCGAAGATGACCTTAATCTTTCTATAGCTTAGAGCTTTAACTCATTAAACCTATGTAGGTATTTGGATCTTTCACCCATCAAATCCCAACCAAGTTAGCATAACAATGATATAACCCATAAACATAGGCTACAAAATAGAGGCTAACAATAACAACCTACAAACACTTTAACCCCTATTCACACATAACCCCAAGAAGGAGATTTAGCTACACATAAGATAAATAAGCATATATATACCCATAATCTTCATTGAATTGAATTGTTGAAGATGTAAGCTAATGTTACTTCAAACTTGGCTCTCCCACAATATAAACAATGGAAATGAGAAAATCTTCCACTTAGAAAATCTCCAATGTATTCTTCAACCAAACTTTATACAATATTTTCTTCTCCAAAAAATAGAGGCTATGAACTACTCTACAACTAAACCTTGAAAATTGGGTAATATGGAATGTGATAGAATGAAGGATACATGAAACTAGGGTTTGAATCTTTTTGTTCAAATTTGGATCAACACTTGTAATTACAGTTTTGCCCTTAGAGTGAACATTTCTGCCAAGCTGCAATCCCGCAAGTCTGGTTGCGACCGCGGCTATGCGACCATGATTAACTTCTGTGATCGCGATTGATTAACCATCTTGACTGACTGCGACCACAACCAATGGACCGCGACTGAGGTAACTGAAGCTCTTTCACTGCAGGTCTTCAGCTGCACTTTTTTAGCTCTTTTTTTATCATTTTAAGCTCCAATCCATATCTCTATCTTTCAAATTGTATACTATAAAGAGTGGATATTAGTGCATTTAATCACAATCATGACTTATTTACTCATTTAAAACAAGGTAATATACACTAATAATGAGTATGAATAAGTGGTAAAATCACCACTCATCATTAATGTGATGGTATTTTGGGTATTATGAAGTGAAGTCGATCATATAGTGCATGATGTGAGGTTTTGTGGGTCGGCCTCGAGGTAAACTTATATCTACTCTTTTTCATAGATGATGTGTGATATATATTGTATGTGAATTAGATGATAGTCTTGATAATGAGTAGAATAACTTAGCTTTGATTGTGATGTTGGGATATTAGATGAAGGTTATGGACCCATAAGATGGCATATATATACCCCCTTTTAACTCTATTATTTTTCCTCTATAGTTTAGGTTAGTTAGTGTGGCTATGATGTGATGCTATGGTTTAGATGTAGTTTTAGCATTTGAAGTGAGGATTGTGGATTTAATCTTATTGGACTAGTGTAGTAGTCTTGAAACCGTAACTTGGGTAGAGTTGATTGGAGTACACTTGTTTATAGTTTAAGCTTGAATATGGCTTACTAGTTGATATCTAAAAGTTGGACTAGATACCTTAGCCTAGTTTGGGTCATGGTGTGACTATTATGGAAATTGAGGTTTAGAAGTGGGATCGGCCTGCCAACTTAGGCCAAGACTCGTGTTAGCCTTGTGTTCTTAGTTGCAGATCTTACACATAGATGAGGCTACTAAACCTTAGTATAAAGTTACTTCGTAACTTGATAACTTGTATTAATATTACAATTGTGGCTTTTTGATCAATGGCTATGATACTCCTTATGGAAGTGATATTGGGTATTTAGAGATGATATTCCTCCTAGATACGTTTTGTGGCCTATATAGATGCTACTTTTCTCTTAGATGATGTTTTGCCTATGGAGATGATATTTCCTCTTAGATATGATATTGGCCTATAGAGATGCCATTTCCTCTTATATATGATTATTGTGCCTATAGAGATGCTATCTCCTTTTTAGTTATGATTGTTAGGCCTATAGAGCCAATATTCCTATTAGATATGACAATTGTCCTAGATAGATGATATTTCTCATAGTCATGATGTATGACCTATTGATATAAGATATCCTATGTGAGAGATAATTACATGCTTATTGATATGCCTTCTAGATATGAGATGTCTTCTATATAAGAGATGATTACATGTTTATCTATATTATGCCTCCTAAATGCGAGATGCCTTCTATATGTGAGATGACTGGAGATATGCTATGGCTTATAAATATGATTGTTTATATAAGTTCTGAATATGTATATGGGCCAATGGTTATGATTATGATATTGTGATTATTTCGGATATATTATTGGGCCAAGGGTTATGTTATGATACAATTGGATGTTCAAGAAGTTCTTACCATTGTAAGGGATACGATTATAGTTTAGGGATTCATATATATAATTTATATACACATCTCTCTGGTATGGGGTGGAGGAAGATGCGATATATTGCTTACAACTTTATTGATTGGATACTAGTAATGGCATGCATAGATTTGGTATATTCATGATTATTATATTGGTAACTTTTATGATTCTAGATGAAATATGATCGTATGATTGTTCTTCTTAATTAAGGGATTAAGCTATGTGGTAGTTAATTATCTATTAGGATACTATAGCACATAGTGGCTAGGAATAAAATGTATTAGTTAATGAATCTTACTTAGTTGAAATATGGTAGTTATAAATGGTTGATATGTGTCTAATAAAGATGTCAGGTTTAGCATAGGCGAAGATTAGTGGTATTGAAAACTAAGTTTATAATATCGATTAATTGTTAATTAAGGATTTATGTGTTAGAGAGGCTCGATAATAAGTCATATTGGTAATAAGAGGTGGATAGTTAATAACGATGAATAGTTGCTAAATGGTTGATTAATCAATAGTTAATGAGGATTAGTTGGTTAATGATGGTTAGTTAATGAATGGTATTAATTAATAAAAGATGGTTAGGTGATAAGTGGTTATGGGTTGTATAATAACGGCTAACAGTTATATGACTTTTAGTTGATAATATGGAATTGTAGATAAATGGCGATTATGGTTTAGTGATGAACCTTGGTTAGATGTTAGATGTTGTCTATTTAATTAAGTAATGGTTAGTTTCTATCCCTTGAATAAGGATAATGTCTTGACTAATAGATAGAGGTTATGTGACGACTAGCGAACTAGTGGTTTAATTATAAATAGCATTTGTTAGCTAATAACGAGTAGTTGGGAAGTATTTTCTAGATAGATACTTTATGGTGATATGATTATGTTCACGAGTATATTAGTATATGTTGTTTCGTTATGATAATAGTGATGATATTGCTACTCGGTAAGTACGGAAGATACTTTGATGATATATTGATAGCCAACAATATCGGAGGATACTATAATGATATGTTGATACCCAGCAGGGACAAAGAAGACTATTGTGATGATACTGATACTTGGCAAGGTTGGAGGATACTGTAATGATATATTGTTGGGCAGGGTCGGAGGATACTGTGATGATATATTTATACCCAGCAAGGCCATAGGTTAATTACGATGATGATGGCCATGATAATGGCAATTATGGTGAGTTATAATATTGATTGTGCACCTTGCGTTCATTCCTACATGTGCATCGCCTATCACTAGTATGCACCTATGTCTATCAGTCAGTATGGGACAGTTGCATAGATATGGGTAAGGAATATGCCTTGTGTTATTGTATGTTTATTGATCCTTTAGATTCTGGGGAGGTGGGGGTATGCATAGGCTCGGCTAGGTATTTACTTGTCCAGAGTAGCCGGTTATTCGTGCTATTATTGATATTATTATTATCATTGTTATGGCTAGCTTATGATAGATTGGTCATTGACCCGGTATCGAGATCTGAAGCATGTCTACGACCTCTTCTATCTTATGATGGTACTATTATGCACAGTTATTTTATCCTTAGCCATGTGGATTAGAAACTCTGAGTATGATAGCATTGAATGTTGATAGTATGATAATGAGGTCTTAACATGAGAATATAAAGATCTAGGTTCTTCTTGATACGATCTCAGGTTTGCATATGTATATATGTCTAGCTATAAGAATCTATGGTACTACCGTATTGTCATGACCCGATTTCTCAAGTCGTGATGGCGCCTACCTTATCCCCCAGTAGGCAAGCCAAACTATAGACCAGAATAATAGGTAATAGGTTAATAGGCAGAAATCAGAAAAGATCACTTATAATGATAGCAATAGTAATAACAAGGAACAAACAGAAAGTAAACATATCTCATTACAAAAATGAAGGATGGACAAGGACCAAATACACAAATGAATCCCTCCCAAGACATGGTAAGGTCACTACTAGAGCCACTACTAAAATATACCTATATTACTAAAGAGAAACCAAAATACACCTGGTATATACAAGCAGTCTTGAGTACAAAATACTAAACTAGAGTAGATAGAGGAGGATAAGCCTCAAACGACAGTAAGCTCACCCTGCTCCAAATACGTACTGGAAGGTAGTAATCACGTCAATGTTTATTGCTACTATTTGGATCTATATCAGGGAAAAGATGCAGAAGTGTAGTATGAGTACCAAAGAAATGGGTACTCAGTAGGCACCATCGGCCGACTGAGCTCAATACATAAAAGGTATAACTATAATACGAGGGTCCAATCTAAGTCAATAGTAAAAAAGAGATAGAAAGGTAAGCAACTGCCAAGGTATGCCAATAAGATAAAGGAATAAATGTAAGTGATATAGAAAATAAATAACATCGTAATTACAGACAAGTCAAACATAACCTAACTAGGCCCCGATAAACCTGCTAGCCACATTAACATAACCTAACTGGGCCCCCATAAGCCCGCTAGGCACACTGAAGAAGACAATTAACCCAACCGTACCCCCATAAGCCGGTGGGATACATAAGTAGAAATTAAAGAAAATAAACTTAAATAATTTGTAATTGAGCCAATCCCAAGAAATCATGATAGTCATCCAAATGTGCACTAGTCTTAAACCGGCACTAGTGGGTAGTAACGAGAGGTGACATACTAGACTTAAATTAGTAGTGATAGATAATAACAAGAGGACACGTGTTGAATTCAAACTAGACATAGTGATTAATAACGAGAGGCCACATATATAATATACAATATAACTCATAATCAAATGCCAAACTTGAGGTTCATCACTGGAAATTTAAGGCATGATGTAAATCCCTCTCAACCATGGATGACATTCAATTCATCAAGCAGTTCTAGACCAGAGTTGAGCCTATTGGTGTTCATCAGGGTTCTCTACCAATTTTGAGCATGAGATTGGATTTCTCATGTGGTCCATGCATTTTCCTATGCTACATCCTTTTGAGATGAACATGGGTGCATGGATGTGTTAGAGGGTTAGTACTGCCACTCCATTTGGCATCATAGCACTTGATATTAGCCGAATATTCCCTCACTTGAGGTGTTGATTATTAGAGGACCATAGAAAGCACAAGTATTGAGACTTATGGAAATAGCGTCAAGAGGTATGCCATCAAAATAGTGTTATTGGTATCTTAGTCGGGAGTGAGGATCCCTCTAGTAAAGTTCAACTTCACATGTATCCCATCATCTCTATGCAGATAGTATTCCATACTATGAGTATTTCTTAAATTAGCAATGATTATCAGAGTGGGTAGAATTCCATCGGACTTGCGAAATGTGGTATGGTTTTTTGAGCTACGACGACTGATGTATGAGTAGATGCTAACACATTTAAAGCTTTTAACTGAGAATAATTACAAAGTCTTAAGAAACTTTTGTCATTTTTGATTTTTTTTCTCTTTGATATTGTCGTAAAAGTTGAGATGCAAGAGAATCAGTAATAATGGGCATAAAAGAGTTGATTTACGAGCAAATAGAAAAGGAAGTATAGCTGAGGACTTGTCTGATAAGTCGTCAGCCTTGTCATAAGCTATTAGATTTGCCGTCAAGCTTAGACAGAGAAAAACTTCAGCTGGAATTAGTGATGACATCTGTGATAGACCGACAGAAGTATGATAAGTCATCAGTCTTATCGTTAGGCTTAGGTAGGGAAAGGAGTTTGAAGTGAAGAAGTGATGACATCTCTAATAAGTTGTCACATGTCTGATAAGCCATCAAGCCTCATCATCATCCCAAGGTAGAGATTATCAAAAGTGAAGAGGAGTTGACGACATTCCTGATAAGCCATCAAACTCTGAATAAGCCGTCACACACGTCATCGCCTGTCCAAGAAAATACTGTGATCTATGATTTTGTTTCCATAATTAGGCTGAAGTATTTAAAGCATATGTTAGGGTTTTCTACTCATCTTGGAACTGACATTTTGAACATTTTTCGCTCTAGTTTTCTGACTTTAACAAGACAATTATTTTTTGAGAGATTATTACCATTGTTTTTAGGATTTCTACTGGATCAAATCTGAGAAACACTTGTTGCTATTCATCTTGCTGTAAGATAATCTATCTAAGTATGAAGTCAATATGTTGTCTTGCTTATTTTATTATGAGTAGCTAAATTCCCTTAACCCCAGTTGTGGGATCTAAGGGTTTGGGTTTGTAACATAACTAAGTGTTCAAGATTCTAACGGTGGTAAGAACTTCTTGTTAATTCCATTATTTTACATGCTGGATATTGGTTGCAAACAATAGGCCTCGCTTATTGTTGATTTACTTGAGATAAGAAATCAACCCTAGTAAGAAGTGAAGTACCAACAGGCACTTGGAAGCATTAAACTTCCATTTAATAACTAATGTTGTAACAAGATTAATTAACTTGAGATAACATCCTATTATGAAAGATAAATTCCCTAAGTTCGAGAGAATTAGGTGGTTAAATGTCTAAAAAGGTTGAGAAACATTTAGACATAACTTTGATAAGGATAGTCTATTGTTCCTACCTACCACAAGAATCTTAAACCGTTATTAGCGTCTGTCAAATTCCAACATCCATAGTGAACATAAATCTGGTTTTTCGTATCATATTGATTTCAAACACTGAATTGAGAAGTAATTATTTGCTACCTTTCAAAAAAAACCCATTCACAGGAAACTACTAACTATCAGTTGATTAACTCACAGATAACTCAAATTCACACCATATTCTCTGTGGAATTCAACCCCAACTTAGTTGGGTTATATATTGAATATGATTTCTTACATTCTCGTAAGATAGGTTTAGTTTGAGCGTTATTAAAAATGGCGCCGTCGTTGGGTAGTATGGCTGTAAATTAAAGTTTCTGTGCGCTAATTGACTGTCAGTCAAGATTCTTAGTTTTACATTTATTTGTTGTTTTTGTTTGCTGAAGGACTTTTGTGGTGTATGCCAAGAACCAGAAGATTCGAAGAACCATTATTACCATTTAATCCGGAACCATAACTAATCAGCAGAATGGCAGACCAGCAGGAGGCTGACAGGTTAGCAGCCTTAGCTAAAGCTTAGGTGAATGTACAGAATGACGATCAACAAGTATGGCATCCAAATCCAGAGGTTGAAGATTTGGGAGACAAGGAGTTGTTAAACCCTGGTAACCTAAGGTGTTTAGAGCAAATAGATGCTCCAGTATAGCCTAATGATAACAGGAACCATCCGTTCTGAGAAAGGAAAGATCAGCAGTCGGTCCAGTATGACCTCAATGAGGACGATGATGGAATGGATGGAGTAGGTGCAACGGGTGCAATTATTCCTCCACCGTTAGCACATAGAGTGAAAATCAACATTACGACTACTATGATTCACTCCTTAATCTGAAGGGTTTGTTTGGTGGCCTTCTTGGGGATGATCCAAACTTCCATCTGGTGAACTTTGTCACCATCTGTAAATCTTTTAATAACCCAAGAGTGGGTTAGAATGCTATCTGTTTAAGATTATTTCTGTTGTCTTTGTATGGGGAGGCAATATTGTGGCTTAATGAGCCGACACTCGATTTTATAACCAACTGGAGGCAGTTGAAAAGAGCATTCCTAGAAAGGTTCTTTCCATCTTCCAGGAGGGTACAGTTGAGGGATGAGATCAGTAACTTTAGACAGCTCCCAACTGAAGCCCTGCATAAAACTTGGGAGAGATTCAAAAAGAAGCTGACGCAGTTTCCAAACCACAATATGACGAACATACACTTAATGGAGACTTTGTACAGGGCTCTTAACTCTATGACAAAACCAATTGTAGATAATGTTGCTGGTGGTTCATTTGTTGATCTTACATTCCCAGAGGCTTCAGAAATGCTAGAGAGAATGACCAAATAGAGTCGGGCATGGCATACCAGACACTCTGTGGTAGCAAGCCCCATTATTTCTGTGGGTCTGACTGCGGAACAACACAGAAGAGATGAGGAGCATGATCAATACATGGCTAACCTAAAAATTCAGTTGGACTTGCTAACCAAGCATTTACTATCAGGTAAATCTGAGAAAGTGAAGGTTGTGGGATTGCATGGAAAACTGGAGTCTGACTCAGAAAAAGAGGCAAACTATGTAAATAATCAAGGGCTTTCTGAGGAAATATCCAAGGAAATCAAGATCGGACTTATTATGACAAGGCTGGATATAAGAACCAGGAGCAAGGAAATTGTAGGAGCAATAATGATAGGAGCGGGTTATATGTCCCTCCTCGAAATCATAAGGCTGCTACAACAAGTTCTAAAAAGATGTTCGTGGAGGACATGATGGCTAAATTGTTAAAGGGATTCGAGGCTACCAACTCAGGTGTGACTACCATGAAGACCGATCTGCCATCTATTAGTCAGTTGGTAAACTCGCACTCCATTTTGATTAAACAGCTGGAACAGCAAATGAGCCAACTCTCCATAGCACTAAACCAGAGAAAGAGTGGAATGTTTCCTAGTGATACGGTTCAGAATCCAGAAACTAATGGCTCATGTATGGTGATTACCACTAGAAGTGGCAAGCTATTACCTGGCCCTTCCGTTGGCAAAGATGGAGTTGAAGATGTGATTAAAGTAGATGATGAACCCGAAGAAGAATGTCCAGTAGAGTCTGGGAAGCAGGATGGTTCTAATGATGCTCCGGAAAAAAGAAAAGAAAGTAATGGTAAAAACACTTCTAAGACCACCACTTTTCTTTCCTCAAAGATTGAAGAAGAAGGTTGAGGACACAAAATTTAGTAAATTCATGGCGTTGTTGAATCAGTTAACAATAAATGTGCCTTTGGTGGGGGCACTTGAACAAATCCCAGGATATGCTAAATTTATGAAGGATCTGGTGATGAAGAAGAGGGCAGTAAGCTATGAGCCGATGGATAATCCCCACCATTATAGTGCCATTTCTACACAATCCTTAGTGCAGAAGAAGGCCGACCCTAGAGCATTCACTATTCCATATACAATCAGGTCTCTCAATTTTGCTATGTCCCTATGTTATCTAGGGGCGAGCATAAATCTAATGCCACTAGCCGTGTATAAAAAGCTAGGTTTGGGGGATCCTACCCTGATAAACATGTAGTTGACGAAGGCAGATAGGTCTATAAAATGGCCAATAGGAATGTTTCATGATGTATTGGTAAAGGTGGCCAAATTTGTACTTCTTACTAATTTTGTAGTCCTATATTGTGAGGTAGACTTTGAAGTACCTACCATTTTGGGTAGACCATTCCTTGCAACTGGGAGAGTGGTAGTGGACATGGAGCTAAATGAGTTGAAGTTCAGGGTCAATAACAAAGAAGCAAGTTTTGAAATGCACTCATCCATGACACAGCAAAAGGACATGAGTGTCTTCTAAATTATGGATGTGTTTTATGAAGATGTGAAAGAGGTAGCAGCATAGAGTCTTGACGAAGTCTGAGTAGTCAAGATAACCTGGTCGTGCCATGACAATAAATCAGGCTCTATTGGGAGGCAACCCAAAATTTTTATATTTAAATAAAAGTTGTTTTAATTTATTTAGATAGGAAGCATAATAAACTGAATAGGTATGCAGGGGTATAGGTAAAAATTGAGGGAGTCAACCAAGTGACCCTAATGACATATATGACGACCTATCACAATTGTGATAAGCCATCAGATATGTCATCAAAAAATTCAAAAAAAAAAGCAACACTTTGCCAAAGGATGACGACATTCGCGATGAATTACCACACATCCTATAACCCATCAGACAATTTTGGGCCCAATTACTGAAAATGCAACCCAGCCCATAGTCAAACCTTTCCACCTTCCCGCGTATCCCTTTTCTTTTTTTTTAGTTTTATTTCCTTCCATAGTTAGTTTATTTACTTACTCTTTTTAAAATGATTTCCTAAGTAAAATAAATATTCCTTCCTTATGAGTGTGGGTTTGAAATAAGGATAAAGAACTCTTCTTTCATCTACTATTTCTTCTCATTCGAGTAACCAAGTGAAGTTGCCTATCATGTATGCTCATAACTCAACTCTCCTCTTTATTTGGTAAGTGATGCAGCTAATGTAAATCTTAGTTTTAAAGGGATTGAGGCAAGCGTAGCTTGCCATTGTGTGAAAAATGGAATCTAGGGTTTATAGTGTTGCATTGTGCGTGAGAACCTAGGGCTTAGCTCAAGAACACAACTCCATGCAATTCTAAGAAGAAAATAGTTTGATAATCAAAACTAAAACTGAGTTGGAGCTTGTATTCTGAGTTGAAGATATGTCTGATAACTTATCATAAATGTGACAGCTTATCAGACTATATCATCACAATTTGGAAAAAATAAGCCTATTCTATTTAAGGATGATGACATGCCTGATAAGTCATCATAAATATGATAGCTTATCAGACTATGTCATCACAAGTTGGGAAAAATAAGCTTGTTCTATTTAAGGCTGATGACATGCCTAATAAGTCATCACAAATGTGATAGCTTATCTGAACATGTCATCACAACTTTGATCTAATACAATTATGAACCTCTTTTGAGGGATGTGGAATTATAATGACTAAACTTCTTGAGTTGTATGATCATGAGTGCTAAATGAGTGCTATTTTTTACTACAGGTCTTATAACGGTACCCAAAGGAAAGAGCCCCAAACCTACAAAGAAAGTGAAAAAGGGGAGTGTACCTCGGAGACTCTTCGATGAAAAATCTGATTATGAGGTGAAGGAGACACTACTCAAGAAGAAAAGGAAAAAAAACTGAAAAAAGCCTTTGCCACCTCCACCAGTTGAGGAGGAGGAGAGTGAAGAAAGCGATACTGAAGCAACAACAACACCTGATAGTATGGCTCTGAGCATCTTGAGTCTGAGCATGCTAATTCTTAGCAACCTAAATCTGAGGGACCATTATCTGAGTCCCCTTCTGCTAAGCAATAGGATGATAAAGAATCTCCAATTTGGGGAACTCAAGTTAAATGCAAGAACCCTGGGGTTTGAGATAGCGCTAGGTGGTAAATTCCCAAGGCACATAAAATCTTCTATGATGGGCTTTTTAGAACTAAAAGAAGGACCATTAAAAGGCCAATCTATGAAGAAAAGAAGATCATCACTACTGGGTTGTGTAGATACCCTAAAGTGGAGTATAAATTCTGAGACTATGACTTAGGATGGACCACAAAAGGAGGAAGCTCATTTTTCCCAACACTAGTTCGGGAATTGATACAAGTATGACTACGAAGATGGATGTATATGAGAATGTAATAAACCCCGGGGCTTGGAGTGTGCGAGTGAAGGACTTAAAACACTCCAAACTGACCCTTATCTCACACTTGGAGTGTAAAGAGCACCAAAATCGTAATTAGGCATATAGAGTGTGGAATCACTCTTGTTGATCTCATGACTTAGAAATGTGATGCTTGGGAGGTGGATTCCGACCTTGTGTCTTTGTAAGAGATAGGTGAACATTGTGTATAGTGTTAAGGGTCGAAGAGTGGAATATGCTCTTGGGTTCTTAAGATTATACCTTCATTAAGTCTATCTAACTATCCCTTTACTTTTATAGTAATCTTATAGTAGTTTGTGTTCTTGTAATCATTCCTATCTTGGTTTTATTGTCCATCTTGCCATATTGTTTCTGTTTTGGTGTATTTACACCTTCAATATCTTGTTGTTATTTTGTTTTCATTATTGTTGTAGTGAATTCGAGAGTGGTCACCAAAGGGGTCCTCGATTCTTCAAGCTTGTGTACTGTTTTGGTGTTTGTTTGGTGTTCCCATGGTCATTCTCGTATCAGGAGTTCTATGAAAACTATCAGACTCAATTAGAGAACATGTGCAAAGAAAGAGAGAGATCAGTAGATCAACCATTGTTGAATAGAGTTCTAGTACAGGGTGTGATGGTGGATCTCTCAGAAACCACAATCAACAGATTTTTTCATGGCCTCGAATTCACTCCTCAGGCCACTTCACCTACATTCTATACTTGGTTGAAGCATCGTGCAAATCAACGGTCTTGGTTAGCCACCCTCATAGCTGAAGGGAAACCTGAATGGCTGACCAACCCAAATAAAAGGATTTTTCAAGGGCTCTCTAACTCAAGAGGCAAGGTTCTGGTGGGGTGAAGTACGCACCCATTTGATTCCTAATGAGGGAGATAACATCCTTGGAGATGATAAAGCAATACTAGTCGCAAGTCTTGTGGCTGAACTCAGCTTGAACTTCAAAGAAATCATTGCTGAAGAGATAAAAATTCGAGTCTCAAGGCCTGACACGGCATATTCTTTCCCTTGTCTAATTATGAGGTTGTGTCAGGCAGTCAATGTACCTAAAGTTGCAGGGATATACAATAAATTGCCTGTCAAGAAAATCCATAACCCCATTTGATATGATGAAAATCAGCTGAGGCTAACACTTGACAGAGGAGTAATGGTTTACAACAGAGCCCCCAATTATAGATACCAGCTCAGCACCTAATGTAGAGGTGTATGATTCTAAAGCTACCACACTGACATCCTCAGCACTAGCAGATTCATCACCTAGAAATGAAACAAATCCTTCAACTGCTGTGACTACCACAGAATTTGCATTCATCCTGATAAATTTTAGGAGAGTGGCAAAACAAGCCAAGTGGTACGAGGCTCAGTTGTAACTTTTTGCTAAGAAATTTACCTCTATGGTAGACAAGAGGATTAAGTCGCACTGAAGCCCTTTCCAGCCTTGCCCAGTTAGATTGATGAGTTAGAAAACCATTTCAATGTACAGTTATGAGAAATGTCAGGCTCATACCTTACATAATATAGATCATCCCTAGACAAGGTAAAGGCAGATATTGGGGTATTACAACAGCACCAACTTATGGTGTCGACAGATCTGGTTGTTGATGAGTCTGAGGGTGAAATCCCATTACTTGATCTCACGATGAAACCAATGAAGAAAAATAAGAAAAAGGGCAAGAAGAAAGGAAGGGTAAGAGAGAAAGGCATGATAGTGATAAAGAAAGAAAAGTAGAGAAGGGGGAGAGAAAGAAGCCTGAAAAGGAGAAATGAGGAAGAAGATGATCAAGTCACTAGTTGACAATAAAAAATAAGAGAAGGCCCTATGAGCGAGAATTGTAGGTGCCTCAAATAGTAGGCCTCCAATAACTGCTAGGCTAGATGTGTCAGAATAGGGGGAGACTTCTGAAAGAGATAAGGTATCAGAGGATACGGCAGCAGAGTCAGGGACCTATGATCTCCGTACTTGATCTACTCTAGGTATACCATAACCCTTAGTTTAGTTTTTCTTTAATTTTAAGTTAAGGGTGTAGGGTGAGTTATTTTTGCAATATTTTGTAGTTGACTAGGAGAAATACAAGTACCTGAGGTAGTTAACTTGGTTTTGTTACTTTATGAACACCTCTCAAATGGTTTAATTACTTAACTGTGTGATTTGCATATAATTATGACCACTGTGTATCTTTGTACGGTATTAGTTCTAATGACTTGATAACCATTGCTAAACAATTGCATAAATTGGATAAGTATTAATTTGTGATATACTTGTGTGCCATGTGCGTGTGAGATTTTACTTAGTCCCCTTTGTATGTTTAAACCAGAACTTGCCCGGTTAGTCTTACCTAGGTTGAAGGATAGGGGTTAGGAAAGGATCATAGGCCATTTTGATATTAGCCCACTTTAGCCTAAATGACCTTCCCTATATGCATAATGGCCCTTGATCCCTATTTTGATCCTGAATAGCCTATTTCTTTTTATGAAACCTATCACCGTCCCATTTATATCATAATAAACCTATTTTGGCCCTGGTCCTCCTTGGATACTATGCACCTTGCTTAGGCAAATGGCCTAAGTTGAGGGTGGCTATAATAGGGGTGCATAATGTAAAATGTGTATGAAGAAAGCTAGAATAAAAGAAAAGAATAAAAAGCTGGGTGCGGTGGAAAAGAACAAAAAAAAAAAAAAGTTGTGAAAAAAAATGATTGTAAAAAAGACCGCACCCATCCTGAATATGTGTGATCAAGAAAAGAGAAGAATAGAAAAAGGTTAATGAGTGAGACCCCAGAAGCTAGTGTAGTGTCAAGGAGGCTTAGTCACTTTAAATATCATCGAGTATCATACCATCCCTAGCCTACATTACAAGCCAAAGAGAAGAACTGTAGTGATCCTAGCTAACCTATCTGAAAATCTTGGTAATGAAAATAAGGGCAAGCCTATGGTATTCGACATACATTGATTGGAACTTCATTCTAAGAGTGAGTGTATTTTGGTTGTCCCCATGGTTACATATGTGATGTATGATATAAGTAAAGTGGGACTTGTTTGTAGTGAGGATACACTGGTTACGTTGCTAGTTGCTAACTTGTTTGGATAGTGTAGTCTTGGTGCATGAATGGTTGTTATTGTTGAACTGATGCCATATATTGATTCCTTTCTATCGCATTGTTGTTCTTCAATAACAATACATACAGTTTTTTTAAATTGATTGACCTTGGAGATGGTGAAGATGTTTTGAGATAATATAGATGGTTGACAGCCAAATGTACTTTGTATCCTCTTGGTTGTGTTTTAGTTGCTTGAGGACAAGCAATTGTTTTAAGTTGAGGGTGTTGATATGTGAGCTGATGCTAACAAATTTGAGGCTTTTAATTGAAAATAATTGCAAAGTCTTAAGTAGCTTTTGTTGTTTTTTATTATTTTCTCTTTGATATTGCAGTAAAAGTTGAGATGCAAGAGAATCAGCAATAATGGGAGTAAAAAAGTTAATTTTTGAGCAAGTAGAGAAGGAAGTATAGCTGATGACTTGTCTGATAAGTCATCAGCCTTGTCATAAGCTATAAGAGTTGCCATCTGGCTTAGATAGGGAATGGACTTCAGCTGGAATCAGCAATGACATCTGTGATAGGCCGTTAGAAGTGTGATAAGCCATCAGGATTGTCGTTAGGCTTAGGTAGGGAATGGAATTGAAAAAGTGATGACATATCTGATAAGTTATCACATGTCTGATAAGCTATCAAGCGTCGTCGCCAGCCCAAGGAAGATATTATCAAAAGTGAAGAGGAGCTGGCGACATTCCTGATAATCCATCTGACTCCTGATAAACCGTCACATATGCCATTGCCTGTTCGAGAAAATATTGTGATCTATGATTTTGTTTCCATAATTAGACTGAAGTATTTAAAGCATATGTTACGGTTTTCTAATCATCTTGGAACTAATATTTTGAGCATTTTTCTCTCTAGTTTTTTTACTTTAACTAGATAATTATTTTTGGAGAGATTATTACCATTGTTTTTGGGATTTTCTACTGGATCAAATCTGAGAAACACTTGTTGCTATTCATCTTGTTGTATGATCATGTATCTAAGTATGAAGTCAACTTGTTGTCTTGATTATTTTATTATGAGTAGCTAAATTCCCTTAACCCGAGTTGAGGGATCTAAGGGTTTGGGTTTGTAACATAACTAAGTGTTCAAGATTCTAACGGTGGTAAGAACTTCTTGTTAATTCCATTATTTTACATGCTGGATATTGGTTGCAAACAATAGGCCTCGCTTATTGTTGATTTACTTGAGATAAGAAATCAACCCTAGTAAGAAGTGAAGTACCAACAGGCACTTGGAAGCATTAAACTTCCATTTAATAACTAATGTTGTAACAAGATTAATTAACTTGAGATAACATCCTATTATGAAAGATAAATTCCCTAAGTTCGAGAGAATTAGGTGGTTAAATGTCTAAAAAGGTTGAGAAATATTTAGACATAACTTCGACAAGGATAGTTTGTTGTTCCTACCTACCGTAAGAATCTTGAATTGTTACTAGCGTCTGTCAAATCCCAATACTCATAGTGAACATAACTCTGGTTTTCCATCTCATATTGATTTCAAATACTAATTGAGAAGTAATTATTTGCTACCGTTCCAAAAAAAACCATTCACAGGAAACTTCTAACTATCAGTTGATTAACCCGCAGATAACTCAGATTCACAGTATATTCCTTGTAGGATTCGACCCCAACCTAGTTGGGTTATATATTAACAATGATTGCTTACATTCTCATAAGATAGGTGTAGTTTGAGCATTATCATTGACCATTCTAGATTATGAGGGAAGCATCTCGAAGAATTCCTGGATCTTGATTTGATTATGTCATGATAAGACATTGGTTCAGAGAATGCCCCAGATATGTGATAAATGATCAGCTACAGTTAGTATGTACTCTTTGCCAGCCTAGAGTTCTTGAGAGAGGCTATTATTTTGGAAATATAGACATAATTTTGCTAATTTCTCATAGCATCAGTTGGCCAGCCATTTGGGCTTAGTTTGTATTCTCGCTATGTTAGTGCTTCAAAAGTTATCTTCGACTATAGAGAGACTGGCTACTAGTCTAGGAAGTGCCCTCAATATGAGATTTCCAGTCATTCAGCTTATTAAGATTGGCCTCGTGATGTTGTGGCATCTTTAGTTAGAGATAGTATATGTGGCACCTCAGTTGATGATTCAGTCAGTCGGTCTGAGTTAGAGCCATTTAGATTTATTTTTTCCCTATGTCCATTAGGCATGTGAATGCGGATGTCACCATGATTGGTGTGCTTTTATTTCCTACCTTTATCTCTTACTATATATATTGGGGTTTACATACCCATTCGTGATTATATGCCTTGATGAATTGATATCGGTGATTATGTTCCTTGTTATTGAATTGATGATTATGTTACTAGTCCATAGTTTATTTCTTTTAGTAATTGATAGAGTAGATTTATTAATATTTTCCCCTATAGGTGTAGTTTTATGTTTGAGTCCCTTTTATCTTGGCACATCAGCCTTATTGTGAAACTTGAATAGTACATGATATTGATGTTTACTTTAGTACTGCTTATTCAGTAAGTTAATATTAATGTTGTTATTTCTATTGCTACCACTATGTGATGTTACTTATATTACTTGATCTTATCACTTGATTCTATTACTTGATGTAATAAATTCTTATTGGGTAGTTGTGTAGACTAGTGTTATCTAGTTAGACTTTTATTCTCTTGTGATATTATTTAATGACTTGAGTAGATATAGCCCAATTGGTAATTTCTACTTGAGCAAATATAGCCCAATTGGTAATTTCTTTCTTCTTTCACGATGAGGTTGACTATGTTCCCTCTTGGTTAGCTGTATTAGATTGATTCAGGGATGTACTATGATACCAAAAGGCAGGTTGACCTTTTTGGCTCTATTATGGCCCTAGAGTTGGCAATTTAGTTATATGGCCTATTATTATGTTTGAGACCCTTAGACTTGCCTCCTGGTTTCGAAGGTATTTCTTTTGACTATCCCTTTCGATATAGCTCATTTGTGAGATTGACTAGTTTGAGGTCCATTTTTTATTTGTGGCTATTTCATCGCCCGATAAAGGTATTGAGACAGAGATGTCGTGGATTCCCCTCTTAGATTAGTTGGGTTTATTCCATTGTGATGGTTTGACCTTGTTATTAATGTGGAGACTGGATGCTCCTTTTTAGCAATATGGTTTTGCCTTAAGTGAGTTAGAGAGTTAGAGGTAGGTGGCCTTTCCTATGATCTCTTCTTGTGTTGGAAAATTGGAAGTTCTTTATCTCAAGTTGTTGATTTTCTAGTGGTGGTTTTGACTTTGACCTTGACCTTGGTTTTGCGATCAGTATTTCTTCTTTGATGATATAATTTTTGGGTGGATTCAGGAAATCCCCATTTTTATATTTGCTCAGCCTAATGAGGCTTACTAGAGTTTTCTCCTTGGTGACATATACCTATAGTTATTTCTTATCAAGATGGAGTATTGGATTAGTTAGTTTTTGGCTTAAGTTGCATTTTTCTGAGTTGCTAGAGCTTTTGCCATTTCTGGTGTGGTTTTCAGCCTTAGGAACTTTTGAATATGTTTGGATAGTTCATACCCTCCAGTAGTTAAAAAGTGCCAGTAGTTAAAAAGTGAGTTATTTGTATTTCATCTAATGATTCATCCTTTTGCATGATTTCTATGTTGTGGCCATATTTTGTACCCTCTAGCTAAGATAGAGTCAGCTACTTGTGTTTTAGTCGACAGTTATCCTTATGGTGGTTTTTGCTCTTCAGATATGTCTCAACTGTGGATTGGTATGATTTATCTCAAAAATGTTAGATTTGAATTCTAAAGTTTATTAGAGATAGTTGATATTGATATAGTCCTATTGGATCAATTTTGGGGTTGACTCCTTGGAATTGCAATTTGGAAGTATGATAGATTTTGGAGCATTAATGCCTACCTGTTCTTAGTTTTAGTTTAGATATTTGAGGCCGAGCGATTCATCCTTGGTATTGAGATTTCAACTTGGGGTCATAGGGCTTGCGTGCAACTTTTATTTTAAACATATTGAAGCAGAGTATTAATTGATTAGTAGCTATACCTTAGACTTTGAGATTTCTGTTTGAGGGTCATCTGGACTGGTTGTAGCATTGACATGGATTGTATTTCTTTATTATCTCCATTAGTGTCCTCAAAGTATTTCTTATGATCTTATTCTTATGTTTTCCTTATGGACTTTCAGCGGATCAGCTTCAGTTTGTTGAGTTCTCTATGATTAGACTGAGTGGGTGAGACTTTAGTGATTTTTCTCTTGGATGGAGTGGATGGCATATGCTAAATGGTAAATGAAGCGTATATTTGGATTTGGATTTGGTGGCATGACTTGTGACTTGGTTTGGATTTGGCTTGGATGAGACTTTGTTGATTTATGAAGATATAGAGATAGTATCAGCGTGATGTGGTTCAGATATGTGTGCATCACCTTTCTTGGTTCAATTGGAGGCCAGTTAGCGGTTAAGTTGAGTTTTGGTTGTTTGGAAGAAGAATGAGGGTGCTGGAGCAAAAGGGGATACATATTGAAAATTCCTTAGAAGCGTTTTTATCTCCGCTGAGGTTGTTTGGGAAGTTATGCCTGGAGTATGTGGGCCCAGTGCTTCATCCCTCCGAGCTGTTGAGTTTCTTTCTTTTCATTACCTTTTAGGGGTGAAAGTTATTTTAGTAATGGATATTGTAAGGACCCTTCAGGTCATTTACTATAGTTATGCTTATTCCACTATTTGAGTTCTCCAAAGCTACCCCAAGTCATTTCTGACTCATTGGGACCAATGATTCAATCACCGGGTAGTTTATAAGGTTTTTAGAACCAATTCTCTATTTAAAAGTCATCATTGGTTCCGAATGGCCACCGAGAGAAAACTTCAGTGAAACGACCTCTGATTGAAAATCTTATTAATTGAAAATCTTACTTCCCCAACACATCCGAAACATCGAATTTAGTATGGTTTCATATCTCATTTGTGAAAATGGATTTTGGATGCATCCCGAGGCCTTGGCCGAAACTTAGAATCAAATTCCAAGTTTCAATTATCGTCAAGTATATCTAGATACCGTGATAGCAGAGGACTAGGGTGTGATTGCAGCACGTGTATGTTCATGATCACCCTTTTTGAAGGCCTTGGAAAGGTTCTTTAAATAGCCATTTTAGCTGAGCAGGGTCGGAGGATACTGTGATGATATATTATCGGGCAGGGCCAGAAGATACTGTGATGATATATTAATACCCAGCAAGACTGGAGGTTGATTATGATGATGATGGTCATGATGATGACAGTTATGGAGAGTTGTGATATTGATTATGCACCTTGCATTATTCCTACATGAGCATCGCTTGTCACTAGTATGCACCTATGTCTATCAGCCGGTATGGGAATGTTGTATAGATATGGATAAAAAGTATGCCTTGTGTTGTTATATGTTAATTAAACCTTTTGATTTTGGGTTTTTGGGAGTATGCATAGGCTTGGCTAGGTATTTGGTTGTCCAGAGTAGCTGATTATTCACGCTGTTTTGATATTGTTGTTATCAATTTCATGATTATTATTATGGCTAGCTTATGACAGATTGGTCATTAATTAAGTATAGAGATTTGAGATATGGGTATGACCTCTTTTATCTTATGATGGTTCTATTATGCATAATTATTTCATGTCTAGCCATGTAGATTAGAAACCCTGAGTATGATAGCATATAATGATAATAGCATTATAATGAAGCCTTAACATGAGAATATGATGATCTAGGCTATGCTTGATATGACCTCAGGTTTACATGTGTACATACATGTATATATGTCTAGCTATATGAATCTATGGTACTACCGTATATCCCTTCCTTCGGTGTTCATATTGTATAGTCATTTCTTCTCCTTGTATATTACTATATATCCTTCCTTCTCTCTTTATTCATATATTGACCAGGGATATATGGTATAGAATTAACGTATATTGAATGTAGCTTGAATAGGATAGTTTATCCTGATATTTTCCTTAGTTCTATTATACTAAACTCTTGGGCATGAGCAGGATAGTGTTCCTTATTATCTCATTGACTTGTCATAGAATTTCTGGACTCTTGGGTGTAGTTTCCATTCTGTTTATATGTTGTATATATCTATTATATCTTTGGAGATGAATTGGCAGTTGCCTACTAAGTACTATTTGTTTGGTACTCATACTACACTTCTGTAGCCTGTAGATGATAGTATGTGTTATTGTCATTGATTGTACATCAGGCTGAGCAGCTATGGTTCAGATACTTATAGTGAACTCCTAACGTTTAGAGTACTACTTATCTCTCTCTTTTTTGTTAGTCTAATCTATACATGGTGATCAGAGATAAGCTGTATCAGTGTAATTCCATTGTTGTTTCACTTTTGCACTCTTGTAATATTAGAAACTCTTGTACTTATACCATCAGGTTTTGGGATTCTATTATGAATTGATCTTTATGTCATTTATTTTGCATTTTTTTCCTTATAATGTTAAGTAGCCCGTTACTAGCAGTTCTGGACTATGAGTTGGCTTTCCTATTGGGGTTTTAGTATGCACCATCATGACCTAAGAAATTGGGTCATGACAAGTTGGGTCCTCTAGTGGATCTTAGCACAACCTTCCACCCTCAAATTAATGGATAGTTAGAGCGGACTATTCAGATTTTTGTAGATATGCTCTGAGCTTGTGTTATGAATTTTTATGGTCAAGGGGAGTAGCACTTAGTTTTTGCAGAGTTCGCATATATTAATAGCTAATATTCAAGTATTGAGATGGCACCATTTGAGCCATTATATGGTATGCATTGTTGTGTCTAATTGTAAAGTTTAAGACCTCTAAAATTAGACCCCGTGGTACTATCCTGCTTCAGGATCGTTGGATAGAATTCAGGATAGGATGAAGACATCCTTAGTAAGCAGAAGGCTTATACAAATCATAGACTTCATACATTGAGATTTAGAGTTCGCGACCGGCTATTTCTTTGAGTATCACCCATAAAGGTTGTGATAAGGTTTGAGAGGAAGGAAAGCTCAGTCTCAAGTATGTTGGACCTTTGAGATCCTTCGCATAGCTGGAGAGGTGTCATAAGAGTTAGCCTTACCGCTAGATAGAGTTGTTGCTTATCTGGATTTACATGTTTCTATGTTGAGGCGGTACATTCTCGATGAGTTGCATATGCTTCTATAGGACTCAGTTCAGTTGGATGAGCAATTGAACTTCATGGAGAAGCTGATGCTCATATTAGCCAGGGATGTCTGACGGTTATGCTCTGGAAAGATATCAGTAGTTAAGGTTCTATGGAGACACCGCCTAATAGAGAAGGCTACTTGGGAGATCAAAAGTGAGATACGGTCCTAGTATTCTCACCTGTTTGAGGCTACAAGTACATCCTAACCCTTTATTTTCGTGGATGAAAGTTCTTTTAGTAGTGCATATTGTAATGACCCTCCAAGTTGTTTTCTACATTTTCACTCATTTTTGTCATTTAGAGCTTTCCTATAGCTTCCCCAAGTCACTTATGACTTACTGGAGCTGAAAGTCCAGTTATCGAGCAGTTTATTTGGTTTGTAGAGCCAATTCCCTAATTTGAACTCTTCGCTGGTATGAATTAGCTACTGGGCAAAGAATTTAGTCTAATGACCTCGTATACAATTCTTAAATTTTACATCATCTTTGGAACATTGATTTTAGTCTAGGAGGCCTTTAGTTAGGATCCCAAGGCTTCCAGACTCATTCCAAACTATGGCCAAAAATAAATAAAAAATGGCACTTAGATATGGGACCCACTTTTCATCAAAATGATCTCAAATGGAAATTTTGACTGCAACATTTAGTTTGGAATGTTGAATTTTATAGGGTAGCATAGTTTATTTGTGTTCATGAAATTTTGGATGAATCTCGAGAGGTCAATGGAGAGTTGAAATTTTCCAAGTCCCCAGCTAGTGCATCTGCTTAAGCTACACTTGGGTCGCTTAAGTGGAGGCCTTTCACATGACCCCAACTTGACTAGCTGAGGGTCGCTTAATCAAGGCCCTCTATGCTTAAGCGGTTGGTTGTCCGTTTAAGCGGTGGGTACAGACATGGAAAGTGCCGCTTATGCGACACCTGGGTGGCATTAAATGTCCTTTTAACCTGATTTTCTCCCTATTTCTTCTTTAAGTTCAAAAATTTGGAGCCCTAAAGAATGTGTAAAATTTGGGAGACAATCGACGTGTTGATGATTTTGAAAATGTGATTCCACAAGCGAACCCCACATGGGATTTTTGCATAATCTTGGATCCGAAGCATGAAAATGTAGTATGGGTACTTTTGTTCTTGTATTGATGAGTAGATTATCATTTTGATAGTGTGGCATCATGTAGAAGCTTTTCAGAAGAGGAAAACAATGATTTAGTGGATTTTACCGAGCTTTCTTTAGTGTCCACGTAGGATAGGCTTACCTTTCTCATAGATTGGGCTAAATTATAGTATATTTATGATAATGTGCTATATGTGGGATGGAAATTAGGTCTTGGAGGTCTATTTAATATAATTAGGAATATTTTTCCTACTAAGGAACCGTTAATTAGGTATAATTGACTTAGTTACTCATTCTCTAGGTAGAATTGGTATCGTAGGACTAAATGTTGATTATTCAATATATAGTAATGAAATTAGATACCTTAGTCTAGTTCAGATATAATTAGCCTTTGAATGGATTTTAGGGATTAGAAGCGGGCCCTTTTGGCCCACCGTAGGCCAAGACTATTACTAGCTCCTTGTAGACTTAATGAGCATGTATATCTTCTAAATATATATTTTTTAGAACTTGAAGAGGTTAGATACATGATGCTTGTGCTAGATTTGTACTTAGGACATGATACTACTTCTGGTTTGAGTTCAGCGGTGATTTATGAAATGAGTTCCTATTCAAGTCTGACAAATAATGAAATGAGTTTCGATTCAAGTCTAGCAAATGATTATATGAGTTTTGATTTGAGTCTGTCATTGAGAGGTTATTTACGATGGTTATGGAACTTATTTGAGTTTGGTGTTTATGATATGGAAGGTTGCATGGCTATGGTTTTAAGATACAGTTATTTAGTATGATTCTAGTTATTACTTCTCTTGATTACAACCCCCACGCTTATAAGGGCCTATATTGGGTTATTTACTTTTCCACACTCACTGGCTTATGGGGGCAATTTTGTAGTGATAGTTATATGTCCTTTAAAGTTTATATTTTAAATAATTTATTTACTTGCATTATTCCAGGTTAGTCCTCTTACTTTAACTTAGCATTATTTATCTCGCATTTTATTGTATTTATATTATGATTTATCTTAGTCGACCGATGATTCCTTCTAAGTACCCATGGCTTTTACTCATATTGCACTTCTATACCTTTTTATGCATATCAGAGTACTAGTTGTCATCATAGATCTTGTGATCGTGCAAGCCAGAGTTCAGAGATGGGGTGAGCTCTCAGCGCCGAAGTTGACCTTTTCTTCATGTTCTATATTTCTCTTAGTCTTTCCATTTTTGTGATTAATGTATAGTTTATTATGATAGTACTCATATTCTTTTGGTTTAGTGTCTCATGTATCGATACTACTAGGTCGTGGGGTATTGTTATTTCTAATATTTATCTTTTTTATTATTATTATTTCATGTTTTATGCTTGTTAGATTTTCTTACATATTTTCGACATTTATGCTATTTTCCACCATATTAGCCCATTGTTTATAGGTTTGGGTACAGTTTGTCTTACTTACTAGTGGGATAGAGTAAATGACATCGTGACTTGTAATTTGGGTTCTGACAATGCGTTAGTTACATGTGTATTTATCTACTCTGGTTAGATTATGTGGTAGTGATGCAAGTGTATTATGCTTGTTCTATTGTGTTTATAGGTGTTCAAACTTAGGTAGATTTGGTGATTCTAGATATTCTTGATTTTGATATCATCCTAGTTGTGACTTATTTATCCCCATATCATGTTGTTCTAAACTGTAATGCAAAAATTGTAACCTTAGAAATGCCTGGGATGGATAAATTAGTATGGGAAGGTGTGTATTAGTATGTACCTATGAAAATAATTTCTTTTATTCGAGCTAAAAAGATGGTTGGGAAGGAGTGTTTAGCCTTTTTACCACATCTTTAGGATGTTAGTGCAGAGGTCCCTTTTATTATGTCAGTTCCTATAGTGTCAGAATTTCAGGAAGTATTTCCGACTAATTGTCAGGCATGACTCAACTAGGACATTGACTTTTGCAATGATTTAAAGTTCAACAGTCGCCCAATTTCTGTCCCTCCACATCAAATAGCTCTAGTTGAGCTGAGAGATCTCAAGATTCTGTTGCAGGAGTTACTTAATAAAGGATTCATTCATCCTAGTGCTTCACCTTAGGGTTCACTAATATTGTTTATTGAGAAAAATAAAGGTAGCATAAGAATGTGTATAGACTACAAGTAGTTATATAAAATAAGTTTACCATATGGAATAATTACCCTTTACCCTGAATTCATTATTTATTTGACCATTTTTACGGTGCTTCAATATTCTCTAAGATATTTGAGGTTAGTGTATCACTAGTTAATGATTTGGCCTTAGTATATATTTAAGACAGTTTTTCAAACTCGTTATGGACATTATGAGTTCCTGGTGATGTGCTTTGGGTTAACCAATGTGCCAAAAGCATTCATAAGTTTGATGAATGGTATTTTCATGTCTTTGTTGAAATCATTTGTGATTTTTTTTATTGATGATAGTTTGTTTTAATGAAAAGTAAAGAGGAATATATGGGTCACTTACGTATAGTCTTCGTGATTTTGTCGGATAAGAAGGGTTATGCTAAGTTTTCTAAATGTGAGTTTTGGATGTCTTCTATGGCCTTTTTAGGGCATGTGGTTTCTAAGAAGGGGTAATGGTAGATCCCCAGAAGATTGAAGCTTTCAAGAGTTAGGTTCGGCCTAGATCTATAACTGAGATTCAAAGTTTTGTGGGCCTTTCTAGATATAAGCATAGGTCTATTAAGAACTTTGCCTCCATTTCTACTCATTTAACAAGACTAGCATAGATAGAGGTACCATTTGTTTGATCTAACAAGTGCGAAGAGATATTTCAAAAGTTGAAGTGTCTTTTGACCACAGCTCCCATCCTGATTTGCCAGTTGAAGGTGAGGATTTTATTGTTTTTTCTGACGTTTCACGCTCCGCCTTGGTGGTGTAAATGCTAGAAAGGAATGGGATCGCCTATGCTTTACGATAATTGAAGCCTTATGAGAAGAATTACCCAACTTAGGACTTGGAAATGGCACCGATCGTTTTTGCACTTAAGATATGGAGGCATTACCTTTATGGTGTTAAGTGAGAGGTGTTCACATACCATAATAGTTTAAACATGTTTTCACTCAAAAGGACTTGAATTTTAGACAAAGGTGGTTGACGGAGTTACTAAAGAAATATGATATAACCATTGTCACGACCCGATTTATAAGTCATGATGGCACCTACTTTACCCCTACTAGTATGTAAGACAAACCATAGCCTAAAGCTAAGAGAAATTGTATTATTGGTGGAATAATGGTGTAAATACCGGAAATATGTAAGTAAGAGCTTACAATAATAAATCACAAAATAATTATAAGACGATGAAAAGATAAGAGATAAAATAGCATCCCACGACCTAGTAGTGTCGGTACAAAAGACACTAAACCAAAATAATTTTAGTACTAAAATAGTAAATATACATCAATCTCGAATATAAAAAAACTAAGCAAAAATAGAAGAAGGAGAAAAGATAACTCCAGATCCAAGAGATCACCCATCTTCGAACTCTAGTCAGCACGATCGCAGCGTCAAAGGCGACAACTAGTACTCAGATTTGCACCAAAGATGTACAAAAGTATAGCATGAGTACCAAAGCCATAGGTACTCAATAGGCATCATCAGCCGACTGAGCTAAATCATAATATAAATATAATAAAAATATGAGATAAATAAAATAAGTCAAGGTAAAAGAGAAAACTTGAATTAATTATCCAAACACTGTAAATAGATAAATAATAATCTAGAATGATAACATAAAATAGCACATAACTATCACTATAAAACTGTCCCCCATAAGCCAGTAAGTACGAAAAGTAAATAACTCAATGCAAGCCCCCATAATCTTAGAGGGTGAAATCAAAGAAAATGAGTAACCAAAATTATACTAATTAACTGAATCTCTAAGCCATAATCGTGAATCCTTACATACCAAAAACATCGGACTTAACCAATTCCATAACCTCCATAAATAGCCTCTCATTATCGGACTCGAACCAAAACTCATATAATCATTTATCGAACTTGAACCAGAACTCATACAATCATATAGTCATTTCTCGGACTTGAACTATAACTCATAAAATTATATAGTCATTTGTTGGACTTAATCCAAAACTCATATCATGAATAATGCGAAATCAAGTTGGTCTTAAGGTCATAAATTCCAAGACTTAAATCGAAACAAGTACCAACTCCCAAGTACCAATCTAGCATAATCATCATGCATCCAATCTCTTCAAGCTCTAAATTTACATTTAAAAGATATAACACACTTATAAAGTCTACAAGGAGCTAATGATAATATTGGCCTAAGGTGGGCCAGAGCCCACTTCTAATCCCCTAAAACCCATTATAAGGAAATTTCTACCTGAACTAGGCTAAGGTATCTAATTTCATTCCTAGATATTAAATAAGCCACATTTTAGTCTTGGGATAACGATTTATAACACCATGTATTTTTGGGCTAGAATTCATCGTTCTAAAGTGTAAAAACTATTATCCCATGAATTGTATATGAATATAAGTGTCATGATCATTATCCTAGTGTGAAGAGTACTTTTGAGGTGAAAAATAGTCATAGGAAACACTTAGAGAAAAGTTTAGTTAAGAGCTTTTGATTCGATCAAGTTTTGATATTCGATCCTACAAGGGTCAACTTTTAACGTGTATAACATCTGAAATATGTGGAATATTTTAGCTCAAAACCCACCAAATTATAGATAATTGATTCCTCTTTCCAAAGCATCCAATTTCTCCTTAATCCAATACCCGAGCAAAAAGATATGAGCATTTTTGTGAGGAACCAGTGAGGGTCCATGATTTGTGGCACAGACCTTGTGCTCCGTGATAAGCAGCGTGGCATGGACCTTATGCTCCGCGATAAGCAGCATGGCATGAATCTTGTTAGAAATGCTAACACCTACATTTCTCTTTAATTTTTCAAGGGTAAACAAGTCATTTATGTCCTAAACTGTCCTATGACAGATGTAAACATGATTTTATCATTCCATAACCACAAACACACCAATTAAATAATCCCTCTTCTCCCAAATCCTCATGAACACCAAATAAGGGTTCTTCTTCAAGAATTCAACTTCCAAAGATCCAAATCCAAGTTCCCTTTGAAGAAATCATGAAAATTAGGTATGTGGGTATTCAATGAGGATCTCCTTTAATCCTCATGCCTAAAATTATGATTTTTATTCATGAATTTTATGAATTCCATAACTAGGGTTCCATGAAAAGCATAAATTCCATGACTCCTCCATGTAATTCTTGAATTCAACCATGAAAAAATAATTCCTCATAATTTCAAGTATTCTTCTATAACCTAATCATGACAATATGTTTTATTGATGAAATTGTTGGGTTTTTGAGTTTTAGTCATGAAATTTTCTATCATGTCATTACTTTAAAATTATATATTTAACTGTATTTTCAGTTCTGGCGGGTTATGAAAACCTGATACCTATATGTTTGTACATGTTTTATATTTTCAAGTTATAAGTCATTAGACCATGTTTGTATTAGTATATTCAGATTATCATATTCATGTTGAGCATTTATTAGTTGTTGAATTTTTGGGCTTTATTCATGAAATTACCTTATTATGATCAGTTTACATGGTTTTAAATATTTCAGACTATGCATTCACTGTTATTTTTAGAATACCATATTTGAGCATATCAGTTATCAGTGCATCACAAGTTTTTGCACCATGTCAGTTCAATTAGGAGTAATACTTAGCACTAAGCGAACCTAGGGTTGAAGTCTCACCCGCCAGTATAGTACTGAGACCTTAAGTAGAAGTCCCTACATTCTAGAACTACGTAGCCAACATAGTTTATGAGATTTCACCCACCAATTTAGGACTGACACTCTCTTAGTGGTTACCCATCAATTTAGGACTGACACCCTAGTCCTTTGGGACATCAGCTTTGTGGATCCACACAATTAGTATCACTACCCTTGGCTAGGTATTTATAACTTTCCAACTGGAGTTACAAGTTGGACCCCGATTATCTTAGATTGGGGCATATCAGTTAAATATTGCACCCACAATCTTAGTTCAATATTCAAACCACAATAGCTCAGGTTTGCATGACCAAGTGTTCGGTTTATTAGTTTTTCAGTTATTCACTTTTATAAATTATTTCAGCACATGCTTTACTTTGTCCTACTTTTGTTTTTTATATTCATGCATCGATGTTCAGTCTTTATACATAATTCTCAATACGGTTTAACAGCCTATTCAACTTTGACTTGAGATTTTCATATTATACTCATGTTTCTACTACTTTCCAGCTTACAGAAATGTTTTCATTAAATGATATAGAAATTTTAATATGTCTTATAGCTTTTATATACAACCATGATTTAAATGCATATTTTATCAAATAGGTTATGACCTCAGTTTTAAAGCATACAATAATTATTTTCATGATTTAGTACATGTCTCATATAATCAATACCTTCCAAAGTACTGACCCCATATATGTGTTTATGGCTATATTCCTTCATAATATAAGTACCAGACATAGCCCTCTCACCAGGGTCAGACCGTTCGCAGCATTCAACCAATAGGTGATGAGTTCCCTTATTTCTAGAAGTTAAGTTAGTTGTAGTTCCTATATTTTATTTTCATTATTATCATGTATTTATTTGGGATAGTTGGAGGCATTTCCTAGCTACCTATAGTTGGTATAATAGAGGCTTCATAGATGGTCAGTCAAATCAGTATTTGCAATTTAAGTCTTCTCTCTCAGATTTTAATGTTGTAAACTTTGATCAGTTATGTATTAAAATAGCTTATCTCATATTGATTATGCTTCCAATCGGTTATTTAGCATTTAAATATATATTAAATTAGTTGTTCAAGTATCATGTCAGTACATAGTTAGCTTAGGATAACTTGTGTTTCTAAGCACCATTTTATGATGAGGGCTAGGCTCAGGTCATGACAAACTTGGTATCAGAGTACAAGATTCAAGTGTCTTAGGGTGTCTATGAAGTCATTTCTAGTTGAGTCTTGTGGAATGGTATGGAGACATCTGTACTTTTCTTTGAGAGGCTACACGATATTAAAAAAATGTTTTCATTCTTTTATATCTCAAATCATACTATAGTGATATTCTCTAAGAAACTTATTCAAATTTTTGTCGTGCTCTATTCATGCCAACTATGCCTTATTCTTGAGGTAATAGAAGTAGTCAAGCTTAAATTTCTATTGATAAAGTCTTCTCAGACAGTCTCCACAGACAATTATGAGATTGCATGTAAGCTTAAAAGGATCCCATAAGTGACTTTAAGTTCAAAAGTTTGAAAGAGTTTGATCTTATTTATAAAAAGTCATTCATTGAGCCAAAGTTAGATGCCCCCTTAGATCCCTTCTCAAAATTTTATAACAACATATGATCTAGAGTTAGAAGCATGAACCTAGAAGTTTAGCAGTAGTAAGGTAGGAATAGTGTTTATTTGAATTTAGTAGATTATGTAATCATGGATCCAGAAAGGTGTTGTTTAGTTTATTCAATAGAATTTTGAGAAAGATTTCTCAATTAAGGGAGATGTGGAGTATGTTAATGCTTTAGTCGAGATAGAGACTAGGCAGTGACCAAAATGATAAAGGAGATTAATAAGGTGGAGTATGAAAAGTTTTGTAGATATCCATTTTAAGTGCTAGAATCCAAGTTTGAATTTTGGATGATAGAGCTAATGGAAAGAAGTATTTGAAAATCTAGATGGTGTAAACTCAGTGTATGATGATACTCCTAAATATTCTAAGTTAGTAAGTGTTTAAGTTATTATATGATGACTATTGGAGCTCTAGAAAGTTAAGAGTTGTATCTCAAATTCGGGTAATGATACTAGTGAATTGTGGAACAATAATAGGGGAGGAAGGTACCCAACATATTCTTGTCTCAGTACAAATTTGTGTACTTCTATCATCACGACATCTACTCATTCCTTACAAGTCAACTTTATGATCATAGCTTATATTCATACACTTTCCATAAAATCATGTACGCTCCCAGTTCCTAGTATAAGGAGTTCCAGTTCACTTAGAAGTGCGACTCATATTCCATGAATTTATGAACTCCAAACTTGGGGCATGTAGCTCATGACTTATGTGCTCATGCTATATAGTATTCTTAGTAATCTGAACTCATGGTACACCCTTAATGACCTATAAAATTCAGATTATGGCATATATGTCCTTAGTTTTGATCTATTTAATGAATTCATGTCGTTAATACTCTATTTCTCAAGCCTCATTTAAGTATCAAAGTTATGTATAATATTCTTTCATGCTTCAGGTCCTTATGTTTTAACTTTTCAGTGACCTCTCCTTATGTAATGATAGTGGAGATGAAAATGCATGAACAATGGTTAAGATAGGAGACAGTAAATTCTCCTTATTAGGGAAAGATTATTGTATGCTTGTTTTATCTAAGGCTATAAGTGTGAAGGAAGATTAACGTAAAGCTTTAGGTATATGTCATAGTTAGTTGAAAAATTCAAGGTGTGTCTTCTTGGGGATAGCAGTTGAAAGTTGTTATTGATGGACGTATTAGAGAATATGGGGAAAATTATTGGGTGGGTTAGTTTCCTAGAAGTTCATATGTGGTTATAATGATAGTCTTGAATGTAATTCTAGTATATAAATAGATAAATACATTGTGCGTTAGCAAATTCCTAGTAAGAGGTTGAAGTTAGTTATTGAAGTGGTAAGTAGTATTATTCTTTAGATGAGAGCTGTAAAAATACATAGGATATTGAATTCATGGTTTATACTAGTATTATGGTGTTATGTATGGTACCTTGTGACTTTGAGTAGGCTTGACTAGGGTGATAGAATTTAGTTCATCTCAGACTTTAGTAGATGGAATTATCAATGCCCATGTGAAGATTAGAAGTGGCATCAAATGAAGGGTAGTATTTAAGAGGAAAAGCATAGTTGATGGAGTATTTGATAAGTGTGGATAAGCTTGAAAGTTAGTAGTTACATCTCCTAAGGCATAGCTAGTTTATGTTTGATAGGCCTATAGTCCATGTTATAGAGTTGTAGACATGTTGCGATTCATTATTGAGATATGTTATTGAGATCATGCCCAAAATTCTATACTCCCTAATATTTCTAGAACTTCTTACAAAGAGTGTTGAAGAAATACTCTAGTTGAGTATAAACTTTCAGTATGAGTTAGTCTGTATATACAATAATTCAGTTTAGCAATCAGACAATAAGCTCCTATAGTTTTCCATCTTTCTATCTAGTTTTAATCTTTGAAGTTTCATGAGTATGGTTATTCCCTGGGATACTTTATTCACATCCATGTTAATTATGAATTTAGTTCAGTCCATGCATCATGTCTCCAATCATAAGTGGTTGGTACATGATCTCAGTTTTTCTAGTATTCCAGCTCAAACATTGTAATAACCCACAAGATTCCAGATAAGTTTTTAACTATCCATCATATGTTTTTAACACCCTTAAAATTTTAAGCATTTCTATTTTTTCCTTCCCATTTTTGAAATATCGACTTTAACTTAAAATGTGATCAGGTATGTTAATAAGGTGTCCTAGAAGAGTTTCAGAATTTTTGGATAAGGTTTGGGGCTATTTTTGAATTTTGAGGCAGTAAGCCTCCACGATAATGCCATTTCATAGAGGCTAGACTCCGCGATAAGTGGTGTGTAATGGAGGTTAGCCTCCACGATAGGCAGCATTCCACGTCGAGGTGTAAAATTTTTTCCAATTTTGATTTTTTCACATGGGATGAGGGAATTTACGTCTTTTACCCCTTGCGCGACCTAAGTCTCATTGTCTTATGATTCGTGATTACATAATTTATTCAGTGATGCCATGAAGCCCTTTTCTTTAGATTCCTAAACGTGTTTTGTTAAGGGATAATTCATAATGTAAAGTTAACTTTATTCCATACTTCTAAAGCTTCAAGATGTTCCTACCCATCATTTTAGGATGAATGATTCCAATGGGGAGACAATGTAACACCTCATATTTTTGGGCTAGAAATTGAATCGCCATTCGTACATGTAAAACCTCTAATACCATGAATTTTATATAAATATAAGTTTCATGATTATTAGCCTAGTGTGAAGAGTGATTTTGAGGTGAAAAATATTCTTGGGAAACACTTAGGGAAAAGTTGAGTTAAGAGCTTTTGAATCAACTAAATTTGGGTATTCAACCCTCCAAGGGTCAAATTTTAACGTATAAAACTTCCAAAATATATGGACTTTTTTTACCTCAAAATCTAGCAAACTATAGATAATTGGTTACTCTTTCCAACGCATCCAATGTTTCCTTAATTTGATACCCGAGAAAAAAGTTATGAGCATTTGTGTGAGGAACCAGTGAGGGTCCACGATTTTGATGTGGCGCGGACCTTGTGCTCCGTGATAAGTAGCATGGCACGGACATTATGCTCTGTGATAAGTAGTGTGGCATAGACTTTATGCTCTGGGATAATAAGCATAGCACGGACCTAGTTCTGAAATGCTAAAACTCGCGTTTCTCTTCAGTTTTTCAAGGGTAAACAAGTTATTTACATCCTAAACTATCCTATGACTGATATAAATATGATTGTATCATTCCATAACCCCAAACACATCAATTACACAGTCCCTCTTCTCCTAAATCGTCAAGAACACCAAATAAGGGTTCTTCTTCAAGAATTCAAATTCCAAATATCCAAATCGAAGTTCCCTTTCAAGAAATCATGAAAAATTAGGTATGTGGGTATTTAATGAGGTTTGTAATTTCATCCTCATGCCCAAAATTATAATTTTTATTCATAAATTTATGACTCCATAAACTAGGGTTCCATGAAAATCATGAATTCCATGATTCCTCCATGTAATTCTTGAATTCAACCATGAGCAAGTGTTTCCTTATAATTTCAAGTATTCTTCTGTGCCCTAATCATGATAACTTTTTTTATTGATTAAATTGTTCGATTTTTGAGTGTTAATCATGAAATTTCCTATCATGTCATTACTTTGAAATTATTGTATATAACTATATTTTTGGTATTGGTGGGTTATGAACAGCCGATACCGATATGCTTTTGCATGTTTCATAATTTCAAGTTATAAGTCATTCAGACCATGTTTGTATCAGTATACTCAGATTATCATACTCATGTTGACCATTTATCTGTTGAATTTTTGGGCTTTATTCTTGAAATTCCCTTATTATGATCAGTTTACATGGTTTTAAATACTTCAGATTATGCATGCACTTTTATTTTCAAAATATCATATTTGAGCATATCGGTTATCAGTGCATGCACTAGTTTATGCTTCCATGTCAGATAGTTGGGAGTAGTACTTAGCACCCAGCGAACCTAGGGTTGAAAGCTCACCAGCCAGTATAGTACTGATTCATTTAGTAGAAGTCCCTACGTTCTAGAACTATGTAGCCAGCAAAGGTTATGAGATGTCACCCACTAGTTTAGGACTGACACTCTCTTAGGGGTCACCTTCTAGTTTAGGAATGACACCCTAGTCCTTCGAGACATCAGTTTTGTGGATCCATATTGTCAATGCCCGTACCCGTGGCAAGGTATTGACACCTTCCAACTGGGGTTATAGTTTGGGCCCTGATTAGCTCAAATTTGTGCATGTCGGTTAAATGTTAGATCCCATTGTATCAGTTCATTATTTAGACCACATCAGCTCAGGTTTGCATGACCAAGTGTTAAATTTATTAGTTTTTCAATTATTCAAGTTTTCAAATTATTTCAGTATATTTTTACTTGGTCTTGACCCATTTTATATATTCATGCACTCATTCTCAGTCTTCATACTTAGTACATTCAAAAGTACTAACCATATATATATGTTTGTGTCTGCACTTCTTTATAATGTAGGTACCAGATGTAGCCCACACACTAAGGGCAGACCGTTCATAGCATTCATCCAATAGGTGATGAGTTCTCTTATTTTAAGGAGTCAAGTCATTTGCAATTCCTGTATTTTATTTTCATTATTCTTATGTATTGATTTGGGATAGTTGGAGGCATGTTCCAACTACCTATAGTCAGTATAGTAGAAGCTTCACAGATGGTCAGCCAATGTCAATATTTGTAATTTAAGTTCTTCTCTCTCACATTTTAGTGTTGTAAACTTTGATCATTTATGTATTAAAATAGCATATCCCATGTTGATTATGCTTTCGATCGGTTATTTAGCATTTACATATATATTAAATCAGTTTCTAAAGTATCATGCCAGTATATGAGTTAGGTTGAGAGCACTTGTGGTTCTAAGCACCATGTTACGACTAGGGGTAGTATCGGGTCGTGATACAATTCTACCTAAATCATGTGTAACTAAGTCAACTATACCTAATTTATGGTTTCTCAATAGGCTAAATAATCTAGATTATACTAAATACGCCTCCAAGACCTAATTTCCAATCCATATGTAGCATATTATCAAAAATATACTACAATTAAGCCCAATATAAAAGAAAGGTAAACCTAGCCTACCTGGATGTCGAATAAAGCCTAATGACATCCACTAAATTGGTTGCGTACTCGACCTCTGCTGAAGCGACCCAAGTAGCGGTTAAGAGGATGTACCAACAGGGGACTTAAAAAATTCCAACTCTCCACCGACCCCTCAATATTTATTTAAAAACCCATGAACACCAAAAACCTATGCTACCCCTTCAAATTTGATTTTCCAAAATCAATGGCGTGGTTAAAATTTCCATTCGAGGTAATTTCAACAAAAAGTCGGCCCCACACCTATGTACCATTTTTCTTAATTTTTGTTCAATATCCCAAGATGAGTCTAGATGCCTTGGGACCCAAGAAAAGGTCCCCCTAGACTAAAATCGATGTTTTGGAGCTGATGGAACTATCAAATTTGGAATACGATGTCGTTTGACTGATTTTTTGCCCAATAGCCAATTTTTACCAGTGAACACTTCAAATATAGAATTAGACCTAAAAACCAAATGAATTGCTTAATAACTGAACTGTTAGCTCCAGTAAGTCACAAATGACTTCAAGCAGCTATAGGAAAGCTCTAAATGGCAAAAATTTATGGAAATGCAGAAAATGACCTAGAGGGTCATTATAACCATCTAACACCATTTGGGAAAGGCCAATATGGTGGAAGATAAATTAAGCTAAAATTCAATAAGTATGGTAATTTTGGCTTGTTTGAGAGTGACCAGATGACCTTTGGATAGAGAAGTTCAAACTCTAGCAATGCGGTTTATACAATTTAGAGTTTTTGTAAGGGGTGGAGTATTGGCTAGTATAGAGGTACGATAAATATTCCTCAATCGAATAAAGGGTAAACTATTTGAGAATGCAAGTTGAAGAAGATTTATAAGAAAGTGGTGTGTGTTAAAGATCAAGATGCCATAATTTATCCATGTGAAGTATTGAGGGTGAGAGGGCTCCTGTGTATGTCTCAGATTGGTGATGTGATTATGAGTTTGCTTGCAGTAGCTCATGGTTCACAGTACTCTATACATCCTAGTGCAACCAAGATTTACCATGACTCAAACCATATCAATTGATGGCCTTGAATGAAGATAGATATGGTAAAGCACATGGCCAATTGTCATAAGTATTAGCAGATGAACTACGAACATCAAAGGCCTACTTTGCTTCAGAGAATGCCCATTCATAAGTACAAGTGGGAAAGGATCACTATGTATTTTGGGGTGGGTCTTCCAAAGACCTTGGGGAGTATGACTTAGTTAGGGTGATAGTGGACAGGCCACCAAGTTTGCTTATTTCATTTTAGATAAGGTGAATTGAAACTCAAAGTAGTTAGTCAAGATTTATGTCTAGAAACTTTTGAGAATTAATAAGTTGCAAATATCCATCATATCCAAAGGAGATACATAGTTAACTTTAAAATTTTAGCATAATTTGCATGAAGAGTTGGGCACCAAGCTGAATCATAGCATTACATTTCACCCTCGGGCTAATGGGTAGTATGAGAGGACTATTTAGATACTTGAGGATATGCTATGAGTATGTGTGGATAATTTAGAGGGTCATTAGCATAAAATTCTACCATTGAATTAGTTCTGATTTAACAACAACTATCATTCTAGTATTGATATGGCCTTATTTGAAAAACTTAGGGAGGAGATGTAGATCACCCATAAGTTAGTTCGAGGTTGGTGATATAAATACTTAGGCACACAGATTTTAAAGAAAGCTCAAGAGAAAGTGAGGTTCATTCAGGATAGGTTGTTGGCATCCTAAAATAGACGAAAGAAATACATTGACTGCAAGGTAAAGGGTACATATTTTAAACTATATGACCATATGTTATTGAAGGTATCTCCCATAAACAGAGTGTTATAATTTGGTAAGAAGGAAAAGCTTAGCCTAAAGTACATTAATCTGTTTGAGGTTCTTGATGATGTTGATCCAGTAGCTTAAGGTTGCCATTGCCTCTAAGCCTATCATAAGTCCATTTGATATTTTATATTTCCAATATTAAGAATTACCATGGGATATTGATTACATACTTAAATGGAACTCAGTTTTGCTTGATAAGAATCTTTCTTATGAGGAGGAATCTATAGCGATTCTTGATAGGGATCTTTGAAAGTTGAGGACAAAGAAAATTAGATCAGTGAATGTTAAATAGAATCACCATTATGTTTTAAGAGGCCACTTGGGAGATCGAAAAGGATATGCACGACAAGTACCCTTACTTTTTTAAGGATGCAGGCACTTTCCTCACTTTATTTTTACCTAATTTTTTTAGATTGATTGTTCAGGGTTGAAGGATGGGAAAATTGATATCTACTATAATGACCCTTTATATCATTACTATCATGACTCGATATCATGAGTCATGATGGTGCCTTATTTATCCCAGCAGTAGGTAAGCTAAACCATAGTACGGAACTATAAGAAATGGGCTTGTTGGTGGAAAATGCCATAAATGCCAGAATTATACAAGTAACTAAACTACAAGACATAAATCATAAGAATAATAGCATAAATAAGAGAAAATAAGAGAAGAGTAATATCATCCCATAACCTAGTAAAGCTGGCATAAGAGCCTAAACTCCAATAGAATATGAGTAATACCAAAATCAAAGATAAAACAGTAGCAAAGACTATCCAAAAATAAAAGATGTAGAAAAGGTTACCTATGGCTCTAAGTGCTCACCCTATCTTCAAACTCTGACCAACACAATCACAACGTCAAAGGAAACAGCTAGTACTGGGATCTATACCAAAAAGGTACAAAAGTGTAGTATAAGTACAAAAGCCATGAATACTCAGTAGGCATCATCAACTGACTAAGCTAAATCATGATCTAAATACAATAAAATGTGAGATAACTAAACTAAGTTATGATGCTCAAACTTACACTCAAATTAGGTGTAAGGTGGTCTTTGTCAATATATTTACCCAACTAAGAGTCGGGGTCGAATCCACGAGGATTAAAGATGTAGATTTCAAAACTTACAAGTGTAGGTAGTTAACTAAGTGTTAACACGTAGTGTGAAATTAAAGAACACAAGAAATTAAATGAGGGGTTTGGTTTGAATGATATTATATGCAACAATAATTGAACACTATTGTGAGTTTCAAAGATCGAAGGGTGTTACCAAATGGAGAGGAGCCTTGGGGTTATACAATCCTAGGTGGGAGTCATGCATGGGTTGTCGATAATTCATCCAAGTTTAGCTAAGGGTTTTGGGTATGCTAGATTTAGGGGTATTGGTGTTAATATTTTAATAAAACACCAAATCTCACAAGTGGGTTCTTTCAAACACCTCACGTGTGTATCGTGTATCAACTTTACCCATCCACTACCTCAATTAACATCCTTATTTCTAAGATGATGTTATTAAATGAGCTAACTCAAGTTATTGTTCACAATTGTTTCTCACCCATATCCCCTCTTTCAAGGATGATATAGGCTCAAGGGTAATTGGGATTTGCAACCCCTAATTCTTAATTAAAGATAGAACAAAAGTAAAACCCATCACAAATAACTAATTATTTGGACAAAAAATCAACACCCATGAATTATTCACCACCTAATCAAGCATAACCCCAAGGACAAATTTAGCTACTCATGAAAATAAAGAGAAGATATATACCAAGATTAGAATTTAATTCATCCATGGAAAGCAAAATGAATATAATCTCCAAGCTTTAAATTCAATCAAAAAGCCAAAGTTTCTCTTGGAAAAACACCTACAAATTGTTTTTACTCAATAATAGTGTATTTTCTCTCAAAACTCAGAAATGGGGTGTTGGAAATGTGAAGAGGCGGTTGTTGTCAATATATTTACCCAACTAAGAGTCCAGGTCGAATACACGACGAGTGAAGACATACAGTTCAAAACATACAAGTGTTGGCAGTTAACTAAGTGTTAACCTATAGTGCGGAATTAAACCACATAAGAAATTTAATAGTGGGTTTGGTCTGAATGATGTTAAACATAAAAATAATTGAAAACTATGTGAGCTTGAAAGAGTGAAGAGTGTTACCAAATGGAGAGGAGCCTTGGGGTTCAAATGCAAACCTAGGTAGGAGTCATGCATGGGTTGTCAATAATTCATCTAAGTTTAGTTAAGGGTATTGGGTAGGCTAGATATAGGGGTATTGGTGGTAATCTTTCAATAAAACACCAAATCTCATAAGTGGGTTCTTTCAAACAGCTCACAAGTGTATCAACTTCACCAATCCACTACCTCAATTAACAACCTTATTTCTAAGATGATGTTATTAAATGAGCTAACTCAAGTTATTGTTAACCATTGTTCCTCACCCATATCCTCTCTTTCAAGGATTAAGGATTGCAACCCCTAATTCTCAATTAAACATGGAACAAAAGTAAAACCCATCATAAATAACTAATTAATTGGACAAATAATCAACACCAATGCATTAATCACCACCTAATCAAGCATAATCCCAAGAGACAAATTTAGATATTCATGAAAATAAAGAGAAGATATATACCAAGATTAGCATTAAATTCATCCATACAAAGAATAATGAATATAATCTCCAAGCTTTAAATATAATCAAAAAGCCAAAATTTGTCTTTTCTTTTGGAAACACACGTACAAATTGTTTTTACTTAATAATAGTGTATTTTGCTCTCAAAACACAACAGGATTCTAGAAATATGAAGTGTTGTTCCTTTTCTATCTTGGAATTGAGCCTTGTGAAACTCCATCTCTGCCCTTGCAAAATAGTCTGATGTTCATGATCGCATCCCCTTGTCACGATTGTGACACCCGCGATCATGTGGCATCAGCTTGCGATCACAGTACTTCTGCCTGCTTGGAACTATCGGGATCGCAAACCTCAGAGTGCGATAGCAGCACCTGAGGGTCGTATCCCAGAGCATGTCTTTAGCATTTATTCCTTTTTATCACTTTCCTTCTTTTCTAGCTTTGCCTTTGCTCCTTTCTCATCAGATTTCCCTATAAGATCACAAACACTTGAAATTAGTGCATTCTATAAATAACTAGTCTCATATATTCAATTAACTCACCATAGTGTGTAAGAAATGAGATACAAATAAGTGAAAAATTTTCCAGTCATTAGCACCCCCAACTTAAAGACTTTGCTTTTCCTCGAGCAACACAACTTCACATTCAATGAGACTACTCAATCATATGGCCACCGTGATTTTGAACTTGATTAGCACTAATAATTAGTCAAGAAGCCTAAGAAGTGCAAACTAAACTACCTCCCCTCTCCCCTCAAAATCCATCACCTTTTTAAAGGCGAACAGGAACTTTAAGAATGATCAAGAAACAATCAATTCTCAAAAAGTGACTTTCTATCAATAGCAAATCAAATATGCTCTTTTGTCTTTCTTTCAAAAGATGTCAACTTCGCCAATCTATCTTAGTCTACTTTTCTTCTCCTGAAAGGAAGTCCCAAAACACCAAATTTTAAACATGCAACAACGAACGAATGTGTAAGTACCCACACTTACAAAGAACTTCTAAGTGCACACAAGTATCATATCATATGATTGCCCTTATTTTTTTGGCTACTAACTCAAAAGCACTTAGTTGGAGATCCCAAAGGACTTTTTAAGCTTGTAATATAGGCTCGGGGAAGGGTTGATAAGCATTTGGAATAAAAGTGACTGCACCCTTCTTGAATCCACATAACACTAATTAGATCAAACTTGGATCATTGGCCACTCCGTTATTTTCTAAATCACACATGTGCCTACCTTTTTCACTTTAGATCACCCATCTTTAAAAGCATTCTCTTTTCATTTCTTTCCTCATTTCAATCACATAATTTTTCTTTCTTTTGTTGCTTTCTTTCTTTTTCCATTACCGGTTTGCTTTTAGGAGCTCTCTTACAAGACCATGGCACAAGATTACCTCTTCCAAGATCCACCACCCCTAACTTAGGCTTTTAGCCTAAAGTTAGAACTTTAATGTTCAATGAGGGTAGGGTTTCAAAGAGGGATAAATTTCAAATAGTTCAAGGTTTGTAACATGGTTTCCAAAGAAAGGTCAATAGGCTCAAAATGGGTAACTAGGAATATCATTCACGTGCAGCAAGGCTTTTTAGGCTAAAGTGGTTTTGAAAAATCACAAAGATGGCCCAAGATCATTTCTCCAATTGTGCATAATCAAGATTAGGTTTGAAAGACCAATGGGGAAAGTTCCAGATAACACAAGTAAGAACAAGAATCATTCAACTAATGCTCACCACACATGGCATGCAGACTATTCTAGAAGAATTGATTGTATTTCCTACTTAAGAACAAAAGTAGACATTTATTACATTACAACCAACTAAAGAATTTGGAGTCACAAAAAGAGGAAAAGCATTGTTAGAAAATCATTTAATTCTATGCCCTTGATTTTCATTAAAAAAATTGGATTGAGAGGGATGTTTATTTTGCACTTCACCATTCAAGATTAACTATCAGTAGCACTAAGCAAGCCACTGTACTCAAACTTCACCATAGATGCCATGTCAATCCCAAATCATAATGCCACAAGTACTCAAACTTCCCCTGTATCTATGAGTTCAACACCTCAACAGGACAATTTTCCCTTAAGAATGTCTTCACTCAATCTATCATAGGGAAAGGCTCATCCAACATCACTATCAAAAAGGAAAATAAAAATCTAAAAATGAAAAATGATTAATCCTAAGAATCACTACATAACATAGGCGATAAGGATGCCTAATATACAAACCAAAGAATCAAATCATCAAATAATCCAAATATCCCAAATATCTATAAAATAAGAATCAAATCATCCAAATATTACAAATCAGATTAAAAATATAAAATACGAACAAAAGGGCACACCTAACTAAAAAGTTATAGTATCCTCAATACATATCATGAAAGCATAAAAGAGTAAAAAGGGATCTCTATAACTGCATCATGTGCTTCCACCATCTTTATCTTCTCTTTAGTATCATTAGAATTTGGCTCCTCATCCTCAAACTATCTAGCTGGAATCTCATCATCCGCATCTACTCTTGGAGAGGGAAGTCTCTCTCTTGGTTTTTAGACTTTCCACAAGCCCTTCACCCCTTGAAAAACATATCTCTTTTATTTTCCCTCGCCCTTATTTTAACATGAGATTTGCTCAGCTTCTAATATGATTAGGCCAAAAATATGTAGGCCTTCTCCAGCTTGGATATGGTAGCTCCTTGCATTTTCTAATCATCTAAGAACCTGTCATAGTCACTTTGAGAGACATAAGAGGAATGACCTACGAAAGACTTACCTGCCCCTGTAGGTAATTTAGAGACCACGGCCCATATTATCCACATCTGACTAGACAACTCCTTGAATGGCCTTACTGAGGATGAATTCCAAGAATTGAGATCATCATCCACCGACTTACCCAAATTAATCATTCTCTTCTTTCTCTTTGAAGTTGTATCTTTACCACGCATCTTAAATAGGTAAATTGGTGTTTTTGGAGATATACATTTGCCCCCTAAATATTCCTCAACTTTGTCCCTCTAGCATAGTTCAGTGATCAGAGATGGAAATATTAGAATGGGATCACCTCGATTCTTGTAATTCCCAAACTCCACAATAACAAAGAGACCAACATTCAAACAAATATTATCCAAGATGTAAGTTACCATCTGGGCCTACATGACAGGGATGTTTTGCATGTTTGTGCTTGGGGAGACATAACTGTAGATAACTGTCAACAAAATATGTGCTTCGACCATGAACTCATTCAAGGTAATTCCTATTTTTGTAGAGTCCCATAGGAGTTTTCTTCTCGAGCACAACTATTAGGCTAACCAACTCCCTAGGGCACAATGTTTTGCCTCAAACTGCCTCGGGTTGGAATCTGACAACCCATATATCACGTTTATTGCCTCTAATCTAAATTTGAAAACCTTACCCCAAATCCTTATGACTGGGTTGGATAGACTTATGGCTTTGAGGTTTGCCTAAAATTCTCGCACCCATTGTTCATTATCCTTACATGGCTTGGGGCAAAACATCTCCAGCCCATTTCCTGCAATCTCTAATAGAAAGTTGGGAGTAACTCAGGCACTTGCTCCAATAAAATACCCCACTTAGGGAGTAGTTTCTTTCTTACCAGCTCCTCATAGTATATGGTATGATAGTCGGCTATGAGAAAATGCATTTGCTCGAATGTCGCCATGCTTAGCTTTTTGGAAACTTGAAAACAACACACAAGCACTAACCATCAAGATCATCATATGAAAATAATGTTATGTGATTGAATGAAGCTAAAGAAGTGGCTCAAGGATTATATTAGGGGTTTAAAATGGAAGTTCAAGATTTTAGCAAAACCTGCAGACATGCTTCAGGTGTTATAGTTGCAATCTACTGAGTCGTGATCACAATATCTGAAGGCTCTACAGATGGCCTCAGGTGTTGTAATTGCAATTATCTAGATTATAATCGGGACAACTGAGGACCCTATCAGGCAGGTCTCAGGTGCTGCAATTGCAAAATGTTGAGTTGAGATCACCACACCTGAGACTTCATTGTCCCCAAGTTATCCAACACTAAATATGTAATTTTCTTCAATAATCAAGTTCATTCAAGATGCATAACACAAATAACAAGAACTATACTTTAAAAACACTCAAATATGCCCTCTAAATCATAGAAAAACTATCAAAAATTTCATTTGAAATAGTAACAAATATCATAATTTACCAGACTTCAATCAATTTTAACATGTCTCAAGTACCCATCTAGAATAAGCCACAACACCAAATCCTGCTAGGTCTCACAACTGTAAATAAGATAACGTATAAAGGCTTGTTAAATATATAAGGATACTATGATCATAGTCTAGGATGGCCAAAAAGGCCCATGTCTAACCTCGGAGGTCCATTTTAAAACAAATTCTACCCTGAACTAGGATAAGGTGTTAAATCCCACTATAACGTACTAAATAAGCCTTATTGCATTCTATGAAAGTAATACTTACCTAAGGAATGGGTAATTAAGTCAAATAACACTTAGTTACCGTACCTTAATCGACTAAATAATCCAAATTACGCTAAGAGTTCCTCCAATACCTAATTCCAAACCCAAAAATAGCTTATTATTGCATCAATATTACAATTAAGCTTAACCTAATAGGAAAGTAAGCCTAGCTTACCTGGATGCTGAAAAAGCCTAATAAAGTCTGCTAAATTTATGATTTCCCCTTTCAAGAATTTCATGCACGATGTCACACTATCAAAGTGGTAATCTATCTATTAATACGTGAACAACAGTACCCATATTGTATTTTTAAATCTTTGGATTAAAACTTAACTCAAAATTTCATGTGGCGGCCACTTACGGAATCATAATTTTGAAATCGTCAATATGTCCCACTATGCTCAAGGATTATTTACCCTCAAGAATGGGTAAATTTTGAGCTCAAATGATACAAAAATCAACCCATCAAGAATATAGGAATTTGCGACTAAATTGAAGAATTAAACCAAGAATTAGATGGAAACTTAAAGGATTTTGATGAAGAAATGATTATTTTGAGCTCACAATTACCCCGTGATCTCCAATCCCAATACCCCACACATTATAGGTCTTTTGACTCTTGATACTTGTGAGAAAATGGTATAAAACTAAGTAAAAGAGGAATTTAATGCCCTCTCAGGTGCTGCTTAAGCGGCACTTCTAAAGAGGCATAGTATCGCTTATGTGGTACCAAATGAGTCTAGCCCTTCTAATTTAGTGAACAAGCTGCCACTTAAGCATCTTCCGCTTAAGCAGACAGACTTTCACTTAAGCAACGTGGTTGAGTAAGACTTATTGATAAAGTGATCGGCTAGTGATGAGTGGTAAATTTACTACTCATTTACATTAAAAATTCATACATACTACTTGAACAAAAGGAATCAAAAGGAGAAGGAAAGTGCATAGCTGAAGACCCTGTATGTAATCAGGCTTGATCATGGCCAATCAAGATTGGTTATCCTCCACGACCGCGAGGATCTAACTGTGGTCACGGTAGGTTTAATCATGGACAAGTTGCAGAGATCGTGGCCTAGAGGATTTATGCCCAGGAGCAGTTCTATCATTGTACACAGCTGACCCCAAATCCCTTATAATGCTAAAACCCTTTCCAATTTGATATATCATACTTTGAATAATTGAACCAAAACTTATATAATCATATAGTCATTTGTCGGACTTGAACTATAACTCATATAATCATATAGTCATTTTCTAGACTTGAACCAAAACTTATATCATGAATAATGCAGAATCAAACTGGTCTTAATGTCATAAATTGCCGAACTTAAACTAAAACTAGTACCAACTCCCAAGCACTAATCTAGCATAAGCATCATGCATCTAACCTCTTCAGCTCTAAATAATACATTTAAAAGACATCACACTTATAAAGTCTACAAGGAGGTAATGATAATATTATCCTAAGGTGGGAAAGAGAGGCCCATTTCTAATCCTCTAAAATCCATTCTAAGGAAAATTCTACCTAAACTAGGCTAAGGTATCTAATTTCATTCCTAGAAATTAAATAAGCCATATTTTAGTCCTAAGATAGTAATTTGTATCGCCATATATTTTTAGGCTAGAATTTGAATTGTCTTTCCAAAGTGTAAGAACTATAAGCCCATGAATTGTGTATGACTATAAGTGTCATGATCATTATTCTAGTGTGAATAGTGCTTTTGAGGTGAAAAATGTTCATAGAAAACACTTAGAGCAAAGTTGTGTTAAGAGCTTTTGATTCAACCAAATTTAGACATCGATCCTACAAGGGTCAACATTGAATGTGTATAAAAACTGGAATATATAGAAATTTTGAGTGCAGTACACACAAAATTATAGATAATTGAGTCCTCTTTACAAAGCTTCCAATATTGCCTAATTCGATACCTTACAAAAGAGTTATAAGCATTTTCATGAGAAACTAGTGAGGGTCTACAATTTGACCTGGCACAAACCCTGTGCTTTGTGATAAGTTGTTTGGCATAGACCTTATGCTCGATGATAAGCAGTGTGGCATGGACCTTGTTAGAAATGCTAAAACCCGCATTTCTCTTTAATTTTTCAAGGGTAAACAAGTAATTTATGTCCTAAACTATCATATGACTGATATAAACATGATTGTATCACTCTATAACAACAAACACACACATTACAAAATCCCTCTTCTCCCAAATCCTTATGAACACCAAATAAGGGATCTTCTTTAAGAATTCAACCTCTAAGGATCCAAATCCAAGTTCCCTTTGAAGAAATCATGAAAAATTGGGTATGTGGGTATTCAATGAGGATCTCATTTCATCCTCATGCCAAAAATTATGAATTTCATAACTAGGGTTCCATGGAAAGCATAAATTCCATGATTCCTCCAGGTAATTCTTCAATTCAACCATGAAAAAATATTTGCTCATAATTTCAAGTATTCTTTCATACCCTAGTCATGATAATATATTTTATTGATGAAATTTTTGGGTTTTTGAGTTTTAGTCATGAAATTTTCTATCATATCATTGCTTTAAAATTATGTACTTAACTGTATTTTCAGTTCTAGTGGGTTATGAACACCCGATACCTATATGTTTGTGCATGTTTTATATTTTTAAGTTACAAGTCATTCAGACCATGTTTGTATCAGTATATTAAGATTATCATATTCATGTTGAGCATTTATCAGTTGTTGAATTTTTGGGCTTTATTCATGAAATTACCTTATTATGATCAGTTTATATGGTTTTAAAATCTTTAGACTATGCATTCACTATTATTTTTCAGAATACCATAGTTGAGCATATTAGTTATCAATGCATGCACTAGTTTATGCATCCATGTTAGTTCAGTTGGGTGTAATACTTAGCACTAAGATAACCTTGGGATGATGTCTTACCCGCTAGTATAGGAATGAGACCTTAAGTAGAAGTCTCTACATTCTAGAACTACATAGCCAGCATAGGTTATGAGATTTCACCCACTAGTTTAGGACCGACACCCAAGTTCTTTAGGACATCATCTTTGTAGATCTGCACCATAAGTATCACTACCCATGGTAAGGTACTGACACCCTTCCAACTGGGGTTATAGGTTGGACCCCGATTAGCTCAGATTGTGGCATGTCAGTTAAATATTTGCTCCCACAGTCTTAGTTCAGTATTCAGACCAAATCAGCTCAGGTTTGTATGACCAAGTGTTTTGTTTATTAGTTTTTCAATTATTCAGTTATACAAATTATTTTAGCACATGCTTTACTTTGTCCTATTTTTGTTTTATATATTCATACATTTATTCTCAGTCTTCATACATAGCCCTTAATATAGTTTTATAGCCAATTCAACCTTGACTTGAGATTTGCATATTGTACTTACATGCTTTCCAGCTTACAGAAATGTTTTCATCTCATGATATAGAAATTTTAATAAGTCTTATAGCTTTTACATATAGCCATGATTTAAATGCATATTTTAGCAAATAGCTTATGACCTCAGTTTTAAAGCATACAATAAGTATTTTAATGATTTAGTACATGTCTCACATACTCACTACATTCCAAAGTACTGACCCTATATATGCATTTGTGGCTATATTCCTTCAAAATATAGGTACGAAACGTAGCCCATACACCAGGGTCAGACCGTTCACAGCATTTAACCAACAAGTTATGAGTTCCCTTATTTTAAGGAGTCAAGTCAATTGCAGTTCCTGTATTTTATTTTCATTATTATTATGTATTTATTTGGGATAGTTAGAGGAATATCCCAGCTACCTAGAGTTAGTATAGTAGAGGCTTCATAGATGGTTAGTCAGAGTCAGTATTTGTAATTTAAGTTCTTCTCTCTTAGACTTCAATGTTGTAAACTTTGGTCAGTTATGTATTAAAATAGCTTATCTCATTTTGATTAAGCTTTTAATTAGTTATTTAGTATTTAAATATATATTAAATAAGGTGCTCAAGTATCATTCCAGTACATATATTGGCTTGGGATCACTTGTGGTTCTAAGCACTATTTTATGACTTAGAGTAGTCTTAGGTCATGACAAACTTGGTATCAAAGCATAAGATTCAAGTTTCCTAGGGTTTCTATGAAGTCGTGTCTAGTAGAGTATAATGGAAAAGTATGAAGGCATCTATACTTTTCTTTGAGAGGCTATAGGGCATTTAAGAAATGTTTCCCTTCTTTTATATCTTAAATCGTGGTATAGAGATGTTTTCTAAGAAACTTATACAGATTTTTGTCTTGCTCCATTCATGCCAACTCTACCTTATTCTTGAGGTAATAGAAATAGACAAGCTTAAATTTTTATTGATAGAGTCTTCTCAGACAATATCGACAGACAGTTATACAATTGTATGCAGGCTCAAAAGAATGCCATAAGTGACTTTAATTTCAAAAGTTTGAAAGATTTTAATATTATTTATAAAAAATCATGCATTAAGCTAAATCCAGATGTTCCCTCAGATCCCTTCTTAGAATTTTATGATAGCATATGATCTAGAGTTAGAAGCATAAACCTAAAAGTTTAGCAGCAGTAAAGTGGGGATAGTGTTTATCTTAATTTAGTATATTATGTAACCTTGGAGCTAGAAAGGTCTTGTTTAGTTTATTTAATAGCAGTTTGAGAGAGATTTCTAAGTTAAGGGAGACTTGGAGTATGTTAATGCTTTGATCAGGATAGAGATTAGGTAGTGACCACAATGATAGAGGAGATTGATAAGGTAGAGTATGTTCATAAAATTTTGTGTGGATTAGTGTTTCATGATTCCTATGTCATAGTAATAACTGGGTATTAGTGTATGAAAAGTTTTGTAGATTTCCATGTTAAGTGCTATGGTGAACTCAGTGTATGGTGATACTCCCAAAGATTCTAAGTTAGTAAGTGTTTAAGTTATTATATGATAACTATTGGGGCTCTAGAAAGTTAAGAGTTGTATCTTAGAAAGAAGTACTAACAGTAGGTTTTACAGTTTAAGATGTCGTCTTTCAGGGTGAATTTATTATTTATGTGTATTGTTATATCTTGGAATCTAGATTAGAGTGGTTTTAGTTCATTTTAGAGTTTATTAAAAGGGTCCACGGACTTAGAACATGGCTGAAATCTATGGGGGAGATGATAGATCAAGGAACTAAGTCAGGTTTTCCTATTCTGGCAATGATGCTAGTGAATTCTAGAACAATAATAGGGGAGGAAGGCACCCAACCCATTCTTCTCTCAATACAAATTTTTGTACTTCAGTCTTCACGATATCTACCCATGCCTTACAAGTCAGCTCTATGATCATAGCTCATATTCATGCACTTTTCATAGAATTATGTACGCTACCAGTTCCTAGTATAAGGAGTTCCAGTTCACTTAGAAGTACGACTCATGTTCCTTGAATTTATGAATTCCAAATTCAGGTCATGCAGCTCATAAATAACGTACTTATGCTTTATAGTATGCTTAGTTCTTCGAACTCATGGTACACCCTTAATGACCTGTAAAATTTATATTATGGCATGTATGTCCTCAGTTTTGATTCTTTAATGAATTCATGTCATTGATACTCTATTCCTAAGGCCTCATTTAAGCGTCAACATTATATATAGTATTCTTTCATGCTTCAGTTCCTCATGTTTTAACTTTTCAGTGACCTCTCCTTATGTAATGATAGTGGAGATGAAAAAAGATGAACAATGGTTAAGATAGGAAAGAGTAAATGCTCCTTATTAGGAAAATATTATTGTATGCTTTTTTATCCAATGCTATTTATGTGAAGGAAGATTGACGTAAATCTTTTGGTATATGTCATAGTTAGTTAAAAAATTCAAGGTGTGTCTTGTTGGGGATAGCAGTTGAAAGTTGTTATTGATAGAGGTATTAGAGAATATTGGAAAAATTCTTTGGTGGGTGGTTTCCTAGAAGTTCATATGTGGTTATAATAATAGTCTCGAATGTCATGTTGGTATATAAGTAGATAAATACATTATGCGTTAGAAAATTCCTAGTAAGAGGTTGAGGTTAGTTATTGATATGGTAAGTAGTATTATTCTAGAGATGAGAGCTGTGAAAACACATAGGATATTGAATTCGTGGTTTAGGCTAGGATTATGGTGTTATGTCTTGTACCCTGTGACTTTGAGTAGGCTTGAACAGGATGAAAATTAGAAGTGGCATCAAATGAAGGGTAGTATTTAAGAGAGAGAAAGCATAGTTGAGGAAGTATATGAGAAGTGTGGATAAGCTTGAAAATTAGCAGTTGCATTGCCTAAGGAATAGCTTGCTTATCTTTGAAAGGCCTATTGTCCATGCTATAGAGTTGTAGACATGTTGCGATTCCTTATTCAGATTTGTTTTTTAGATCATTCCCAAAATTTTGTACTCTCTAATATAAATAGAACTTCTAACAAAGAGTGTTGAAGAAATACTCTAGTTGAGTATAAACTTTAAGTATGAGTTAGTTCATATAGCCAATAATTCAATTTAACAATGTACTACCCCGCATATTTCTAAGCTAGGAAGTGAATAAGTAATCCTACGTATGAAATCTCCTATCCTATGATTCATACTTGCGTACGTGACTTACAATGACTATCCTAGTGATAGGATAGCTTATGATGCATTAAGCATGTTCATATGAGTCACTTAAGGTAATACAAGCTAAGAGTTTTTGAATCCATCAAGTTTTAGTGTTCGATTTTGCAAGGGTCATCTTTGAACGAGTATAACTCAATGGTAATGTTGTATTTTGGCTGATTTAGACCCACCAAATTGTAGATAATTGAATTATCTTTCTAATGATATCAATTTCGCCCTAATCTAATACCCGAGAAAAACATTATGCCCATTTTCATGAGAGACAGTAAGCATAGGCAATTGGTTAAGCGCCGCCCAACCCAAGCATAGGTGATTGGTTAGGCACCACCTAACCTAGATTAGGTAATCACTTGGACGACGCCTAAGTCAATTCCAGGTGCCAAAAACACTCTGTTTTGAGTTATTTTAAAGGTAATTAAGTCTTTTAACACTCCTTACACATCCCTAAACTTAACCCTACGAAATATATAGCTTCTAAACATATTACAACCATATTATCATCTCAAAGCTCATCATCCAAGAGCACTAAAAGAGAAAAACAACTAGGGTTGCATAACTAAGCTTGAGGATCCGATTTCAAGGAAATTCCTCCGTCAATCATCAAGAATCTTTCCTTCTAAGGTATGCGTGAGTTGATTTATGGATCTCTTTCATCCATAAAGCTCAAAAACCCTCTTTTTCATTATAAAGTATGATTTCTATATTTTTGGGTGTTGATGATCATGTTGTTGATATTGGGTGATTTCCAAGATGGAATCTTTATATGTTTTTGCTGAATTCATGATATTATATGAGTTGGAAACATTTAAATTTGGTTGTTCATGATGTATAATTTTATGATTTCACCTATGCTTAAGATGTGTATGTAAGGTGTTTGATAAAATGCCTAAGGAACTAGAAATCATGCAATATAGCTAAATTGTGACTAAGTGAAGGATTCATGATATGCCCTTACGTTCCAATGACTTCTATGTTGATAATGTGCCTTGTAAATGTTGTTGGAATACTCATGAACTATTCTTATGTGATTATGCTATGTTTACTTGCAAATCCTACTTATGAACAAGATGTATGATAACCATGCAATCCACATGAACTTCCATGCTATTGGTATGTGTTGCCAATATGATTATGCAATGAACGTGATATTAAGATTGTGCAAGTACTTCCATGTGATATGAAATCCTTTCCATGCAATACATTGTTGATAACCATGCTTAGTATGAGATCCCTACTTATGATATTATAAATTATGGACTCTACTCTTATGATCAAGTCAGTCATGTGTGTCAGTTTCCTTCCATCAAGTCCTGGGGGTACTTTTATCCAAAAACTATGGTTGTGTGCCTAGATCCATGTCATGTTTCATGATATCCAAACTCAAGCTATGATTCCATAGACTTCAGTCAATCATGTGACTCAGGAAAACCTCATGATCTTAGTCAATTATCAGATAACAGTAACATTCCACCAATCAACAGAATTAAGTAAGATTAAGTTATGCACATTCAGTTATTCATGTCCAGTCTCTCTAGATGGGAGTAGAGGTTAGCACTGAGTGCACCCAAGGATGGGAACTCACCCGCCAGTTCAGGGTGTGATTCTTAGTAGTCATCCTTGTGTTCCAGAACTACGTAGCCAGTGTGGGTTGAGACATCTTAACCAGTCAGATTAGGGTTGATGAGGTGGCTTAACCTATTAGTTTAGGGTTCCCACCATTCTCATTGAGTACCCACCAAATAAGGGTCACTCATAGGCTGTCCTTACCCGTGTCACGGTATTGACACCCCTCCGGTCAGGGTAGAGATTGGACCCCAGCTTAGCCATAACGGCATACATGGGGTATGTCGGTTAAACACTACTTCCCATAGTTTCAGTATCAGTCTTAAATAAAGAACTCAGGGCGTTCTTCGGATTTCAGTATATACAGGACTGTCAGATATAGTCGTCCATGTTATCAGTTTCATTATCAGTCATGACAGTTATCAGTAAATAATGTATTAGCTTATAGGTCATGCTATCACATATTCACGGTCCCAGTTTCTATATATATGTGTTTGCACTCCCACGTTCATATTAGTCTATCAGTGTTGTTCATGCATGAAATTCCTCGTATACTCAGTAGTCCAGTTGTACTGACGTATTTGCGCTATAGTGCTTTCTTTTTATGTTACACCATAGGTTCTGAGACATGAGCTCCAGCCCAGCAGTAGCGGTAGCATTCCAGTCGCAGAGACACAGTGAGTCCTCATTGATTTGACGACAATATGATTTGATATATTTATTTATTTCTTTAGTTCAATTTTACGGAGTTAGTTGGAGACATGTTCCTTTAACTCATTATTCAGATAGTTTAGAGGCTTTCAGATTTATATTCAGATTTACGTTCAGATTTTGTTGTTTTGGGTATTTTCACCCACATGATTTTATTCAGTTGAACCTTGTGGCCTTACAGTTCTATGTATTCCACATTATTATATCATGATTTGCAGTATACAGGTACAGATATCAGTCATGGGTTAGCTTGTGGTCCCTCGGGGTCATGAGCACCGTGTAGAATTTTGATTTAGCAAATTGGGGTGTTACAAACTTGGTATCAGAGCCTAAGGTTCAATAGAGTCCTAGGAAGTCTGAAAGCCGCATCTGGTAGAGTCTTGTACCTGAGTGTGTTGTGCGCCACATGTATGTGCGGGAGGCTATAAGATGTTTTAGGAACAGTCCCCTTTCTTCATTATTCATGTCATGCTAGTGAGCATAATCACAAGTTAAACTCTCAATCTAATCCATTCTTCTCTTATTCCAGATTATGGCCCCAAAGAGAAGAAAGCAACCAGCTCCTCAGCCCGAAGATCCTTTGGGTGAACATGTTTCCCATGTGGAGTTTAGAGCTGTATTTACCATACTTGCTCAGTCCATGGCTGCACAAAATGAATGGCCACCAGTCATTCTGGCCAATCCAATGGCCACTCCCAAAGTAGCTAGGGTTCGGGACTTCACCCGGATGAACCCTCCATCTTTCCATGGGTCTAAGTATGATGAGGACCTTCAGGAATTCATTGACCAAGTCCAGAAGGTCATTGACATCATGAGTGTTACTTCTATTGAGAGTTCTGAGTTAGCCTCCTACCAGTTATAGGATGTTGCTCATGATTGGTACAAACAGTGAAAGTCTGAAAGGTTAGATGATACAGAACCTAGAGTGGAAGGGTAGCATTTCAGCGTTTAGGGGTCAACTTGTTTCCTACCTTCGGGCAAGGAAAATGATTTCTAAGGGGTGTGTGTATCATCTCATGCATGTTAAAGATTCTAGTTCTGAATATCCCAGCCTTGAAATAGTCCCTATTCTTAATGAATACTAGATGTCTTTCCCGAAGATCTTTCAGGCATTCCTCCCAAAAGGGAAATCGATTTCAGCATAGACCTTCTTCCGAATACTCAACCTATTTCTATTCTGCCATACATAATGGCACCAACAGAACTCAAGGAACTAAAAGATCAGTTGAAGGATCTCTTAGATAAGGGATTCATTAGACCCAGCATTTCCCCATGGGGTGCACCAGTATTATTCATGCACAATAAAGACAGTTATCTCAGGATGTGTATTGATTACCGTCAACACAACAAGGTCACGATTAAGAACAGATATCCTCTTCCCAGGATTGATGATCTATTCGACCAACTTCAGGGTGCCAGTTACTTCTCCAAGATAGACCTCAAATCAGGCTATCATCAGCTCAGGGTTAGACAATGTGACATTTCGAAGACATCTTTCCGTACTTAGTATGGTCACTTTAAATTTTTAGTCATGTCATTTGGTCTTACCAATGCCCCTGCAGCTTTTATGGATTTGATAAACCGTGTGTTCAAGCAGTACTTGGATATGTTTGTCATAGTCTTTATAGATGATATTCTGGTCTATTCTCACACAGAGCATGATCATGCAGACCATCTCAGGATTGTTCTTCAGACTCTCAGGGATCACCAATAATTTGCTAAGTTCAGCAAGTGTGAATTTTGGCTAAGATCAGTAGAATTCCTTGGCCATATTGTTTCTGGTGATGGAATTAGTGTAGATCCTCAGAAAACCGAGGCAGTAAGAAACTAGCCCAGACCCGTATATCCATCAAATATTAGGAGTTTCTTGGGTTTGGTTGGCTATTACAGACGGTATGTCAAGGGATTTTCTTCTATTGCATCTCCCATGTCCAGATTGACTCAGAAGAAGATTAAGTTTTAGTGGTTAGATTTATGCGAGAAGAGCTTTCAAGAGTTGAAGACTTGACTCACCTCTGCTCCAGTTCTAGCTATTCCAGATATTTCAGATGGTTTTGTAGTCTATTATGATACATCCAGAGTGGGTTTAGGTTGTGTCCTCATGCAGTATGGTAAGGTCATAGCCTATGCCTCAAGACAGTTAAAGCCACATGAGAAGAATTATCCTACTCATGATCTTGAGTTAGCAGCGGTAGTTTTTACCTTGAAGATTTGGAGCCATTATCTCTATGGAGTTCATGTAGATGTCTTCACAGACCATAAAAGCCTCCAGTATGTCTTTTCCCAGAAAGAGCTCAATCTTTGCTAGAGAAGGTGGTTAGAGCTCTTGAAGGAGTATGACATGAGTGTTCTTTATCATCCGAGCAAGGCCAATGTTGTGGCCAACGCTCTCAGTCGACTCTCCATGGGTAGTATTTCTCACTTTGAGGATAGTAAGAAAAAGATGGCTCAGGAGATCCATCAACTTTCCAGACTAGGTGTTCGCTTAGTCGATTCTTCAGAGAGTGGTATATGTGTTCATAGTAGTTCAGAGTTATCTCTAGTTTCCAAGGTGAAAGAGAAACAACACAGGGATCCTAGCCTTGTCAAGCTCAAAAGTCAGTTCAGAATCAGAATGACAAGGTTTTCTCCCAAGGGGGAGATGGTGTTCTTCGTTGTCAGGGTTGTCTATGTGTTCCAGGTGTAGATGAGTTGAGGTAGCGAATACTTACAGAAGTGCATGGTGTGCGATACTCTATTCATCCAGGGGACACTAAGATGTACCGCGACATGTGGGAGATCTATTGGTGGAGTGAGATGAAGAGAGATGTTGCAGAGTTTGTGGCTAAGTGCTCTACATGTCAGCAGGTTAAGATAGAGCATCAGAAACCTACTGGTTCCATGCAAGAGTTCACCATTCCTACTTGGAAGTGGGAAGAAGTTAACATGGACTTCATGACGGGTTTGCCTAGAACTCATCATCAACATGATTCAGTCTGGGTCATTATAGATAGAATGACCAAGTCAGCTCATTTCCTTCCTATTCGTACTTCTTATTCTGTCGAGGATTATGCCAAACTCTATATCAGGGATTTAGTCAGATTACATGGTGTTCCACTATCTATCATCTTAGATGGAGGTACCCAATTTACTTCACACTTTTGGAAAGCATTCCAAAAGGGTCTCGGTACCTAAGTCCATCTCAGCACAGCATTTCATCCTCAGACAGATGGTCAAGCAGAGAGGACCATTCAGACTCTTGAAGATATGCTAAGGGCGTGTGCAATTGACTTCCAGGGAAGTTGGGATGACCACTTGCCTTTGATTGAGTTTGCATACAATAATAGCTATCATTCTACTATTTAGATGGCTCCATTCGAAGCTCTCTATGGTAGGAGATGTAGATCTTCGATTGGTTGGTTCAAAGTTAGTGAGGCCTTAATCATAGGTCCTGACTTAGTATTCAACACCTTAGAGAAAGTTCAGTTGATCAGAGAGAGACTCCGGGCTACTCAGAGCCAACAGAAGTCCTATGCAGATATTCGTAGAAAGGATCTCGAGTTTGAGGTCAATGACTATTTCTATCTTAATATTTCTCCCATGAAGGGAGTGAAGAGGTTTGGCAAGAAAGGAAAACTCAGTTACCAGTATGTCGGTCCCTTCAGAATTCTTTGTCACTTCGGCAAGGTAGCTTATGAGCTTGAGTTGCTTTCAGATCTAGCCTCAGTCCATTCAGTCTTCCATGTCTCTTTGCTAAAGAAGTACATAGGTGACCCAACAGTTGTTATCCCTATTCAGAGCATCGACATTTAGAACAGCCTCTCTTATGAAGAGATTCCAATCGAAATCTTAGATTATAGGACTCGTAGATTAAGGAACAAAGAAGTCCCTCAAGTCCAGGTTCTTTGGAAAAATAGTCTCATGAGGGAGCTACTTGGGAAGCAAAATCAGATATGCATACCAAGTATCCTCACCTCTTTCCCGCTAATTCAGATAAAGCTCAAGGTAACAGTTTTTCTTAATCTTATTTAGGTTCACATTCATGTTTCTAGTATAAACTTTGCACCTATTAACCGTACCATACTCAGTCATGTATTCATCTGTCAGTTGTCCGTGCATCAGATATGCACGAGTTCAGTATGTTTAGCATGTCATTCATGAGATCAAGTTTCAGTTCTTCATGTTTAGTTCAGGCTATATTGTCTTGTATCCCTTCTTAGTACATTCTCATTCGAGGACGAATGTTCCCAAGGGGGAGATATTGTAATACCCCGCATGTTTCTAAGCTAGGAAGTGAATAAGTATTCCTACGTATGAAATCTCCTATCCTATGATTCACTTGAGTACATGACTTACAATGAATATTCTAGTGATAGGATAGTTTATGATGCATTAAGCATGTTCATAAGAGTCACTTAAGGTAATACAAGCTAAGAGTTTTGTATCCATCAAGTTTTAATATTCGATTTTGTAAGGGTCATCTTTGAATGAGTATAACTTAATGTTAATGTTGTATTTTGTCTGATTTAGACCCACCAGATTGTAGAGAATCGAATTAGCTTGCCAACGATACCAATTTTGCCTTAATTGAATACCCGAGCGAAAAGTTATGCCCATTTTTGTGAGAGATAGTAAGCATAGGCGATTGGTTAAGCGTCGCCCAACCCAAGCATAGGCGATTGGTTAGGCGCCGCCTAAGTCAATTCCAAGTGACAAAATCACTCTGTTTTGAGTTATTTTAAAGGTAATTAAGTCTTTTAACACTCCTTACACGCCCCTAAACTTAACCCTACGAAATATATAGCTTCTAAACATATTACAACCCTATTATCATCTCAAAGCTCATCATCCAAGAGCACTAAAAGAGAAAAACAACTAGGGTTGCGTAACTAAGCTTGAGGATCCGATTTCAAGGAAATTCCTCCGTCAATCATCAAGAATCTCTCCTTCTAAGGTATGCGTGAGTTGATCTATGGATCCATTTCATCCATAAAGCTCAAAACCCCTTTTTTTTATTATAAAGTATGATTTCTATATTATTGGGTGTTGATGATCATGTTGTTGATATTGGGTGATTCCCAAGATAGAATCTTTATATGTTTTTGCTGAATTCATGATATCATATGAGTTGGAAACATGTAAATTTGGTTGTTCATGATGTATAATTTGATGATTTCACCTATGCTTAAGATGTGCATGTAAGGTGTTTGATAAAATGCCTAAGGAACTAGAAATCATGCAATATAGCTAAATTGTGACTAAGTAAAGGATTCATGATATGCCCTTACGTTCCAATGACTTCTACGTTGATAATGTGCCTTGTAAATATTGTTGGAATACTCATGAACTATTCTTATAAGATTATGCTATGTTTACTTGCAAATCCTACTTATGAGCAAGATGTATGATAACCATGCAATCCACATGAACTTCCATGCTATTGGTATGTGTTGCCAATAGGATTATCCAATGAACATGATATTAAGATTGTGCAAGTACTTCCATGTGATATGAAATCCTTTCCATGCAATACATTGTTGATAACCATGCTTAGTATGAGATCCCTACTTAAGATATTATAAATTATGGACTCTACTCTTATGATCAAGTCAGTCATGTGTGTTATTTTCCTTTCTTCGAGTCCTGGGGGTACTTGTACCCGAAAACTATAGTTGTGTGCCTAGATCCATGTCATGTTTCACGATATCCGAACTTAAGCTATGATTCCATAGACTTCAGTCAGTCATGTGACTTAGGAAAACCTCATGATCTTAGTCAGTTGTTAGATATCAGTAACATTCAGCCAGTCAACGGAATTCAGTAAAATTAAGTCATGCACAGTCAGTTATTCATGTCCTGTCCCTCCAGATAGGAGTAGAGGTTAGCACAGAGTGCACCCAAGGATGGGAACTCACCTTCCAGTTCAGGGTATGATTCTTAGTAGTCATCCTTGTGTTCCAAAACTACGAAGTCAGCGTAGGTTGAGACATCTTAACCCGTCAGATTAGGGTTGATGAGGTGGCTTAACCCGTCAGTTTAGGGTTCCCACCATTCTCATTGAGTACCCGCCAGATAAGGGTCACTCACAGGCTGTCCTTACCCGTGGTACAGTATTGACACCCCTCCGGTCAGGGTAGAGATTGGACCCCAGCTTAGCCATAATGGCATACATGGGGCATGTCGGTTAAATACTATTTCCCACAGTTTTAGTATCAGTCTCAGTAAAACAACTCAAGGCGTTCTTCCAATTTTAGTATATACAAGACTATCAGATACAGTTGTCCATGTTATCAGTTTCAGTATCAGTCATGACAGTTATCACTAAACCATCTATTAGCTTACAGGTCATGCTATCACGTATTCACGGTCCCAGTTTTTATATATGTGTGTTTACACTCCCACGCTCATATTAGTCAGTCAGTGTTGTTCGTGCATGAAACCCTTTATGTTCAGCCTACCTTCCTCGTAAACTCAGTACTCCAGTTATACTGACGCATTTGCCCTATGGTGCTTTCTTTTCATGTTACACCATAGGTTCCGAGACACGAGCTCTATCCCAGCAGTAGCGGTAGTATTCCAGTCGCAGAGACATAGTGAGTCCTCATTGATTCGAGGACAACTTGATTTGATACATTTATTTATTTCTTCAGTTCAGTTTTATGGAGTTAGTTGGAGACATGTTCCTTCAACTCCTTATTCATATAGTTTAGAGGCTTTCAGATTTATATTCAAATTTAAGTTCAGATTTAGTTATTTTAGGTATTTTTACCCACATGGTTTTATTCAGTTGAATCTTATGGTCTTACAGTTCTATGTATTCCGTATTATTATATCATGATATGCAGTATACAGGTACAGATATTAGTCATGGGTTAGCTTGTGGTCCCTTGGGGTCATGAGCACTGTGTAGCATTTCGGTTCAGCGAATTGGGGTGTTACAAATAATCAGACAGATAAGCTCCTACAGTTTTCCATCTTTCCATCTAGTCTTACTCTCTGAAGTTTCATTAGTATGGCTATTCCATAAGGTACTTTATTCATATCCATGCAAATTACAAATTAAATTCAATTCATGCATCATGTCTCCGATCATAAATACTTGGTGCATGATTTCAGTTTTGCAAGTATTCTAACTCAAACATTGCAATACCTCACAAGCTTCTAGATAAGTTTTTAACTATCTGTCAGATATTTGTAACACCCTCAAAATTTTGAGCATTTCTATTTTAGCCTTCCCATGTTCGAAACATTGTCTTTGACTTAAAATATGTTTAGGCATATTAATAAGGTGTCTCAGAAGAGTTTTTGAATTTTTGGATGAGGTTCGGGGCTATTTTTGAATTTCGAGGCAGTAAGCCTCCGTGATAACGCTATTTCATAGAGGCCAGTCTCCACAATAAGTGATGTGGCATGGAGGTTAGCCTCTGCGATAGGCAGCATTCCGTGTTGAGGTGTAAAATTTTGTCTAATTTTGATTTTTCACATGGGTGAGGGTATTTAGGTCTTTTACCCCTTGTAAGACCTTAGTATCATTGTCTCATGACTCGTGCTTTCATAATTTATTCACCGATGCCATGAAGCCCTTTCTTTAGATTCCTAAACGTTTTATGTTGAGGGATAATCATAATGTTAAGTTACATACTTTATTCCATACATCTAAAGCTTTAATAAGTTCCTACCCATCATTTGAGGACGATTGATTCCAAGGGAGAGACAATGTAACACCCCATATTTTTGGGCGAGAATTTGAATTGTCATTACTACATGTAAAACTTTTAATCCCATGAATTGTATATGAATATAAGTGTCATGAACATTATCCTAGTGTGAAGAGTGCTTTTGATGTTAAAAATGTTGATGGGAAACACTTCGATCAAAGTTGAGTTAAGAGCTTTTGAATCGACCAAATTTTGGTATTCAACCCTACAAGGGTCAAATTTGAACGTGTAGAACTTTGAAATATGTGGAATTTTTTACCTCAAAATCCACCAAATTATAGTTAATTGAGTAATATTTCCAACGCATCCAATTTTTCCTAATTCGATACCCGAGCAAGAAGGTATGAGCATTTTCATGAGGAAACAGTGAGGGTCTGTGATATTTACGTGGCATGGACCTTGTGCTTCACGATAAGTAGCATGGCACGGACCTTATGCTCTGTGATAATGTAACAAAATGAGACTATCCCTATTCGTCACATGGTTCTTAGGACTACACATGATCCCAAGCTAGCCCTTGTACTGGCATAAATCATGAGAAACTGAATAAAATACATAAATCTGGACGAAATAAGTGAAAGGTCAATCTTTTCTGAATCTAGTTAATACAAAGCTATTTAAAAAAATGATTACAACTCTGCTTATACAAAATAAAACTACAATCAAATACATTAGTTCTACTAACAGTCTATAAAGCCTCTACTATACTGACTATAGGTAGCTGGGGCGCGACTCCAACTACCACTAATCAATACATGTGAGTAAGAAAATAAAGTACATAAATAACATCCTACTGAAGTCCCCGAAGTAGGAGTACTCATCATCTGTTGGATGGAATCTACAACTGCCTGATTGTGATCCATGGACTACAACTGAACTGGTACCTACATTATTAAACAATGTAGCACATAGACGTATATGTGGATCAGTACTTTCAGAATATACTGAGCATGTGGGGGTGAATGCATAAGTAAAACAATATCTCAATGTTCATATAAACTTGTAAAAGGATGTATGCTAAGTATAAATGACTCACATTGGTTGGAATAACTGAAAGCTGAATATCATGAATCCTAAATGATAAAACATGTTGTATAAATCTTGTGAGTCATAACACTTAGTTCTAAAAGTTGTACCTTTACTCTTTCTGCTAGTGGAATAAGTAGAACTGAAGTTAAGTCTATTTTCAAATCATGCAGGCTAAGTGTAAAAAGACTCACCTTTGTATTTGTAAACTAAAAGATAAAATCTGATAACTGACGTCTTTTATAAGACAATATCTGGGTAAATTTGTGAGCCTTTACACTTAGTTTTTAAAAATTGTTCTGTTATTCTGTTTTAGGACTTAGGAATTAAGGATTTTCTTCTAAAAACTTTTATGTTATTCCTTTTTTTGTTAGGGAGGTTCTTCTAACCGACATAAATCATGTGAGCTATCATGGAGTCCAACGTCTCTTACCCACGTTGGTAGAGTTATTCTACCATTTCCATCGGAATAGAACCTAGCTAGAATGATCAATATACTGAACCCACTAGGGGTATTAAAAGCTATGGTGGTGCATAGTTCTAGGGTATTAGACCTTGGAATCATACCCAACTCAGTGCTAAATACTACTCCCTTTAATCTGTATGCTCACTCTATAGGAAATCCACCTTAAAACTAGCATAAGGGTTTGTAATGAAAACAAGTTATGCATCTGTCTGTTTTAAACTGTAATCAAAACTAACTATGTGGATTCCATATATTAAATGAGGATCAAAAGATCAAAATCTTGCTTAAAATTTGATTATACACTAATCATAAGGTGCTTAAAAGCATAATCTTCTTGAAATAGTGGTTCCACCGCTATAGGTACCGCCGAGTGGTGTAATAGTGGTGACCTACTATTTTGGACAATTCCAATTTTGAGGCTTCTTGTTGAGAGGTATTGGTTCCACCACTATAGGCACAGATGAGCGGTGTAATCACAGTGACCTACTATTTCACATCGAAAAATGCTATAACTTTTCACTTGGGTATCGGATAAGGCAAAATTAGTATCGTTGGAAAGCTGATTTAATTACCTAAAATTTGGTAGTGCTTTAGCTGGAAAATTCTACATACATTAAAATTTATACACTTTCAAAGTTGACCCTTGTAGAATCTAACACCAAACTCTGGACGAATCTAAGGTTCTTAGCTCAACTTTGTTCTAAGTAAATTCTATGAACATATTTCACTTAGAGAGCACTTCATAAACTAGGACAATGATCATGACATATATAGTAACATACAAATCATGAGATTAAAATTTATACACATAGGAACGACAGTTGGAATTCTAGCGCAAAAATATGGGGTGTTACGTTACTCCCCCTTAGAATCATTAGTCCTCTAATGATGGATAGGAACTTGTTAAATCCTTAGAGGTATGGAATAACATGGACATAATATGTTTTCCAAGAAAGGATATAACTAAGCTGAAACATTGAAACTTCTATCATGAAATCGATTTCTGAGTTGACTTGCCTTAACTTACTACTAGTCCTATACGTGAGTTGCATGTGTATATCACATCAAACATTACTTATTAATTTGAATTTGATTAAAAATATATTGAATTAAAATTATAAATTAAATTTTATTAGCGTAAGTTACTCCTTCACTAAATAAAATAAAAGTTTATATTCATTAAAATGTGAATGTTGCCCATATATCTAACTCAATAAATGAAGATATTGTTTCATAGAAGTTCAACTAAAAACTCATTCTAATTTTAGTTCCATCACTTCCAAATTCACAATTATCATGCTTTTTTTTCAATTTCAACAATCACACATCAACCTTGAAAATTTAAGAGCTTTAGTGAAATTTTATTTGAAAAGCTATGTATACTATACGTAAGTTTATTTTATGGGTTAATAAGCTTTTAACCTATGATTGTTTGGCACATCAAATAAGGAAAATAGCCACTGAATAAAGTTTGGAATTAACTTTATCCTATGTTTGATATGAGGTATAGTTACTTTATGCCATCATTTGTACTAAAATGATAGAATTACTATCTCATATGAAGCGTGGGATAAAATAGCACTTCATTAAAAAATATCTCATGAGTTAGAATATCCCTACTTAAGGAAATATCTCACGAGTTAGAATATCCCTACTTAGTCAATTAAGTATACCAAAAGACTCATGTATAAACTGTCATCGCCTAATATTGTCTCATCTTAAAATCTATTGCCTAATGTTGTCCCTTTTTAAAATACGTTCTATCTCAAATAAAGCATATGTAAATACATGAGCATATATGATCAGCATGACATCCAGCAAGCACCAACCTTGTCAAGCGAGATAAGTCGCAGTTCTGAGCCATGTTCAATAAAGACTTTACCCGAAAAGACATTTAAGTTTTGATAAAATTAGGAAAACATTATGGTATAAAAAAATCAAAAGGTCAACAACATCTCAGCAGTAGATTTCTTTTTTTAATTTGACTATGGGTGTGTTATATTTCATTTCAAAGGATTGGATTGCAACATAAGGATAGAGTCTATCCGGCAAAAACAATGAATGAGCTTGCAAGAGTTAATCGCTCATTCTATAACTACACAATAGCTAAGCTCTAACAAACAAAAAAATTAACTTTGTCAAATTTTTTATCTCGGTAGTAGATTACTGTCAATCGTCCTAGTTAATGCAGCAAAGAGAAAATTTTAGAAGTTGTACTTCAAAACTACATGCAACTCTAACATAACTATAGGTTAGATGTACTTCACTGGTAAGAAAATGAGAATCTTTATCCAAAAAAAGGTTACTTAGGTGCAGTGTACTAAACCTCTCACAATGCATGGGGTCTGTGAAGGACTAAACCACAAGGGTGTATTATATGAAACCTTACCTTGCATTTTTGCAAGAAACTATTTTCACAGCTTGAACCCATGAACTCATTGTTACATGGAGGTAACGTTACCAGTTATGCCAAGACACCCCTTCTTAATTGTAGGTAAGAAGTCTAGTTTTTTTTTTTGTCAGGAATAATCAATTGAACTTGTCTTCACTTTCCAATAACTTTAAAGACTTGCGGTCTATGATTTAAATTTATGGACAATCAAAATACAACATAGTAAAAATCTGCAAAGAGAGAAAAAAGAAAAGCTAAATCAGAACTACCTAGTATTACCGTAAATGCAAACACAAAATATGATCGGACCCTAAATAATGCAGACGTAATGATGACATAGAATTTTAAATTCAGATTTTCCTTGCATTCCTAATATTCATAGAATTCCTCTTCTGAAAGTTGCATTACAAACTAATCTCATAATACTTTAAATGGGATCTTTAGAAAAACCTCTTAATCTATGTATGATGAGTAAGATTTACATGAATTTTGTTCTCTCCTTGCCCTACGATAACTTCAATAGTATGAAATTTTTTAAAAAACTATTATCTAAACCTCATGCACAAAGGTATTGAAAAAAGAAATAATGAAAGATAAGTATTCGAATTTTAAAAAAATAAATATAATTTTTTATATGAAAATAACTTAAACAATAACTTATATTAGCATTTGCAATGGGAAAGTAGCACGGTGATATATTGGAATAAGTTGGAGCTATGTATCCACTGTACTTAATATGTCCCTGCAATGAAAGTTGAAGATGGGATAAAAATTCATATGAAATTCTATTTGTTTCTTCATTTATATGACATCATTATTACTTATCAAAAATTAAAAGATCAAAAAGATATCTAGTAATAGAACTGTAGATTACTGTAAGCGAAGGACAAATGAAAACTACAAGAACACTTTCGCTAGACCAAAAGATTAACAGAAGTAATGAAAGTAGAAAAAAAGGGATAATCTCATAAACAACAATATGATAATCATCATAAACTATAACAAAATAATACGATAATCGAGATATTAACCTTTATATAAAATATTCCCCAAAGACAGCCGACATTCATCTACTACCTGTAAACTACAACAAATGATACGATAATAGAGATGTCATAATAAAATTAAACCTAATTTTTACAAAAAAATTTCCTCAAATCTCGATTGAACATCCATCTACCACCTATATTAAGCAACAAAACAACAGTAACAAACCAGAAACTACAACAAAATAATACAATTTTTAAGATACTTGGTGAACCTTTACACATGATAATCAAGGTATCAACCTTTACATAAAAGAATACCTCAAAGTTGATCAACGTACATCTACCACTTATAACTACAAAAAAATATATATAATAATAGAGATATGAATGCAATACAATACAATTAAACCTAATTAAAAAATTTTACATATACTTAAGAAAAAGAATGGAAACAATTTTTAGAGTGCAAATAACCCTAAAATTGCTAGTTGGACAGTTACAATCATATCAGCAATTACATTGGTGGAAATTGGGAAATTTTTGTTTTTACTGCGATTGTTTGTTCCTTTGCTATATTTTATCGGTGGACACTTTTTGTCATTGTTCGTGCATCAATTTCAATTGAAAAGTAGCAAGAGTTATCCTTTGTGGTAGGTATAAGATAGCGGCCATATCAATTGCCATACATAAATAAGGATTATGTGTCTTTTTATTTGTCCATAAATTTAGGAGTGAGGTTTGAAATAATAACTAAGAAAATAGTTAGATTAAGTCTATTTTAGTTTGGAAAAGATTTTTTCCTAATTTTTCTAGATGAAAATGGTAAAAAAGAATTTGAATCCATGGGGCTGGAACGTATATGTCAAGTTTATATATTTAATTAAAATAAAATGTGATTCCTTACATATATTTTAGGACCGTTAATTTCTTTCCATATATTTTAGACTCATAAATATTTTAGGATTCATATATTTTATGCAATTTAGGATTCTAATTTCTTTCTATATATTTATTTGATTAGGGTTCTTTCCATATATTTTAGGAGTTCTTAATTTAATAGTATAATAATTAAAAAAAAAAAGATGAAAAGACGATTTTGTCTATTGCAAAGCATTTTAGTGAAGGGCAAAAAGGTCAAATCACTTTTCTAAGGGTCCTCACACTTTTAATATATTATAGATATAGATTATAGATAAGGTGCTAATTCACGCTGAGAATTTAGAACTCGCTCTAAGTGTTCATGATACAATCATACATATAGAACTGCGAAGTAATAACTTATGCAAGCATGAATCATGAGATAATGAGACAAGATCATACAATCGTGACAACTGAGGACCCGGTCAGATAGGTCTCAGGTGCTGTGATTGCAAACTATTGAGTCGTGATCACCACACCTAAGACTTCATTGTCCCCAGGCCTTCCAATACTAAATATGTAATTTTCTTCAATAATCAAATTCATTCAAAATGCATAACATAAAGAACAAGAACTACACCTCAAAAACACTCAAACATGCTCTCTAACTCTTAGAAAAACTATCAAAAATTTTGTTTGAATTAGTAATAAATATCATAATTTACCAGACTTGAATCAATTTTAACATGTCTCAAGCACCCACCTAGAATAACCCACAGCACCAAATCCTCCCAGGTCTCACAAGTGTAAATAAGATAACATATAAAGGCCTGATAAATTTATAAGGAGCTAATATGATCATAGTCTAGGATGATCGAAAGGCCCCATGTCTAACCCCGGAGGTCCATTTTAAAACAAATTCTACCCTAAACTAGGCTAAGGCGTTAAATCCCACTACATATTACTAAATAAGCCTTATTTCATTCTACGAAAGTAAGATTTTCCTAAGAAACGGGCAATTAAGTTAACTAACACTAAGTTACTGTCCCTTGATCAACTAAATAATCCAAATTACCTTAAGAGTTCTTCCAACACCTAATTCCATACCTAAAAATAGCATATTACTGCACTAATATTAAAATTAAGCTCAAACTAATAGAAAAGTAAGCCTATCTTACCTAGACGCTGAAGAAAGCCTAATAAAGTCTGCTAAATTTATGATTTCCCCTTTCAAGAAGCTTCTGCATGATGTCATATTATCAAAATGGTAATCTATTCATTAATATGAGAACAACAATGCCCATATTGTATTTTTAATGCTTTGGATTCAAAATTAAGTCAAAATTCCATGTGGGGGTTGCTTATGAAGTCGCACTTTTAAAACCATCAATATGTCCCACTATGATTAAGAATGAGTCAATTTTGAGATCAAATGACACATAACTATCAAGAATCTAGGAATTTACAACTAAATTGAGGAATTAAACCAAGAATTAGATGGAAACATAAAGGATTTTGATAAGAATTGATTATTTCGACCACATAATTACCTCGTGATCTCCAAATGATTAGTATCCTAATATCACACATATTCTAGGGATTTTGACTCTTGATACTTGTGAGAAAATGGGATAAATTAAGTCAAAAGGGAATTTAATGCCCTCCCAGGTGCCGCTTAAGCGGCACTGCTAAAGAGGCATAGTACCGCTTAAGTGGTATCAGATGAGTCTGACCCTTCCACTTTAGTAGACGAGCTTTCACTTAAGCATCATTCATTTTAGCAGACAGACTTTGCTTCAGCAACGTGGTTGGGTAAGCCTTGTTGATAAAGTGATCAGCTAGTTATGAGTGGTGAATTTACCACTCATGTACATCCAAAATTCGTGCATATTACTATGATTTGAAGGTATGAATGAGACAAGTTTGTTAGTTCAATACACTAATTTCCATATTTTGCAGGTACACAGGTGATGAGATACAAAGTTGTGGATTAGAGTTAAAAGGGAATCAAAAGGAGAAGGAAAGTGCATAGTTGAAGACCTTGTACATAATCAGGCTCAGTTACTATGATCGTGGTCTGAGGGTCATAATCACAGCCAGTTAAGACTGGTCATCCTCCATAACCGTGAGGATCTGATTGTGGTCACTGTAGTTATGATCATGGATAAGTTGCAGCGATCGTGGCCTAGCGGATTTATGCCCAAGGGCAGTTCTGTCATTGTACACAGCTGACCCAAATCCCTTATAATGCTTAAATCATTTTCCATTTGAGATATCACACTTTGAATAATTATACTTTGACGACTTTGTAAAACTACTATTTGGGAAAGTTTTCTATTTGAATTTTCCTAGTTGAGTTGGTGAAATCAGAGTGTAATTTTAAGAATCTTCTTATCCTCCATTATTATGGATGTTTTGAATGAATCTTATGGTATATTTCTTCCTCTTTACTTCATGAGTTTCTAAATTTCCTTGTCTTAGGATTATGTTGAACTAATGTACAATTATGTATGGGCTATGATGTATTTATATAGATTCTAGTATATTGATGTTGGGTTTCACTATTGCTTGTTTGAAGTAGTTGGGATTTGTGGATGAAAACCACAAATGCCCAAAATGGATTTGTGGGTGAAAACCCTAAATTCTTAAAAGCTCACATCATCCTTGAAAAAGGGATATGAGTGAACTTTTGAAACTCATATCAACCTATAAAGAGGGATATGGGTGACAAAGCAATAGTGATCAATAACATATGTAGTTTGCTATCTTTTCACCATCTTACAAATAAGGGTGAGTAAAGAGTTAGCTATGTCTTGGTCATCTTCCTACAAATAGGGATGTCCAATTGAGGTATTAGGTGGTTTTAATTAACACACTCGTTAGGTACTCAAAATGGTCAATGAGTGACATTCTTGAGGCTTTGTTGACAAACTAACCTCAAGGACCTTCAACCTATCCTACCATATCGTTAATGAGTAGAATTTGCATCAAATTATCATGCACCCATAATCAACTTTCCCTTAAGTAGACATAATCCCAAAATTCTTCTCATCTTGAATTCTCAATCACATTTGTCGCCTTTAGTTCGTTAAATTTAATATACATTGATCAACCTTTGTCCCAAATCAATACCCCTTTTTAAATTATGTATTTTACTTTATTTATATTATGAGTATCTTTTAGTAACTATTAACACCCGTAGGACTAGAAAGTTAATTTTTCTCCTCACAGATTCAACCTCAACATAAGTTGAGCTATTGACAATGATTTTCCTCCACCACTTTAAACGGTATATGTGAGCATTAATCAAAATAGCATTGTTATCGGGGAGTGAAATTTAGTTTTCACTTGTGTGTTTTTTCATTTTAGCTTAGAGTATATCATAGTGGTGTGTATTTATTTTTTTTGCTATTTTTGCTTTCTTTTAGGTGATCTCCATAGTGTTCAGGAAACTGTGACTTACAAAGCAAGTCATCCTGGGTCCTTCGACGGTCCTCTTGATGACTAGGAGCAACTTGATGACGTTGTGCGAACAAGTGCTATCTGTATCCCGACTACTCATGGGAATAGAGTCTTTCACGTCATAAGTGTCATGATGCATATGCAATAAATGAAGGGACTTTTGGGGGGGCAAGCCCATGAGGACCCCAATTTGCATTTGAAGAATTTCCTAGAAGTGTGTGCACCCTTTTATATTACTCACATAACCCAAGATTTTATCTGGTTATGCCTCTTCCTATTTTCTCTAGTGGAAGAGGTGGTATTGTGGCTTTGATCTGGTCTGACCGGATTAATTACTTCATGGGATGAACTCACTTTTGCCTTTCTTCACTGGTACTTCCCACCATACAAGATGCTACAATTGCATGATAAATCACTAACTTTTGGCAATTGAATAGAGAACCCTTGTACGAGTTGTGGGAAAGATTCAATGGAAAACTCATGCAATGTCCCAACCACGAGGTCCCTGATATAAAATCAAAATACAAAAAGTAACGATGATAAGAAAAAGTAAAGATAATCGACAAGATAGATTAGACACAAGAAAAAAATGACTAAGAACAAAAAAGTATGTCAAACTCTAATACCCTCAATTACAATATAATCGAACACCTAATTCCTACGGTGACCAAGAGGGAGACGAACGCCCTCTAAACCAATGTTTCTAAACCAAAGTTCAACAAAATTGTCTAATACTCTCACTCAATGGAGTAGCATTCATCAATACATTAATAATTAAGCAAAACTAAGAGAATGAACTAGCCTATAAAGTGTTTATACTTTAGGCTAATTATTACAATTTTAGGGCCCAAAAGTGACCCAATTTAATTAAAAGGACCACTAGGGGATGTTTTGATCAGCTCTTGAAATGCTAGAGCGGATCAAAAGTGGATCCAAAGTGCCTTGGGCGCAAGTCCTTTCCAAAGGGCTTTCTAGCCCCTTTTTTTCCTTCGCTTGCCTCATCCAATGATCCTTGGACCACTGCGAATGAGATTATCAATAAATAACACTTTTTTGATGGTAAGGAGGCTTCTTCAAGTACCTCCCACTTCATAAACAATCCTTGGATCCTTTAAAGCTCTCAGGCTTGACTTCTAGTGAATGGCTTAGAGCTAATTCAAATTTTATCATCCTCTCTATATTGAGAAGAACTTGACCTCAAATACAAAGGGTGATCCTCTTCTATCATGTCAAAGAGTGAAATATCACACACATTAAAGGTATTGTGTACTTGATATTCCGAAGAAAGGTCAATCTTATAGGCATTGTCATTTATCCTTTCAAGCTCTTGAAATAGACCATCACCTCAGGGAATCAATTCGGATTTTCTTTGGGTTGGAGACCTATCTTTCCGAAGGTGCACCCACACCCAATCACCCGGTTCAAGCACAAGCTACTTCCTTTCCTTGTTTACTCTTTTGGCCATCTCTTGATTATTCTTCTCAAGGTGAATTCTCACCTTTTCGTGCAACTTCTTCATGGTTTACTCCCTCTTATCTCTATCTAAGCTTATCACAACATTAAAAGAAAAAGGAGTGAGATCTAAATGGGTAAGGGGGTTAAAACCATAAATACATTCAAAGGGAGTCATACCAATAGCTAAATGGATAACAAGATTATAAGTAAATTCGACTAGAGGTAGGTGGTCCTCCCTAGAGGCCATTTTTCCTTTAACTAAGGTGCGCAACATAGAACCTAGAGTTTTATTTACCACCTCCATTTGAACATAAATTTGTGAGTAGAAATATATTGAGAAAAGAAATTTGGTGCCAAGCCTAGCCCACAATAACCTCTAAAAGAGACTAAGGAAATTAGAGTCCCTATCACTAACAATGGTCTGAGAAATTCCATTTATTTTGAAAACATGCTTAATAAACAAAGAATCCACAGTAGAAGCATCATTAATTTTATGACATGGAATAAAATGAGACATTTTTTAGAACCTATCAACCATAACAAAAATGCAATCTCTACCCCTCCTTGTGCTAGGCAATTCCAAAATAAAATCCATAGAGATGTCAAGCCATGGGCATTGGGGAGTGGGTAGTGGGGTATATAATCCTTGAGGAAGAAGGTGTGATTTCTCACTTCAATAATCCATGCATTGTCCACAAATTCTAGCAATATCTTGATGCATCTTGGGGCAATAGAATTGTTCCTCTAGGATTCCAGGTCTTGTCAATTCCAAAGTGACCCATCATACCCCCATCATGTGCCTCTCTTACAAAAAATTCTCTCCATAAGTTAGAGGGCACATACAACCTTTTTCCTTTGAATAAGAAACCATCAAACTTGGAGTAGGGCATAGAAGCACAATCCCTCACCCACCTTTCCCTACCCCATGTCTCACAATCTTAATAGATTTGAGAAAATTTGGGGTCCTCGGGGTACATTGTCTTTAGACTCTCAAATCCCATTAGTTTAGAATACAATGTAGAGATAAGAACATGCTTCCTAGACAGTGCATTGGCTACCATATTTTCCTTTTCCTTTTGTATTGAATTACATAAGGAAAAGTCTCTATGAAAGCAATCCACTTGGCATGTCTTTTATTGAGTTTATCTTAGGATCGGAGAGGTTTTAAGGACTCATGATGGGTTAGAATAACAAACTCCTTGGGCCACAAATAATGTTGCCAATTACTCAAGGCGTATAACTCTAGATCATAGGTGGAATAATCTAGAGTTGCGCCCTTGAGCTTTTCACTAAAATAGGCAATAGGTTTATGATCTTGCATTAAGATGGAACCTATTCCTACCTTACTTACATCATATTCAATCTCAAACATCTTATCGAAATTGAGTAACTGCAAAAGGGGGCAGAGCTAAGCACAGCCTTCAAAGCTTCAAATGCATTGGCTTGGTCATCACCTAATTTAAAAGGTTTATCCTTATGGATCACCTCGGTTAAGGGAGCGATGATGGTACTAAATCCTTTGACAAATTGCCTATAAAAACTAGCTAACCCATGGAAGCTTCTTACTTCACCAATAGATTTCAGAGTTGGCCAATTATTGATGGCGTCTATCTTAGATTCATCCACCTCAACTCCTCTTGAGCTCACAACAAATCCCAAGAGAACAACTTCACACCAAAAGAACATTTTTGAAGATTATCATACAACTTCACTTTTCTAAGTACTTCAAACACATCATTCAAATATAAGACATGTTCTTCAAGGGATTGGTTATAAACTAGAACATCATCAAAGTATACCACAACAAACTTCCCTATGAACGGTTTTATCACATGGTTCATCAACCGCATAAAGGTACTAGGAGCGTTGGTGAGGCCAAAAGGCATGACCAACCATTAATATAGACCAAACTTGGTCTTGAATGCGGTCTTCCACTCATCACCCAGTTGCATTTAGATTTGGTGGTTCTCGCTCCTAAGATCTATCTTAGAAAACACATAAGAACCATTCAACTCATCAATCATATCATCTAAATGGGGAATTGGGTAGCGATACTTTACCGTTATTTTATTGATGGCTCAAAAATCAACGCACATACACCATGTTCTATCTTTCTTTAGCACTAGCAATACCAAAACCGCACATGGACTCAAGCTTTTTTTTATGTATACCTTGTTGAGGAGTTCCTTAACTTGACTTTGAAGCTCTTTTATGTCCTTTGTATTACTTTGGTAGGTTAATTTGTTGGGTAATTGAGAACCCGACAGGAAATCAATTTGATGCTTAATTCCCCGAAGTGGGGGTAATCTTTGGGGAAGCTCCTTTGGAAACACATCTCCATAATCCTGAAAAACAGGGAAATATTATAGGGAATAGGATAAGTAGAGTAGTTAGAATGAAAATCATGGGCTAGGAGGAGCATGGGTGTTTTGTCATCATGATTTTTGAAAAGATCTTTGTTCCTAGCCAACATCACCAAGGGACTCTTCCTTTTCAGCCTCCTTTTCTCCTATTCTTCATCCCACTCCTCAATTTGGTCCTTATTCTCACCTTGTTTCTTACCATTCTCTTTTAATTCTCTCAATTTTTAGTGACCCTCATTCACTTGAGATGGCGAAAGAGGGTGGAGAGTGAATTTTCAACCATTCAACTTAAAAGAGTACTAATTGGTCCTTCTATCATGCTTGCTTAAATGATCATATTGCCACGGTCTCCCTAGTAAGAGATGATAATTTTGCATAGGTATCATATCATAATGCACCTTATCACAATAATTCTCGACTTTGAACCGAATCACAACTTGCCTAGTCACCTTCAACTCACCACAAATATTTAACCATTGAAGCTTGTATGGTGTGGTATGTTTGGTTATGGGAAACTTTAGGAAATCAACCAAAGTAGCACTAGCCATATTAGTATAACTTCCACTATCAATGATCAAAGAGCATACATTTTTCTTTATAAGACATTTAGTATGGAATAGATTCTCCCTTTGAATAGGGTCATCTATTGCCTTACTAATGATTTTATGCCTCACAACAAAATTTGGAACCTTATAATCTCCATCTTGAGGCCAAGTATCTTCATTATCCTTCTTTACTTGTTTATCTTCTTGGGACCCCTCCCCATCTTGGGATTTTTCATCATTCTCACCTTCCAATCCCACCTCTACTCCAAGGTAATACAATTTTCCTTTCCTAAGGATCATATTTCTTTGGTTGGTATATTCACTTGCCTTATGTCCCCACCCTTGATATTTAAAACATTAAAAACCTTTAGGATTGAGATTAGGATATTTGTTACCTTCATTCCTTGGCGGGTACTTTGGAGTGGTCTTCTCTACGGGCTTCTTATCATTGGACTTGTATTCCTTATTCTTGTTCCATTTCGATGATGATTTCTCTGCCTCTTTACTCTTACTCTAAGGGTTGGTAGATGACTACCTTTTTGGTTTGTAAGTTTCCCTTTCTTTAATATCCCTCTCAATCTCCAAGGTTGCTTGGAATATTTCTTCTATGGTATCAAACTTGTGGATAGTCATGCATGAGGAGATATCTTTGTTCAATCCAACCTTGAAGCATATGATGTCATGGTTCACGTTTTCTCGATGGTCGATCTTCAAGATCAATTCTCTGAATTCATCATAACAGGCCATAACACGCTTGCTACCTTGCCTCAAGTTGTATAATTTGGCAAGTAGCTCATATTTATACCTCTCTAGAACATACCTTGGTCTCATGAATACCTTCAAAGCATTCCATAGATGGGGTTGTCCTCCATTCAACACATATCCAAATCTCTTGACATAATCCCATCATGTATTGGCATACCCTTCAAAATGGGCTATGGCATAGCAACTCTTATTCTCTTCGGTGATATCATTAACTTGGAAGATCCTTTCATAAGAGGACTCCTATGAGAGATAAGCTTCAGGATCACTTTCTTCTTTGAAATTTGAAAGACTAACCTTGATTGAATTGATACCCATATCTCGATCCCTATTACCTTGGTAGTTCTATTTATCATAACCTTAAGGTAGGTTTTTGAAGTTTCCTCTATGATTAGGCGCTGGACTAAATCTTCCTCCTCAATCTCAATAACCTCATTAATCCATTGGTATACCTCTTATTTCCTCTACCAATATGTTGTCTTCATCGAATGCTCTGATCTCCGCTTGTTGTTCTTCCCTTTCTTCCTCATCTATTTGGATGGGTTGTTTTTGGTTAAGGGGTTCTTAGAATGGAGGAATTTGGTTAAGTAGAGGTTGGAGTATTTGGGTTTGAGATTCATCATGTTGTGTTTGGCTTAATTGAGGTTGGAGTGGTCGAACAAGCTTTTAGTTTTGGGGATATGTAGTAGCTTGAGTAACGGAATCATGTGCTTATATTGGTGGATTGATCATTTGGTGATGGTTTTCCAAGGAAATATGAACTGAAGGATTTGGAGCATACCCACTAGCTGAAGCATGGAAGTGTTGAGGTGTGGATAGGGATGTGTTTTATCAACCTTCCACGATATCCACTCTTCCACCAATGAGGGATACACTCCCTTAAAGAGAATCCACCTTAAGATCAAGTAAATTTATTTTGGCATCCATAAAATCAATTTTATGATTGGGAGTTTCAATGGACACTAAGATAGCATTAGTTGAGTGGTTATCCATGGTTTGCGAAGTTTTGCCTTCCATATCCATTGTACCTATAAAGAAAAACACTCATAAAAACAAAAAAAAACACGTTAGTGTTAAATAAATTAACCTCACAAACTATTCACACCTTTGTTTACCTCACACTTGGATTATAAAGATTGAAAGATGGTTTATACTTTGCGTGGTAATCGAGGTGTCAAGTTCTACTCTTGGTTGGATTGGTTTCTTGTTTGATGGACTGAAATAAAGATGTAAGCACTTGGATCAAGAATTAACAATGGTATTAAAAAGATAAAAGCTTGAAGGAAATAGGACGATGAATGAAATGGGACTCAACAACTAATAAATCAATTTAGTAGATGAATTACTAGTTGATGAAAAGTTTAAGATTCAAATAAGGGATTTAAGAATCAAGAAATTGGAACTAAGAATCAAACCTTGAGTAATGGTGTTTTTAAAGTGTTGAAATGAGTTTCGAGACTTGAATTTGTGTTGGAAAAATGTTGATATTCAGTCGAGAATTTGAATTGGTGTTGTTGGAGTTGATCCATATCAAAAGGGAGTGATCTTCATTAGGGCAGCCTGTTCCAGCAGATGGAACACAGGTGCAAGGGACCTTAGGCGCAGATGGGGAGCAAGTGGATGCAAAGGGTTGTTCGCTCACTACCTTGGGTTACGTTTGGCCTGTGTCAGCAGGTTGGGCGCACTTTGGATGCAGGAGAAGCCCCCCTTCACTAGTTTCGCCTGCGTTGGGTCTGTGGCAGCACCCAAAACATGGGTCAGGCACACCTTGACCGAAAATAAGCTTTCAAAGCACTCTTATACTTCAATAGTCAACCCCCCCCCCCTTTTTGTCCTCTATTTGGAATATTCCTTTGAATCATCAAAAAGGTGTTTGTACAAACACTTTTGTGCACCTTTTTCTTCACTTTTGAGGATCAAACAACCACCTTTTTCCTATAATTCCTCTTGAAGATTTGAAGTTCTCTACGAACACTCAAGAACACTAAAATTTCAAAAATCTCTATCTCTTAAACTGTTGATCGGAATGCGACAAAATATTGAACCAAGGTTAATTTCGACCTTCTAAACTCATTCCAAATGTCATTTTGCCCAAATTCTTCACCAAAAACTTCAAATCTTGCAACCAATTTTGAAATCGTCACTCCACTTTAAAGATCTTCAAACCTAAGCTCCCAATGATAGTATAAGGCTCAATTTTACTTTGATTTAGCTCGAATTTGATATATGGACTCTAATAGTGTTAGAGAATGCAAATCTAACACTAGAAACATAAGAAAACAAACAAATAAAAAACTCAAAATTTGACCTAAGACCTAAAACATGAATAGTACCTTTTTTTTAGATTTTGGTTTTTTGAGATGACTAGACCCAAGATTGACTTTGTAGGAATGAAATCAAGCTCGACTCTAATACCAGCTAATACAGAATCAAAATACAAAAACTAACGATGATTAGAAAAAATAAAGATAATCGACAAGATAGATAATTAGACTCAAGAAAGGAAGTAACTAAGAACAAAAGAGTATGTCAAACTCTAATACCCTTAATTACAATCTAATCAAACACTTAATTGCTACAGTGACCAAGAGGGAGATGAACGCCCTCTAAACTAATGTTTCTAAACCAAAGTTCAACAAAAGTTGTCCAATACTCTCACTCAATGGAGTAGCATTCATCAATTCTTTAATTATCAAGCAAAACTAAGAGAATGAACTAGCCTCAAAAGTATTTATAGTTTAGGCTAATTATTACAATTTTAGGGTACAAAAGTGACCCAATTTCAAGAAAAAAGCCCACTAGGGGCTGTTTTGATCCACTTTTGAAATGCTAGAGAGGATAAAAAATGGATCCAAAGTGCCTTAGGTGCAAGTCCTTTCCAAGGGGCTTTCTAGCCCTGTTGTTTCTTCGTTTTCCTCCTCCAATGATCCTTGTACCAATGTGAGTGAGATCATCAACAAATAATACCCTCTTGATGGTAAGGAGGCTTCTTTAAGTAACTTCCACTTCATGAACAATCCTTGGATCCTTTGAACCTCCCGGGCTCTAATTCTAGTGAATGTCTTGGATCTAATCCAGATTGTATCAGTCCCGGAGAATATGCTTCTCAAAATTTTCCACCGGGCTCTAGATCAACTCAACAAAACCATTATACATAATGCGGTGGGAGGTTGTCTTGTGAAATTGACTTATCATGAAGCTACAAAATTTCTTAAGAAAGTTAACAAGCAAAACTGAGGGTGGCACACCCATGAGTTCGAGGCTCCAAAAGGATCCCCTACTACCTCCTTTGTTGATAAAGAGCAAACTAAGAGAGATGAAGAGAGGAAGGAAAACATTAAAAAAATGATGACATAATTAGAGCTTTTAACAAAACATGTGATGGGTGCACCCACAAAATTGGTGAACGTCATGAAATCTAAGGTCTATAATGATGAAGAGGCCAAGAGGCTTGATAAAGAGATTCGGTATTTGTCTAACTATTTGAGGGGTTCCCGACTGGCCTATCAAAGGCAAGGTGGGAGCCAAGGTTGGATAGATCATGATTGTGACCATGATTGGAGGTACAAATACTGAGAGTATGCCCCCTCATAAATGGGAAAAGAACAAAGATGCAAATCTAGTTGACCCCCATAAATACAAAATCAAAGATGTCTTGGCAAGAATTTTGATGAAAGTGGAGGGAACGGACAAGAAGTTCTATGAATTAAAAGGAGTTTTTTCACAAATCAACCAAAAAGTTGTGTCCCACTTTGCTTCTATTAAGTAACTGGAAATGCAAATTGGTCAAATCTCCTCTCAACTAAATTCTAGACCAAAGGGGGGCCTCTCTAGTGACACTATTGTAAACCCAAAAAATGATGCTCAACTATTAGCAATAGTCACTAGTAGTGGCAAAAATCTCAGGGATCATTTAAAGAAAGTTGAAGAAAGTTGAGGGAGAAAGTGTGGGTGCAAAAGAGCCCAACATAGAGCACATGAATATGAAGAAAAAGGTTATAGTTGAGCCAAAAGAATAAACTCCAAAATCTCAAGGAGAAGGGGATGAAAAAGAACCGGTGGAAATTTATGAAAAGGTGGTCAAAAATGAGGAGCCACGAAGTGATACATTGCCCACTATACAAATCCCACATCCATTTCCACAAAGGTTTAAGAGAAAAGAGGAGAATGAAAAGCTTAAGAAATTCATGGATAAGCTTATCAACCTCTCTATCAATATCTCTTTACTCTGGGCAATCCAATAGATTCTAGGATGTGCAAAGCTTATGAAAAAATTAATGTCGAAGATGAAGCTTGTTGAAGGTGACGTCGTTGAAGTTACCCATGGGTGTTGCGCTATCATGCGTATCCCAATAGTGGAAAAAAGGAGGACCCTGAAGCTTTTATAAATCTATGCACCATCGGACACATAAGTTTGAAAGATCTTTATGTGACCTTGGTGAGAGTATTAATCTCATAACCTTTGCAATATATTGGAGGATTGGATTTAGTAACCCTAATCCAACATTGATAAGAATTTTGATGGCAGATCGGTCAATTAAGAAACTGGTTGGTGTTTTGTTTGATGTGTTGGTGAAAGTTGATAGATTCATTCTTTTGATGGATTTTGAGGTTCTAGATTGTGAGATGGACCACGAGGTGCCTATTAACCTTGGTCGATGTATCCTTACTATTGGAAGAGCCATTATCTATTTAGAGCTTGGGGAAATGAGGGTGAGTTCATGATGGCAAAGTGTCCTTCTGGGTATATAAAATGAAGAAACAACCCATGGAGCTTCAAGTAGTGTCAGTTATAGATATTGAATATAAGAAAGAGACTAAGGGGTCCCTTGAGGATCCAACTTGAAAAATATGAAGGATGTCATGCCATGATGATAACTAAGGCGCTATGTGGGAGGCAACCCACAAATGCTATGAAAGTGGCTTGTATCCTTTATTTTTAATTTAGTAGCATATATTTTAATTTTGTCAATTAATCTGTGCATTTGTGGCACTTTGGAGTATTTTTAACTGAGTTGAGAAGAGGAAGGGTGGAATGTTTACATGTTGGACTGAACAGGGGAAAGTGTGTCAAAATGGAGTAATAAGTTGAACAGAGGAAAATAGAGGTGCAAAAATGCCCTCAGTTACTGCGATCGCAGGTCCCGTACCTCCACGATCGCGGTCACCGCTTGTTTATGATCGTAAACCTTGGAACACGATCGTTGTCAAGTCTATTTAAATGACCATCTGAATGCCCCATTTCCCTCCACTCCCTTGTCAAATTTTCTCTCAAATTGTACCCACTCCTGGTCATATTTTAGACATCTAAAAGCATCTTAGCATCCCTTTGCATCATCACTATAGTAAGTGCTTTGATTTTGTGCTTTGATTATTATTAGTAGGTCATAGAATGCATGTTTTGAGGAAGCCCAAAAACTATTCTTTTCCTTTCTAAATCTTTGTTGAACCGTACCTGTGTGGTGGTTAGCTGTTTGAAATGGTGTGCACACCTATGGGAAAGTCGTGAGTACCCAAATTGTGTTCAAAATTGAGACAAATATGGAGTACACACCAAGTGCTCAATCAAATGCCCAAACGAACTCATAACTAGTTGTTGTCATATCCTAAGGGTATGATCCAGTGTCTTTTAACCTTGTTCAATGATGTTGATGTTAAATCTTATGTTGGAATATGTTTTGGCTAAGAATTTGGAAATTTTTCATTGTTGAAAATCTTGCCTCAGATACCACAAATATAGTGACAGGATCGCGATTGCAGCAACGCGATCACGATACAGTTACCCACGGTCACCATATCTAAGGCTAATTTCCAACATGGGCCAAAAATCCTGCACTTCTATTCTTGTCCAAAAACTCACCAAGTAACCATCCCATGCATAGTTTATGCATGAAAAGTTTAATGATGAGTATTGTTGTGTTGCTCTTATGTTTTCAGATTTACATCATGAGAGATTATGATCAAGTTCATTTCATGGCTCTTAAGTTCCATCACCAATACTATGATGAGCTTTCAAGGACGAAGCTACTTTCAGAGAGGGCATATGTTTGGAGAAGGAGTCGGAAAAACTTCTGGCAATTTATGACATACTTGTGGCCACTAGATGGAGATATTTTTCCTCAATTGTTGGCCAAATGAGTAGTGGGTACTAGAATTCTACGCTAATCTTAGTGTGGTATCTTTCTCAGACCCAGTTATCAAGATTTGAGAAAAGGTGGTGAACTTTGGTGCTGAAGAGATAAATGACATCTATGGGCTCTCAAATGCATACATGGATCAATTTGAGGCCAAAGGGTGTGAATCGATAAATTGGTTAGCAAAGAAGCTATGTCTAGGAAAGGAGGTCCCTTAGGCAGCTACCAAGAGGAACATCTCTATGAATGACTTCACAATTGAGGCCCAGATTTAGTTGACTATCATTTGTAGCCCGGTCTCCCCTTACCCCCACATGACAGTAGTTCCAGATTTATGGGCCCAGATGGCTGCTTGTATACTAGACGGCATTTCTATGAATTTTGGTCTACTTGTGGTCTCTGATATAATGTTCTTCAAGAACCATATTGGTATGCATCTCTTATTCCCTTCTCTTATCACTAAGTTATGTAGGATATCCGAGGTTGTGGATTACCCTAGAGATACTTGGGTGCACCCTGGCACCTCCATTTACCCTCTTAAAATTTAGGGTAAGAGTGCACTAGGAAAAAGCAAGAAGAGGAAGATCAACTTGGTTAAGTCGACATATAAGGAGCCAATGTATTGTAGTCCATCCATAGCCATCCCTTTTGAGGAGATCTATATTTATTTGAGAGCGATTAGGGAGATTATATAGGGAGGCTGGAGAGCCCTCCACCACCAATCATTCATATGTGTCCCGATCTAATTATGAGAAGTATTTGGAGGACCAAAGGATGCAAGGAGCCATTATTGTTAGGCTTAAGAGGGCATATTCATCCTTGGAGAAGTCTCACAGAGAGCTCTGGGTTTCACATGAGAAGATGGTGATAATGAATAATAAGAGGGATAAGTTCTTTAGCAAGATGTGAAAGGGGGTAAAAGGCCTATGTAAGGTCTTAAAACCCTAAGACAGATTACCTTTTTTTAGAGTAGAGAGCGATGATGCGACCCTAGCTGAGTGGTTCGGTCCTGAGGATGCTGGAGATGATGTAGATTCTAGTGAGAGCATCCCTTGATGCAGTTTAAGGGAGCACCCTTATCTTTTTTATACTTTATTACTTATGCAGTGAGGACACTGCAAGTTTCTTAGTTAAGGATGCCTGTCTCCATATTATTTTTCATTTGAGTCTGTATTATTTAGATATTTTGATGTTATTTTTGATGATTTTCATTTTCATTTTGGGTTGTAATTTTTGGGCATTTTGATGGTGCCCACATTTCATGGATTAACTGTTTATTTATTTTGTTTTCTTTATTTATCTTTCTCTTGATTGTGATGATATTCGATGGGCATTTCCCTATGATAGATTGAGTGATGATATTCTTAAGGAAAAATCATTGTGATTGTGTTTTTAGCCATGGATGCAGGGAAAGTCCGAGTACTCGTAGAATTGAAGCTATAGATATAGGGGTAGTTTGAGTACCTATAGAATTTTGGATTTGGGATCGCATTTATACCTATGGCAAAGTCTGAGTAGCCATATGGTTTGCCCGTATGAAAGTCAAAAGATGAGACACCCAGTTTGGTTTGTTGTCATAAATAGAAAATTATGTGTGGTGGAAGTGCGAAGTAAACACCCCTTTTCATAAAAAAAATTCAAAAATCAAGGGTATAGACGTGAGCGACCTTGTAACAATACTTTACCACTTTTTGTGAATCTAAAGCTTTGGCTTGTAGAAATTGTTAGATACTCTATTTTGTCTCTAGTGGGAAGGGCAATTGAGCCTCTTTGAGAAGTTTCCATGCCATGTGCAGTAAGCATTTTTGTCTAACTCTCATGCATAATTATACTTCTATAACTTGCCCCATCAGTCTCTCAAGTCTAATTTCTATCATGCTTCGTTGGTGAGATGATTCTAGTACTTCTTTGTTAACATAAGAACCTACTTTATCCTAAATATCCTACCCATGCTTAGGATAGTACTCTTAGTCACCTAATTCGAGCCTTCAAGCCTTCCTCAACCATATTACAAGCCTTGATCCATTTACAGTTTTTCCCTCCCAGGAACCCTACCCTTATTGAATATGAAAAAAAGAAAATTGAGATTAAATGCCTAAGTTGGGGGTAATAAGTTTGGAAGAGATGATCTTGGGCCAAGGTAATTGTAAGTGGATGCCTATGAGCTAAGCAATGAAAAAGTGAAAAAGAAAGGAATAATGAAAAGAAGGATAAGGCATAGATTGCAAAAGAACTAAGCGAATGAATAATGCCTTGAAAAGGTTGGGTAAATCAAGGTAGAAAAAATAGGCATGTGTAAAGTGTGAAAACAAAAGTAGTGGTCCTTAGTCAAAAGTTGGATAGAATAGTGTGATGAAGATGTTCAAGGAGCGTATAGACACTTTGTTCCTAAATGATATCCTACCCTTCCCCGAACTGACGTTACAAACTCAAAAAGCCCTTTAAGATCTCCCACCAAGTGTATTCATTGTAGTGGCTAGTAAAAATAAGGGCAAGCCTATGGTATGGTACTTGTTAGCATCGAGAGTCTTTATATGAGAGAGAGTTTGACATTTAAATCCCTTCTTCATATTATATAATTTGGTGTGTGTGATTTCCTTCTTGTGAGGAGGCATGTGAACAAATTGAGGTAGGTGATATATCCATCTTCCAAAAAATAAGGCAAAAAGAGTATGGTGGAGTTGAATTCAATAGATACTAACTATTAGAGTGTTACTGATTGTTTAATTTGTGCTCTTTAAAGTCCGTTGCATCTTTGAGATTGTGTTTCGTGTTGAGGGGTGTCATGAGAATATCTTTGCCTATGTTTAAAAAATTACTTGTGGCAGCAATCAAGTGTGAAGACATTGTGATCATTAGGTTGAATAAATGGGCTTAAATTTGCATTGTCTCATTGAGTAAGAGGTAGTGTTACTTGAGTACAAGAAAAGGTTAAAGTTGGGGGTATTGATGAGTGGTGAATTTACCACTCATTTACATTAAAATTTGTGCATACTATTATGATTTGAAGGTATGAATGAGACAAGTTTGTTAGTTGAATGTACTAATTTCTATATTTTATAGGTACACAAGTGATAGATAGGAATATGTGTATTTGAGATGAAAAGGAATCAAAAAGAGAAGGAAAGTGCAAAGTTGAAGACCCTGCACGTAATCAGGCTTAGTTACCACGATCACGATCTAAGGGCCGCGATCATGACCAGTTAATACTATTCATCCTCCACAACCATGAGGATCTAACCATGGTTATGATATCCACGATTGCAAACAAGTTACAGCGATCGCGGCCTGGCGGGTTTATGCCCAGGGGCAGTTCTATCATTGTACACAGATGACCCCAAATCCCTTGTAATGCTAAAACCCTTTCCCATTTGAGATATCACACTTTGAACAATTGAAATTTGGCAACTTTGTAACACTACTATTTGGGAAACTCATGTATTTGAATTTTCCAAGTTGAGTTAGTGAAATTGTATAATTTGAAGAATCTTCTTATCCTCCATTATTATGGATGTTTTGAATGAATCTTATGGTATATTTCTTCCTCTTTACATCATGAGTAGCTAAATTTCCTTGTCTTAGGATTATATTGAATTAAGGTGCAATTATGTATGGGATATGATATATTTGTGTAGATTCTAGTTTGTTGATGATGGGTTCTAGTATTGCTTGTCTGAATTGGTTGGGATTTATGGGTGAAACCCCCAAATGCCCAAAATAGATTTCTAGGTGAAAACCCCAAATTCTTGAAAGCTCACATCATCCTTGAAAGAGGAATGTAAGTAAACTTTTAGAACCCATATCATCATTGAAAGAGGGGTATGGGTGGGAAAGCAATAGTGGACAGTAACGGATGTAGTTTGCTATCTTTTCACCATCTTACAATTAAAGGTGAGTAGAGAGTTAGCTATGTCTTGGGAATCTTCCTAGAAATAGGGATTCCCAATTTAGGTATTAGGTGGTTTTAATTGACACAGTCATTAGGTACTCGAAAGGGTCAATGAGTGACATTCTTGAGGCTTTGTTAACAAACTAGCCTCAAGGACCTTCAACCAAGCCTACCATATCGTTAATAACTAGAATTTGCTTCAAATCATCATGCACCCATGCTTAACTTGACCTTAGGTAGACCTAATCCCAAGATCCTTCTTATCTTGAATTTTCAATCATATTTGTCACCTTTAGTTTGGTAACTTGAATCTACATTGATCAACCTTTGTTCCAAATCAACCCCCATTTTAAATCATGTATTTTACTTTGTTTACATTATGAGTATCTTTTTAATAAATATTAACACCCATAGGACTAGAAAGATAATTTCTCTCCTTATGGATTCGACCTCAACATAAGTTAATCTATTAACAAGGATTATCCTCTACCAATTTAAATGTTATTGGTGGGTGTTAACTAGCTGGCCACTTAAATGACTTCCGCTTAAGTGAACTTTGGTCTCTTAAGCGAATGCACCAACTAAAAATTGGAAAAATTCAAAGTTTCCACTGATGCCTCGAGATTAATTTGGATTCCCGTGAATGCAAATGAACTATGCTACCCTATCAAATTTGACATTCAAGACTCAATGGTGCTGTTAAATTTTTTATCAGGGGTGATTTTGGTTAAACGTGGGCCCCATACCTAATGGCCACTTTAACCAAATCTCACAAGTGGGTTCTTTCAAACACCTCACAAGTGTATCAACTTTACCAATCCACTATTTCAATTAACGTCCTTATTTCTAAGATGAGGCTATTAAATGATCTAACTTAAGTTATTATTCACAGTTATTCCTCACCCATATCCGCTCTTTTAAGGATGATATGGGTTCAAGGGTCCTTAGGGTTTTCAACCCTCAATTCTAAATTAAAGATGGAACAAAAGTATAACCTATCACAAATAACTAATTAATTTGACAAATATTCAACACCCATGCATTAATCACCACCTAATCAAGAATAACCCCAACAGACTAATTTAGCTATTTATGAAAATAAAGAGAATATATATACCAACATTATCATTTAAGTCATCCATATAAAGCAAAATAAATATAATCTCCAGGCTTTAAATTCAATCAAAATGTCAAAATTTATCTTGGAAACACACATACAAATCGTTTTTAATCAATAACAGTGTATTTTTCTCTCAAAACTCAGAAATAAGATGCTAGTAATATGAAGTGTTCTTTCTTTTTTATCTTGGAATTCAGCCTAGTGAAATTCTATCCTTGCCCTTTCAAAATAGCCCAACGTTCGTAATCGTATCCCCTTCTCGTGATAGTGACACCCACGATCACGGGGCATCAGCTCACGATTGCAGTACTTCTACCTACTTGGAACTATTGTGATCACAACCCTTAAAGTACGATAGCAGCACCTGAGGGTCCTATTCTGGGCATATCTTTAGAATTTATTACTTATTGATCACTTTCTAACTTTGCCTTTGCTCCTTTCATATCAGATTTCCCTTGTAAGATCACAAAAACAAGAGATTAGTGAATTTTATAGAGAATTAGTCTTATATATTCAATTAACTCATCATAGTGTATAGGAAATGAGATACAAATAAGTGGAAAATTTATCACTCATCAGCACCCCCAACTTAAAGACTTTGCTTGTCCTTAAGCAACACTACTTCACATTTACTGAGACTAGTTAACTTTGAAGATCACACTATTCTAACATATGGCCACCATGATTTTGAACTTGATTAACACTAACAATTAGTCAACAAACTTAAGAAGCGCAAACTTAACAACCCCCCCCCCCAAATCAACTCAAAGGTGCAAATGAATTTTAAGAATAATCAATAAACAATAACCAATTCACAAAAAGTAATTCTCTATCAATATCAAATCAAATATGTTTTTTCCTTGCTTTCGTAAGATGTCAACTTTACCAATCTATGTTAATCTACCTGACTCCTCCTGATAGGAAGTCCCAAAACACCAAATTTTCGACATGCAATAATGGACAAATATGTAAGCACCCACATTCACAAAGAACTTCTAAGTGCACATAAGTATCATACCATATGATTGCCCTTATTTTGGATCTCTACTAACTCAAAAAAACTTAGTTGGAGATCCCAAAGGACTTTTTAAGACTTTTAATTTAGGCTCGGGGAAGGATAAGATAATCATTTGGAATAAAAGTGATTACATCCTCCTTGAACTCTATATAACACTAATTTGATCAAACTTGGATCATTTGGTCACTCCATTCATTTCTAAATCACACATGTGCGTACCTTTGTCACTTTAGATCGCCCATCTTTAAAAGCATTCTCTTTTTATTTCTTTCTTTATTATAATCATATGTTTTTTCTTTCTTTTATTGCTTCCTTTCTTTTTCTATCATTGATTTTCTTATAGTACTCATTTGCAAGGTTGTGGCACAAGATTACCTCTTCCAAGATCCACCACCCCAACTTAGACTTTTAGCCTAAGTTCAATGAGGGTAGGGTTTCAAAGAGAAATAAATTACAAATAGTTTGAAGCATCCTAGGTTTTGGAACAAATTTGCTAGATTTCTATTTTCTAAACAAGATACGACTAGGGGGTACAGGTTATATGCTGGGGTACGATTGGTAAGGATTGTTCATACACTGACTAGTGTTGGTTGGTGGGTTAGATTGGTTTTTGGAATGGGTACAACTTGGGTTGGTACAAGTCGTACGGTGGTTGATGGGTTGTATAGTTGGTTTTTCCTTAATTTAATCTAAGACTTAGTAAAGTAACTTGGATTTGAGTATGAGTGGCTCACCATAGGTTATGACATAGGGTATGAGTCGTATTGTCCAACTCGTATATTAGACAGTGTCAACTCCTCTTGGTTCTGTTATGGGTATGGGTTAAGGGTACTAGTTATATCATTGGATACGGTTTATCTTGCATGGTCGTATATTGACCAGTGTGGGGGTCTAAGGGAGGTCTAGGGTATGAGTGATGGGTATCACTCATATTAAATGGTACGACTAGTAAGGTAGAGTCATACCCACCTATGGAGATTTTATGCAGTTAAGTTAGGGGTAATCTGGACATTTTCCCTCTTAACCCATTATGACCCCATGAGTTATATCACACTTGAGAGGTTATTTGCCCTATTATTCTAATCTAAAACACTTATAAACACTTTTTAATTCTCTCTGAGGCTCTTGGGTAAAAGAAGGCTAGGGTTTCACCTAGAGGAGTAATTTGGGGCTTGTTTGGGTGGTTTCTCTCCATCATCTTCATAATCTAAGGTAAGATGTTTCTTCCTCAGTGTTAGCTCCAACTAAAGGCATGATTTATACAATATTGTCATGGCATGATTTTGTATGGTTGGGGTTTTCAAATATATGTTGGTGTTTTAGTATCAAAGTCTTGGTTATGGTTTTCCCATAGTTTAATTATGATTTTACATGCTTTAATGGTGGTTTGGACAATTGGTTACATGGGAATGGTTAATTAGTAATTGGAATTGGTTTTAGAAACACTATGCCCCTAGCATGTTTGATAAAATGCCTGTTATAATTCTTTTACTACACTATTGGACATTTTATGGAACTAATGCATTGTATGGTTTGGTAATGAAACCCTAAATAAAATAAATGGTTTAAGTGGTTTGGAATGGTTAAATAAAATGGGTTGATGGTCATGGTTATTGTTAATTAAACTTATTTGTGGTGTCATGGGATTCCCCTAAGCAACTTAATAATGGAACACTTGTGGGGTACATGGGATTTTCCTAAGTTAACTTAATAATGTAAACCATAGGTACACGAGAATCCTTTTACATTAAAAGGTTAGCTAAGGACATTTCTTGCAAGCTATAGTCGGTATGATGATACCACTACTCATAGCCTTGGTTAATAATAATGGAATAATGGTTTGGTTGGTTAGAAATGGTTTTAATTGGGCAATAATAGCAAGGTCTGATATCTAACCATGAAGGTGCGAGTCTAATAGATAGAAACTAGAAACTCATATTTGCCGACCTAAGTGGTTGGTCATAGTGACCATATATTATACTAGGAGGTACATGGGAATCCTCTAAGTATATTGTACATATGTATCATGGAGAGCGAAGGGTACTCGGGAATCCCCTACTCTTATGGTATCTCTGGTTTGTGCGTCTACATACATCGGGTCCCATTAAGGGAGTTACACTAGACCTATATGGCCCATGGATGGATCTAGGATGGTTAAGCTACATATACCCATGTTAATGATTTAAAGGCATGTTAATCCTGGTTTTCTTTCCCGACATAGTTATATATGTATATATATATGGTTTATATACATATGGTTTTTTTACTTGGTTTTACTAGATGGCATTATTTTATACTTATCTTGAGTACTTTCTAGCATTCACCCGCTAACTCGTTCTTGGGTGGCTTTCTCTCCACGCAATACAGGAATCGGTTATTCTACTCTTTAAGCTTAGTGATCAGATTTTGAGATCAGCTCAGTTGGATTGAAGTGGTGATCTTCCATACTCTGGAAGGCTCTATTTCATATCATGGACATCTTTATTTATTTTGGATACTTTATGGATATTGGTTTTGGCTATGGTTGGGGGAATATCCCAACTAGATATTGGTTTTTTTTTTGGTTAGAGGCTTTTGTAGAACTACTATAGGTTGGTATGGGTGGGATCGATAGTGGTGTCAGCCTTAGTATTGGGGTTGATATCGTTGACTAAATTTCTCACTGTTCTATCCTCTTATAATATGTTATAGATAAGAACCTGGTTATCATTTTTTAATTTAGCTTATGGTTTTGGTTTGGTCATGGTTATTGTTGGGTTTGGGACGGTTGGGCTCATTCGGGTCGGTCTCGATCATAGCCCTATCCTAGAGTCTGGATTTATGGAATAATGTGTTATTTTGTTATATGGTCGAAATCCATCCGACTCAGGTATTTACTGGATGGTTGGGATGGGTATCAAGGGTAGTCTCTAGTCTTGGTTGGACTTGATATGCCCATTACGATAAGGCCCCTGGTTGGGTCAGGTCAAGTTTATATCAGAGCTTAAGGTTTATGGTTATTGGGAGTCCGCAAAGTCATGTCGAGTAGAGTCTTTTTTAAGGGTATGTAATGCACCATACTCATAAAGGAGGGGATACAGGGCATTTAGGAATGTTTCACTTTCTTGGTATCCTATTTTTTATCTTGGAGTCTATGTCTTGGAATCTTCTCTAATCCTAGTTTGTTCTCTTTTCAGATCATGCCTCAATGATCTGAGATGTAAGGAAACTCTTTTATCCTATCCAAGGACAATCTTAAAGGGACACGCACTACTTAGGGGATCCATACTCGATCTAGAGGTCCAGTCCTTGATATTTCTAGTGTTCCATCAGTTTCTACTAGTCCTCCTCGGGGTGATATGACTAATGTAGAATTTAGTTAGTCGATTGATGTTATTGCTCAGTTAGTTGCTGCTCAGGATGAGAGGGATGTATCTGGTGTTTCATTTATTGAGGCCACAAAGGTTGGCCAGTTTTTAAAAATAATCCTCCTACTTTTATTGGTGTAAAGGTGGAGGCGGATCCTCAGAGTTTCTTAGATAAAATGGAGAACATTTTCAGGATTATGTAGGCAATGAATGTGGAAGGGGTAAATTTTACTGGTTACTAGCTTAAGAATGTGGTATACCAATGGTACGAGGAGTGGGATAGGGTGAGAGGTGATGTTGAGGAGTCAACTTTATGGGAAACTTTCTCTAATGCTTTTCTAGACCGCTTCTTTCCTCTGAAGTTGAGGGAAGCAAAGGTGGAGAAATTTGTTAATCTGAAGCAAGGAAATGTCGTTCAAGAAATATTCCTTGAAATTTTATCAGCTGTCAAGGTATGCTCAAGAATTAGTGTCTAATATGAGGAAATGATAAGAAAGTTTGTTTTTGGACTATCTCGAGATTTAATCCTTGAAAGCAAGACTGTGTTACTGATCTAGGATATAGATATGTCTAGGTTGGTAGTTCATATGCAATAGGTAAAGGAAGAAAAGAGGAAGCAGACTAAATTTGGGGAAAAGTAGGGTAAGAAGTTTAGGTCATCTAAATCGAGTGTCGCTCAACAGCAAGGTAGTTGGGATGGTGGTAAGTGGCCATAGAAGAATTGGGGGAGTTTTGATTCCTTTTCTACAGCTATTACTCCTTACCCAAATCCTTTGGGTTATAGGCGTCAGTAAGGTGGCGATAATTTCAAGGCACAGGTTGTCTAATATCAAGCAAGTGAGGCTCAGTCGGCCTTATCATGCCCTCCTTGTCGCTTCTGTAGTAGGTTGCATAGGGATTTTTATGATGAATGAAGGGATAGGTGTTTCAAGTATGTCTAGCCAAGCCATATGCTTAGAAATTGTTTAGTTGGTAAAGGTGCTTTGGGAGCAAGTAAGGCTCCAGTTGCTTCATCTTCTGCTCCCGCACTAAAAGGGTGTTATTTCTGCATATATTTTTGCTTCTAGTACCAATGCAAGTCCGAATAGATAATATGCCCTTGCAACTCGGCAGGAATTTGAGGCATCACCTGATGCCATGATTGGTACGTTACAGCTCTTTTCTCGTGATGTGTATTGCTTGCTTGATTCGGGGTCCACTCTTTCTTATGTGACCTCATTTATGGCTGTGAAATTTGGTTTCGATCCAAAGGTTATTTTGGATTCTTTTTTATTTCTACCCCGGTTAAATACTTTGTGGTTACTAAACGATTCTATAGGGTAAGTGTGGTATCTGTTGGTAGTAGGAAGACTTTGGTGGATTTTTTTGAACTTGATATGGTGGATTTTGATGTTATTCTGGGGATGGATTCGTTACACTCTTGTTACGCGTCCTTAGACTGTCAAAACTGTAAGGTTGTCTTTAGGTTCCCAGGTGAACTGATTATTGAATAAGAGGGCGGTTCCCTAGCTCCTAAGGAGAGGTTTATTTCTTATCTTAGAGCTCTGATATTGATATCCAAAGGGTGTCTCTATTATCTGGTTTGAGTAAAATATTCTAACTCGATAGGTCCTTCGTTACATTCGGTTCCGGTGGTAAATGAGTTTCCTGATCTTCCTGGTGTTCCTCTGGATAGGGAGATTGAGTTTGGTATTAATTTGGTTTTGGGCACTCGTCCAATATCTATTTCTCCTTATAGAATAGCTCTGACTAAGTTGAGAGAACTCAAGGAGCAACTTAAGGATCTTTTAGATAAGGGTTTTATTCGTCCTAGTCCTCGTGGGGTGCACCGGCATTATTCGTGCACATGAAGAATGATTCCCTTCGGATAAGCATTGACTATCGATATTTAAATAAGGTGACTATTAAGAACAAGTATCCTCTCCCAGGGATAGATGACTCGTTTGATCAATTGCAGGGTGCCAAATTCTTTTCTAAGGTAGACCTTTGGTCTGGGTAGCATCAGCTTAAGATACGGGAGAAGGATATCCCTAAGATAACTTTTCGTACTCGATATGGGCCCTTTAAGTTCCTGGTTATGTCATTTGATTTGAGAAATGCCCCAGCGTCATTTATGGATTTGATGAATAGGGTATTTAGGCAATTTCTGGATGTTTTTGTCATTGTGTTCATTGATTACATCTAGGTGTATTCTAAGAGTGAGATGGATCATGTTAATTACCTCTGCGTGGTGTTGCAGACATTGAAAGAGCAGCAGTTGTATGTCGAATTCTACAAGTGTGACTTTTATTTGAACGCTATGACATTTATTGGTTATATTATTTCTTGTAAGGGGATCATGGTAGATCCACAAAAGGTGGTTGTGGTTAAGAGGTGGCCTAGACTCACGACTCCAACCAACATTTGGAGCTTTTTGGGTTTGGTTGGGTATTATAGGCAGTTCATGGAAAGTTTCTCGATGATAGTTGTTGCATTGACTAAGTTGACTCAGAAGAAGGAAAAGTTTTCTTGGTCAGATGCTTGTGAGGGGAGTTTCGAGAAGCAGAAGGATAAGCTAACTTCAACTCCGATTTAAATATTACCTGAAGGTAACGAGGGGTTTGTGGTTTATTGTGATGTGTCCCGGGTAGGACTTGGTGGCATATTAATGCCGCATAGGAAAGTGATTGCCTATGTTTCCAGACAGTTGAAGTTGCATGAGAAGAATTATCCTACTAATGATTTAGAACTTTTAGCGGTGGTTTTTTATTTAAAAATCTGGCGGCATTATTTATATGGAGTGTACGTGGACATATTTTTTTATCATAAGAGCCTACAGTATGTGTTCACTCAGAAGGAGCTAAATCTCAGGTAGGGGGAATAGCTGGGTCTTCTTAAGGACTAAGATATAAGTCTTCACTACCACCCAGGTAAAGCTAACGTAGTTTTTTATGCTCTTAGCAGGGTATCCATGAGGAGTTTGGCTCATGTGGAAAAGGAGAAGTGGGAATTGGTGAAGGATATTCACTGCTTGGCTAATCTTAGAGCTCATCTGTTGGACTTCAATGATAGTGGTATGATGGTACAGGAAGTGGTTCGATCGTCTTTTAGTACAGAAATCAAGGAGAAGCAAATTCTAGATCCTATCTTGATGAAAATCAAGAGTGATTTTGGTGGGAAAAGGTGATAGTATTCGAGATAAATGGTGATGGTACCTTAAGGTACCAAGGGTGGTTATGTGTTCCTGATATCGATGGTTTACGGCAGAGGGTTTTGGCTGAGGCACATAAATCAAACTATGTTGTTACTCCTGCTTCGACAAAAATGTATCATGATCTCAAGGAGATGTATTAGTGGATTGGTATGAAGAGGGATGTGACTAATTTTTTGGCCCAATACGTGGTGTTCTAACAAGTCAAAGTAGAGCACATGAGGCCTGGTATGTTGTATTAGGAAATGGAACTTCCAGAATGGAAATGGGAGGTAATCAATATGGATTTTGTTACCGGTATTCCTAGATCTCAAAATCAATTTGATTCAATTTGGGTCATCATGGATAGGATGACCAAGTCTGCTCACTTCTTATCGGTGTGGACTAACTTTTCGATAGAGGACTATATGAGGTTGTACCTTAATGAGATTGTTAAGCTATATGGAGTACCTATTTTGATTATCTCTGACCGTGGTACACAGTTTGCATCTCACTTTTGAAGGTCTTTTTAGAAGGGGTTAGAGGTATTTTCAGAAGGGGTTGGGTACTAAGGTTAGTCTGAGTACTGCTTTTCATCCGCAGATGAATAGGCAAGTAAAGAGAACAATTCTTACATTGGAGGATATGTTTTATGCATGTGTTATTGATTATGGAGGCGATTGGGTTCAGCATCTACCTTTGGTAGAGTTTGCTTACAATAATACCTATCATTCTAGCATTGGGATGGCCCTTTTTGAGGCATTGTATGGTAGGAGGTGTAGGTCTCCTATTGGGTGATTCAATCTTGGTGAGGCAAATATGTTTAGTTCGAATTTGGTTCATCAGGATATAGAAAAGGTAAAGGTGATTTGGGATAGGCTTAAGGTTTCCCAAAGTCGGCAAAATTCCTATGCGGATGGAAAGCATAGAGACTTAGAGTTTGAGGTTGGGGATAAGGTGTTCTTAAAGGTATTTCCTATAAGGGAGTGATGCAGTTTGGTAAAAAGGGGAAGATCAGTCCCGGTATGTTGGTCCTTATATGGTTTTGCGTAGGGTTGATAATTGGTGTATGAATTAGAGTTGCCTTCTAGTTTGAGCTCCATTCATCTGGTATTTCATGTCTCTGTGTTGAGGAAGTGTCTCGGTGATCCTTCTTTGGTGGTTTCTTTAGAAGTTTTGGGTATCTCAGATTCTCTGTCTTATAAAGTGGACCTCGGTTAAGATATTGGATCGGTAGGTTTGTCAGTTACAAACCAAGGATGTAGCCTCAATTAAGGTTCTATGGAGGAACCATAAGATGGAAGAGGCTACATGGTAAGCGGAGGCCGATATAAAGTCCAAATATCCGCATTTGTTTTCTGCTCTGAATATTCATGCGAAAGGTATGTGTTCTTGTTCACATCTTTATTTTCTAACTTGGTTAAAGGTTGGATTGATATTTGATAATGCAAATGAATCGTTCTTGTGTTTGACCTACTTTTTCCGTCATTCGAGGACGAATGATCCTAGTGGGGAAGACTAAAATACCCTGGTTTTTGGGACCCTTAGAAAATTTCCAAAATTTCTGGTTTCTGGAAAAGATACGACTAGGGGGTACAAGTCAGATGCTGGGTTACAGTTGGCAAGTCTTGGTCATACACTGACAATTTTTGGTTGGTGGGTTGGATTGGTTTCTGGAATGGGTACGATTTGGGTTGGTACAAGTCGTATGGTGGTTGACAGGTCATATGGTTGGGTTTTTCGTCAATTAATCTGAGATGCCCATTACGACAAGGCTTCTGGTCGGGTGGGGTCATAGTTCGAGGCTTATAACGTGGTTCCCAAAGAAAGGTCAATGGGCTCAAAATGGGTGACTAAGGATATCATTCGTGTGCGGGTAGGTTTTTTAGGCTAAAGTGGTTTTCAACAGTCAAAAGATAGCCTAAGATCATTTCTCTAACAGCGCATAATCAATATTAGCTTTGAAAAACCAGTTGGGCAAGTTCTAGATGACACAAGTAAGCACAAGAATCATTCAACTAATGCTCACCACACATGGCATGCAAACTATTCCAAAAGGATCGATTGCATTTCCTACATAAGAACAAAAGGAGACATTTATCACATTACAACCAACTAAAAAATTTGGAGTCATAAAAAATGGCAAAGCGTTGTTAGAAGATCATTTAATTCAATGCCCTTGATTTTCACAAAAAATTTTGGACGGTGGGGGATGCTTATTTTGCAATTCACCACGCAAGATTAACAATCGGTAGCACCAAGCAAGCCACTGTACTTAGACTTCACTATTGATACCATGTCAATGCCAAATCATAATGCCACAAGTACTCAGACTTCCCCTGTATCTATGAATTCAATACCTCAACATGATGATTTTCCCTTAAGAATATCGTCACTCAATCTATCATAGGGAAAGGCTTATCCAACATCACTGTCAAAAAGGAAATAAAAATCTAAAAATGAAAAATGACTAATCCTTAGAATCACTAAAAAAACATAGGCGATAAGGATGCCTAATGTACAAACCAATTAGAATCACTAAAAAACATAGGCGATAAGGATGCCTAATATACAAACCAAAGCATAAAATTATCAAAATAATACAAATATCCCAAACATCCATAAAAATAAGAATCAAATCAACCAAATATTACAGACCAGATTAAAAATAAAGAATAGACAAAAGGGCACCCCCAACTAAAAAAACCATTGCATATCATGAAAGCATAAAAGAGTAAAAAGGGATCTCTGTAACTGCATCATGTGCTTCCATCACTCTCTATCTCCTCCTCAGTATCATTAGAATTTGGCTCCTCATCCTCAAACTACCTAGTTGGAATCTCATCATCCGCATCTACTCTTGGAGAGAGAAGTTTCTCTCTTGGTTTCAAGACTTTCCATAATCCCTTCACCCCTTTCCATATCTGGGAGAAAAACTTTTTTCACTTCTTTTCCCTTCTTTTTATTTTAGCATGAGATTTCTCAGCTTTTTATGTGATTGGGCCAAAGATGTGTAGGCCTGCTTCAGCTTGGATATGGTGGCTCCTTGCACTTTATGATCATCTAGGAGCCGGTCATAGTTACTTTGAGAGAAATAGGAGGAGAAACCTATGGAAGACTCACCCGTCCTTATAGGTAATTTGGATACCATGGCCTGGACTATCCGTATCTAAATAGATAGCTCCTCGAATGGACCTACTGATGATGGCCTACAAGAATCGAGATCATCATCCTTTGACTTACCAAAATTAATTTTTCTCTTCTTGGTTTTTGAAGTTGCGCCTTCACCATGCATCTTCAATAGGTAAATTGATGTTTTTAGGGATATACAGTTATCCCCTAAATATTTCTCAACTTTGACCCTCTTGCATAGTTCAATGTTCAGAGATGGAAACATTAGCATGTGACTGCCTCGATTCTTGTAATTCCTGAACTCCATAATGACAAAGTGGCCAACGTTCAAAGAAATGTTGTGCAAGATGAAAGCTACCATCTAGGCCTGCATGACAAGGATATTTGTCATGTTTATGCTCGAGGAGTCATGGCTACAGATAATTGTCAACCAAATTTGTGCTTCGGTCAAGAACTTATTCAAGGTGATCCCTATTTTTGTAGAGGCCCATGGGACTTCTCTTCTCGGGTACAACTATGAGGATAACCAACTCCCTAGGTATAATATTTTACCTCAACCTCCCTTGGGTCGGCATCTGGAAACCCATATAGCATGTTGATCACCTATGATCCAAAGTTGACAACCTTACCCCAAATCCACCTGGGTTGGATAGACCTACGGCTTTGAGGCTTGCATAAAACTCCCGCACCCATTGTTCATTGGCTTTGCATGGCTCCGGGGCAAAACATCTCCATCCCATTGCCCGCAATCTTTGATAGAAGGCTACGAGTTTCTTGGGCACTTGCTCCAATAAAATGCCCCGCTCAAAGAGTAGTTTCTTTCTGGCCAGCTCTTATAGTATATGGTATGATAGTCTATTGTGAAAAAGAGTGTTGGGTGACATGGTTAGCTTTTTTGAGACCTGAAAATAATACACATGCATTAACCATCAAGATCATCATGTGAAAATAATGCTATCTGATTGAGTGTAGATAAATAAATGGCTCTAGGTTTATATTAGGGCTTAAAAATAGAAGTGCAGGATTTTGGGCAAACTTGCAAATAGGCCTCAGATGTTGCAATCGCGCTCTACTAAGACATAATCACGATCTGAAGAATCTGCAGATAGGCTTCAGGTGTTGCAATCGCGATCAGTTGGGTCACAATCGCGACAACTGAGGACTCTATCAGGTAGGTCTCAGGTACTGTGATTGCAAATAGTTGAGTCGCGATCTCGACACTTGAGATTTTACTATCCCTAGGTATTCCAATACCAAATATACAATTTTCTTAAATAATGAAGTTCATTCAATATGCATAACACAAAGAACATGAACCACACTTCATAAATACTCAAGCATGCCCTTAAAATCATAGGCAAACTATCAAAAAATTCATTTGGGCATTTTACCAAACATTTGTGTATACCTCAAATTATCACTTGTTTTGAATCACAATTAGGTACTCAAAACTTCCCCATTGATTCGCATAACAACAACAATATCAACCTCATAAGTTAACATCAATTTACACACTGATTAAGCCAAGAAACCATAAACCTAAGTTTAGTCCCTAAGCATATTTCTAAGGAAGAGGAGATTCGAAAGACATACCTGATATTAGGATGCAAATAAGGATGATTATCACTTTCAAAACTATTTGGAATGATAAAATTTGATGAATTTTGAGTATTTAAAGAGCGTCGTGTAGTGGAACTATTTTGGAGATAGTTTCTTTTTTATAACTATTGTAATCACAATTGCGATCAGCCTTGGTGATTGCGATACCTGAGACTATGTTGGGCAAACCTGATCCTGTAGATCGTGATCGCATCTAGTGTCATGATCGTGATAACGGAGAACAGTTTCAATTCCCCTATTTTTCAGCTAGGACATCTCCAAACTCGATTCCACTCCATTTTTTGTCTACTCACCTATTCAAATAGCCTTCTAAGTTCAAATTTTTTGTGGACTAACCAAATACAAAAATCCTAACCTATTCTAACATTTAAAATTCAAAGGATACAGGCCAAATTTATGGCAATGATGGGTTGCCTCCTATCTAGTGCTTGATTTAATGTCACGGCACGATGTCCACTTGGGATTAATTTGGCTCTTTGACTTGAAGTAACCCTAGATCTACTTCTATAGCATTAGTCACTTCCTCATCCACCACATCAATTACCGACACCACTTTCAACTCTATCGTTTTCTTCTTAGTCTTGCACACACTAAAGAAAACCTCCTCATTGTTTACCCAAAACCTTATATCTCCATATTACATATCATCAAGGTCTCCTTCGGTGGCTAAGAATGGCCTAACAATAATGATTTATATATCATGATCAATTTCACGATAGAGAATGACAAAATCTATCAAAAGGATAAACTAGTCAACCTTTACCAACACATCATATAACACGCCCATGGGCTTCTTGATTGAATGGTCGGCCATTAAAAGCCTCATGGCCGAGGGTGTAGGAGAACCCAATCCAAACTTTTGAATCATGGAATATGGCATCAAGTTAATACTTGCTCGAAGATCACACAACGCCTTTCATAACTTGTACACCCTGATAGTGCAAGGAATTATGAATGCACCCGAATCTTCTTTCTTCACCGCCATTGTGTTTGACATTATAGCATTATAACTATGATTTACCTTGATATTTTAATAGTCCACAAGTCAATTCTTTGATAAAAAGTTCTTCATGAATTTAGCATACCCTGGTATATCTTGAAGAGTTTTTATCAATGGAATGTTTATCGACAAGTTGATAAATTTCTCAAGAAACTTCTTGAACTTGGTATTCTTTTCTTTATTATAAAGCCTTTTTTGGAATGGTGAGGGAATCTTGGTTTATGTCAATGGGAAAATTGGAGGTTCATTTACTTTTGGTGTATCACCATTGATTACTTTAGGAGTTTCCTTATTTTCCCCCTTTTCTTCAACTACCATCAGTTTCTTGACTATCATTTCATTGGACTTTAGAGCATCATCATTTGGCTTTTCTAGCCGTTTCACCTTTGCATTTGCATGTTAATCATGTGTCTTTTCATTGGGAATTTCATCCATCTCAAACACTTTCTCACTAAGGGTTTAGCCACTTCTAGTGAAGGAGTCCATAACATGAGCGTCGTTCTTGGGGTAAACCACTGTGTCACTAGGTAGACCTCCTTTTGGCCTAGCATTGAGTTGAGTTAAGATTTGGCCTAATTGTGTTTCAATTGATTGATAGAGGTCTAATGGGATATCATAGTTTGGTTTAGTTGAGAGAAGTCTCTTTTCATCTCTCTCACTATTTTGTCTATCCCTTCTATACGCATTAGAATCCAAGCTAAGACAGCTTTATTCTAGAATTTTCCCAGATAAATGGAGTTCAAAACCTATTCTAGGGCCTATCATGAGGGGGTATGTACTAATCATTGTAATTCTCTTTGTCTCTCTATTCTAGATCTCTATCATATTCTCTATCTCTCCAATCTCAATCTCAGTCTTGATCCTTCCAACCTTGATTCCGACCTTTCCTTTTATAGGTACGGTAGGAACCCCCCAAATGGTTTAAGAAAAACCGAATCTCCTCATCAACCATCTACACATCTTCATTATAATCCCTAGTACTCTAGGAATTAACATAATAGACCACCTTAGAAGAGGCCCCCATTATAAGTTTGGTAAGAAGGTCAAGTTGGGTCATCACCTTAGCCATATTCTCCTCTCTTTCCTCCTTATTTTTTTGATATTTTCTTATAAAATACGTTGTAGGGGACCCCACAGCTACCTTGGTGTCCCTTGTATGCCATCCTTTATTTATTTTGTAACTTGATATAACCAAGTCACTACAACACCATAAGATAACTTGACAAGAGAACCACCGGCCACTTTATCAACCACAATTTTGTTCAATTAATCCAACGCCCTATAGAAAATTTAAAGAAACATTCTCTCCAAAACCTTATGATTTGGTCATGGCATTAACGTATGATTGAAACATTGCCAAACATCATATAATTGTTCTCTATTAAGTTGGCGAAAGTTGGTGATTTTTTCCCTTAGTTGCAACATCCAATAAGGAGGAAAGTACCTATTAAAGAATGCATCCATGAGATCAACCCATGAAGTGATAGATTTTTTAGGGAAAGACCGCAACCATAATACCGCTTCTCCAATCAAAGAGAATGGGAAAAGGCATAACCGAATTGATTCTTGAGAAATGTGGGCCATCACACATCAATAAAATTCTTCAAGTGTAGATTTGCATCCTCATGTGCTTGTCCTCCAAGTAATCCTTTCATTTGAATTAAATAAATTATCACACTAATAATGTGAAACACTCTATTTTCTTCCATCGGTGGAATACGAATAGCACTAGCTTAGCCCACATCTCCAAGATGATCCATTTCCTCAGTCCCATCAAAAGAGCCATCGTTACTACATATTGGATTATGGTATCGTTGATGATATGATCATCACCTGAGAAAAGACAAAAATAACAAATAATGTAAGCTAAAATAGTATGGCTAACCCAAGGTCACTAATAACACCATAATAGTGAAAAGTATGTTTCATTCCCCGACAATGGTGCCATATTTTATAACACTCAAACTTACACTCAAATTAAGTGTAATGAAGTCGTTGTCAATATATTTATCCAACTAAGAGTCGAGGTCGAATCCACGAGGAGTGAAGACGTAGAGTTCCAAACTTACAAGTGTTGGTAGTTAACTAAGTGTTAACCTGTAGTGCGAAATTAAACAACATAAGAAATTAAATGGGGGGTTTGGTTTGAATGATGTTAAACACAACAATAAGTGAAAACTATTATAAGCTTGAAAGATCGAAGAGTGTTACCAAATGGAGAGTATCCTTGGGGTTATGCAATCTAATGTGGGAGTCATGTATGGGTTGCCATAATTCATCCAAGTTTAGTTAAGGGTTTTGGTAGGCTAGATTAGGGGGTATTGGTTTTAATCTTTCAATAAAACATCAAATCTTACAAGTGGTCTCTTTCGAACACCTCACAAGTGTATCAAATTTACCAATCCACTACCTCAATTAACATCCTTATTTCTAAGATGATTCTCTTAAATGAGCTAACTCAAGTTATTGTTCATAATTGTTCCTCACCTATATCCCCTCTTTCAAGTATGATATAGGTTCAAGGGTAATTAAGGTTTGCAATCACCAATTCTCAATTAATCATGGAACAAAAGTAAAACCTATCAAAAATAACTAATTAATTGGACAAATAATCAACACCCATGCATTAATCACTAACTAATCAAGCATAACCTCAAGAGAAAAATTTAGCTACTCATGAAAATAAAGAGAAGATAAATACTAAGATTAGCATTTAATTCATCCATGGAAATCAAAATAAGTATAATCTCCGCGCTTTAAATTCAATCAAAAAGTCAAAATTTGTCTTCGAAACACACCTACAAATTGTTTTTACTCAATAATGGTGTATTTTTCTCTCAAAACTAAGAAACAGGATGTATGAAATATGAAGGGTTCTTCCTTTTCTATCTTGGAATTCAGCCTTGTGAAATTCCATCACTGGCCTTGCAAATAGCTCGACGTTAGCGATCGCAACCCCTTGTCGCGATCACGATCACGATCCACGATTACGGGGAATCAGCTTGTAATTGTGGTACTTATACCTATGTGGAATATCACGATTGTGACTCTCAGAGTGTGATAGGAGCACTTGAGGGTCATATCATGGGGCATGTCTTCAGCATTTGTCCCTTTTTTTATCACTTTCCTTCCTTTCCATCTTTGCCTATGCTCCTTTCTTATTGAATTTCCCTATAAGATCACAAATGGGAAATTAGTGCATTTTATAAAGAATTGTTCTCATATATTTAATTAACTCACCATAATGTGTAAGAAATGAGATAAAAATGAGTGGCAAATTTTCCACTCATCACTAAGTTAAAGAAAAAGGACAAACCTGGAATAACATTCCAAATATTAGAAGTGAATAACAAAAATATAAATATTAAAGAAAATATAGCTATCTCTGCATAATTGGTCCCCCATAAGTCCAGTAGATGCAAAAAAAATAACCCAATGAAGGCCTCATAAGCTCGGATGGTGCAATCAAGGTCAAGTAATAATAGTAAATATACCAATTGTCCATATCTCAAAATTATAACAATGGATCCTTTCATACCATAAATACCGAACTCGAACTGGCCTCATAACCATTGTAAATAACCTCTCAATGCCAGACTTGAACCAAAACTTTTACCTCATATGCCAGACTTGAATCGAAACTAATACCTTAAATTCAAGACTTGAACTGAAACTAATACCTTATATATCAGATTTAAATTGAAACTAATATCTAAGATACCAGACTTGAGCCAGAACTAACACCTCATATGCCAGACTTTAACCGAATCTAATATCATGAATACCATACTTAAATAGGAGAAATATCATCATTGATGTCAGACTTAAATCAGTAATAAATATCATAATTTACCAAACTTGAATCGATTTTAACATCTCTCAAGTACCCACCTAGAATAATCCACAACACCGAATCTTCCAAGGTCTCATAAGTGTAAATAAGATAATGTATAAAGGCCTATTAAATCTATAAGGAGTTAATATGATATGGTCTAGGATGGGCTGGAAGGGACCACGTCTAACCCTGGAGGTCCATTTTAAAACAAATTCTGCCCTGAACTAGGCTAAGGTGTTAAATCCTACTACAAGCTACAAATAATCCTTATCGCATTCTAAGATAGAAATATTTACCTCAGGAATGGGTAATTAAGTCAACTAAAACTTAGTTGTGGTCCCTTAATCGACTATATGATCCAAATTACTCTAAGAGTTCCTCTAACACCTGATTTGCAACCCAAAAATAGCATATTATTGTATTATTATAACAATTAAGCTCAACCTAATAGAAAATCAAGCCTAGCTTACTTGGACACTGAAGAAATCTCAATAAAGGTTGGTAAATTAATGATTTTCCCTTTTGAGAAGCTTCTGCACGATGTCGCACTATCAAAATGGTAATCTATTCATTAATATGAGAACAACAGTACCCATATTTTATTTTTAATGCTTTGGATTCAAAATTAAGTAAAAATTCCATATGGGGGCCACTTGTAATCGCACTTTTGAAACCGTCAACATGTCCCACTATGCTCAAGGATCATTTACCCTCAAGAATGGGTAAATTTTAAGCTCAAATAATACTAAAATCAACCGACAAAGAATCTAGGAATTTGGGACTAAATTGAAGAATTAAACCAAGAATTAGATGGAAACTTACAAGGATTTTGATGAAAAATGATTATTTTGAGCTCACAATTGCCTCGTGATCTCCAAATGATTAGTCTCCCAATATCCCACACATTCTAGGGATTTTAAATCTTTATATTTGTGAGAAAATTGGATAAAATTAAGTAAAAGGGGAATTTAATGCCCTCCTAAGTGTCGCTCAAGTGGCACTGCTAAAGCGGTATAGTACTGCTTAAGTGGTACCTAATGAGTCTGAGCAAATAGACTTTTGCTTAAGCAATATGGTTGGGTAAGCCTTGTTGCTAAAGTGACCGGTTTGTAAGATCCCACAAAATCATATGCTTAATTCAGTCCATTTATGCTTGTTAAGGGTGTCCCATACTTAGAAGGTTCTAGCTAAGTTTCCAGACTTAGTTTATTTTAGCCTTCAAAAGTTTGCAGTCTTATTTTGTGACTTTAATGTCCTTTAATGGATTGTATTCTTGCTAATTCATGATCAGGAAGGTCAATAGGTGTTTTCAGACAAGTTTCAAATTTTTCGAAACTCGTTTAGACCATGTTCAGAATCTCAAAATAGTGTTTTCAGACAAGTTTCAAATACGTTGGTTGATATTGTTGTAGGTTGCCAGGGTCAAAGTACTGAGGCTTGATGTGATGATGGCATGATGTGTCAACTATCTCATCGATGCCATGACACGCCACACTGCTAATAGCGTTGGTGCCCAGTTCTCAGTCATTTAAAAAGTCGCATCCGCAGGGTTAATTCAGTCTTTTTCCTATGCCCTTTAACCCTCATAACTCAAAATTTAGCCCTCTTTTGGATAATCCTATTCATTATTCAGAAAATCCTCGAGAAAAAAACCCTAGGGCTATCAATTCAAGACTCAATTTCCAAGGGATTCCACCATCAACCTTCAAGAATTCACCAACTTAGGTATGTCAAGTGTTCATCAAAGGGTTTCTTCCACCCTTGGAGTCCAAGAAACCATTTCAAAAACTTAAGATAATGTTTTTGATGAATTTCATGATTTAGTTTGATTGTGTTCATGACTATTATGTTAATGGGTTCTCTAGTTCATGATTTAATTGCAATATCTATGTGAAGTAAAGTGATATATGTGTAGTATCATGTTAAACCATGTTAAACCCTTGAAATTTGTCAATGGGAATATGAATTATGATGCCTATTTATTGTATAGGGTTATGTGCATATGTTATGCTCACCAAGCGTTTGATGAATTGCTCATGTGAGTTAACAAGTGAAAGAAATCATGCCATGCTAGCTATGTGCAAGTTGTATCATGCAAGTGCTTGACAAATTATTTATGAGAATGAAATAATGCCATGTTATAGTATGCCAATACGTATTCCTCATTCGTGTACAAGTGATGCATCTCAAGTGGTTGTTGAAATGTCTAAATGAATGAATGATAAACATGTAGCCACTATTGAGCATTTAAGCTTGTGCCATGATTTACTTATTATGCTATCGAGTCCTGGGGGTACTTCTACCCGATAATTTAGCTGTATGCCTAAAACCAGTGTCAGTTTTCATGATACTCACACTCAAGCCATGATCAGTAGAACTCAGTTAGTCATGTGACTCAGGAAAAATTCAATAAATTAAGTATCAGTCCAGTAATCTCAGAAATCTCTGTAATCTCAGTCAGTTATCAGATCTCAATAGTATTCGGTTCAGACCTCAGTAACTCAGTCAACTAGTAGAACTCATTAGCATTCTATCAGTTGACAAAATTCAGTAGTATTCAGTCATTCAACAAAACTCAGTGAACTCAGTTCAGTCAGTAAAAATGGTACCCTTAGAAATAGCTCAGTCATGCCTAGTGTGAACTAAGAAAACTAGTTCAGCGTCTATTCAGTTGGGCGTAGGATTCAGCAACGAGTGAACCCAGGGATGAGGGCTCACCTGTTAGCCAATACAAGGTGTGATCCTTAGTAGTAATCCCTACATTCCAGAACTACATAGTCAGCGTAGGTTGAGATGTACCCCTACGAGTTTAGGGACTATACATCTCCTTTGATTTTCCTTACAGGAGAGGTTGAGGGAAGAGCTCCCTGCCAGAGAGTGTTTACTCATAGCTTATCTTTACCCGTTGCACGGTACTGACACCCTTCCAGCTGGGGTTATAGGTTGGACCCTGCCAGTTCAAATTCTGGGTATGTCGTTTAGATGATTACCTCCCACAGTCTCAGTTTTAGATTCAGTCTTAGTAATAATACTCAGTTCAGTTCTACAGATATCAGGACTATCAGATACAGTCCCTCAGCTGAGTATGGAACTCAGCTAGTTCTATCAGAATCAAGACTGTCAGATACAGTCATTAAGCTCGGTCTAGAACTCAGATAGTTCTTTAGATTCAAGACTGTCAGATACAGTCACCCAATCCAGTAAAGAACCCAGATAGTTTTTCAGTATCAGTATACTTAGTTATTAGTAATATAGTACCAGTAAACTTAGATATTGGTTACCTATAAACTCCATAATTCATATCATCAATTGACTTAGTTATTCAGTATCCCAGTGTTAGTTAACTCAGATGTCAGTACATCAGTATTCAGTATTATCACGACCCCAATCCCAGTTTATGTATTCATGCATATATTTCTCCTACGCTCATATTTAAGTCATCAGTCAGTTATTATTGTTCATGCATATGAACCCTTCCATTCAGCTTACCTCACTTGCATACCAGTACATTCAATCGTACTGATGAATTTGTGCTATGCTGTTTTATACCATAGATTTAGAAGCACAAGCTCCTGAGCATCCTTCGTAGATTATATATACAGTAGCCAGACTAATAGTGAGTCATCATTATTCGAGGATAGCATAATTATTTTATTACTTTATTATTTTGGTAATTCAGAGTTTGTTGGGGACATGTCCCATCAACTCCATAGTTTTCAGACAGTTTAGAGGCTTTCAGACTACAGCATATTTCAGATAGTTTATTTCAATTTTAGGTATTATTATACCCTATTACAGACATTGTCTTATATTCAGTATTGGTTCAGTTTTGAACCTTTGGCCTTACAACTTATATTTCGTATATTTGCAGTATATTATTCAGTGCTCAGTTACAGATATCAGTCATGGGTTAGCTTGTGGTCCTTCGGGGTTATGAGCACCGTGTAGTATTTTGAGTACCAGATTTAGGGTGTTATAAACTTGGTATCAGAGCCTAAGGTTCAACAGTGTCCTAGGAAATCTGAAAATCTGCATTAAGTAGAGTTTTGTGCATGGGTGTGTTGTGCTCCACACTTATGGACAGGAGGCTATGAGATATTTTAGGAACAATTTCCTTCTTTCAGTTTTCATGTCGTGCTAGTGAGAATGAACTCAAATTTAACTCCCAGTCTAATTTGCTCTTCCCTTTATTTGCAGAACATATCTCCCAAAAGGGCTAGCGAAAGGAGAACCGGTAATCAGTCAGTACCTCAGCCCATTCAAGCAGATCCCCTGGACGAATATGTTTCTTATGTAGAATTCGGGACTGTATCCACTACTCTAGCCAGTCCAGTCAAAGCTCAAAATAAATGGCCAACTGTTATTCTGGCCAACCCAGCGGCCAATTCAGCTGCAGCCAGGATTTAGGACTTCACCCAAATGAATCCTTCCCTATTCTTTGATTCTAAGTCCGAAGAGGATCCACAGGAGTTTCTCGACCAGGTTTAGAAAGTCACAGATATCATGGGAGTGACTTTCGGTAAGAGTGCTGAGTTAGCCACCTATCAGCTACAAGATGTAGCCCATACGTGGTGTAAGTAGTGGAAAGTAGACAGGGGTACAGATACAGGGCCCATAGAATGGGAGGAGTTTTCTACAGCCTTCCTGGATAGATTATTTCCCCTAGAGCAGAAAAAATCCAAAGTGTTAGAGTTCATCAATATCAGACAAGGTAGCGTGAATGTGAAAGAATACTCTCTCAAGTTCACCCAGTTAGCCCGGTATGCTCCCCATGTAGTAGCAGACAATAGATCTAGAATAAGAAAGTTTGTGTTTGGGGTTTCAGGTAGAGTGGTTAAGGAGTGTAGGACTGCGATGTTGATTAAGGAGATGGACATATCTAGACTTATGGTCCATGCTCAACAGATTGAAGAGCGAAAACTTAGGAAGAAGGAAAGAGAGAATAAGAGAGCCAAAATAGGTAGTTATAGTTTTTCTCAGCCAAGGTCGTAGAGTGATAACCGTTCTTAGCATAGTCAGAAGTTTTTAGTCCCAGCTCCCTTTTCAGCTAGTGCCCCAGTACCAAAGTTCAAAAATAACTGTAGGGATAGGGCACCAGGCTCCAAATCCCAGAATAGTGAAAGCATTATTCGCACTCATTCGCTTCGCAAAGAGTATGTTAAGTATCATAAAGGTCTGTGTAGAGTGGGCAGTAATATGTGTTTTGGATGTGGCGAGTCAGGTCACAAGGTTTGAGATTGTCCTAAGATCGGTCCACAAAGTCAGCATAGTCATCCTTCAGCTCAGTCCGATCGCCCGAATTAGCACGGTGCCAATTCCAGCACTATCAGTGGGCAACGCCCAAATAGACTCTATGCACTTCAGTCCCAATAAGATTAGGAAAGTTCTCCTGATGTAGTCACTGGTATGTTGCAGATCTCTCATTTACATGTTTACACTTCTTCAGATTCAGGAGCTTCTTTTTCTTTTATAACTCTTTACATACCAATCAACTTTAAGGTCAGACCAGATGTTAACAGGACCTTTCTCAGTCTTTACCCAGCAGGTCAGTCTATCATAGCCCGATAGGTATACAATAACTGTCTGATTATGGTACCTCAGAAAGCCAGGCCTTCAGGTTCTAGTAGTAATACCAGTATGGGTAGGAAATTAGTAAGGGAAGATTATTCCCGATCCATTTCTATCCCAATGCAAAGTTTCGTACTTCAACCATCACGATACTTACATATACATCACGTCACAATTTCGTAAACCCAGTGTATACTCACATTTTTCATAAAATCATGTGCATTTCAAGTTCCTAGTATGAGGAATCCCAGCTCACTCAGTGTTACAAATCATGTCCCATGAACACAGAAATTCTAGACTCAAGTCATGTAGCTCATGACTTATGCACTAACATCATGTTTTACATTATGTTCATCCCACATGACTCATGTTACCCTCCTAATGATCAATTAAAATTTTATACAATGTCACGTATATCCACAATTTAGACCCCTCGGTGAATTTGTGGTATTGATGTTCCGTCCCTCAACCCTCAGTTACAATGTTATTCAGTAATCAGTATTCAGTAAAGGACTCAGATAGTACTACAGAACCATGGCCTTCTATTATCAGTTATTTAGCCATCAAAATTTAGTACTTCAATACTAGTCTAACCCTCAATTATCGAGAACCAGCATTCAGTCCCAGTTACAGTCTTAGTTACAGTTATAGTCTCAATTACCATCTTAGCTACAATCTTAGTCCCAATCCTAGTCCAGTCAGATCATAAACTCAGTTCACTTTCAGGATTACTCGACCATAGAATTGGACATTAGTTATTCAGTCATTGGCATTTCAGTACCTCAGTTTACAGAATATTTCTAAATCATGTTGGACGCTTGGTTTTGCGTTCTTAAGGTAATATAATTTTTTACTCATTCATGCTTAGTTACCTCACGTTACCTAGTCAATTATTACCTTTTTATGTATAATACTCTATAGTCTAAGTCCATCCTTTCAGGCTAAGTATAGTTCAGCCGTACAGAACTAATACTCAGCTATTAGTCATTCAGTTAATCAGATAAGTTAGTATATTTATGCATTCGTGCTTAGCACCCACATGAATCTTTTCATTAGTCTCAGTTCCAGTGTATAAGGCTTAGTCACTTTATCTTAGATGATGTTTCAAAAGCCTTGTCTCCTAATACAAGAATCCAAGCCATGTAGCGATCTCCTATTCTGATGTCCTGCTCAAATCAGGTTAAGATTCACTTTCTCCCTTCAGTCACTAGATCTCTACTGAAAGAATATTATAGGAACGCTCCAGTTGAGTAGAAGTTTCCAATATTAGTTAGTTAAGCAGCCAGTAATTTAGTTTAGCAGCCAGATAGACAAGTTCAGAAAGTGTGGTTTCTCATCTTTCCATCTAGTCACATTATCCAGAGTCTCATGAATGTGATCATTCTAAGATGGACTAACCAGGTAGTTGTGCCCAGTTTATGTATCATGTCTTAGTTTCAAATCTCAGATATTCAGATAGAAGGTGCCTCGTATATCATCACAGCTTTCCTCACAGCTCAGCAAAGTCAGCCCAGTATGTTTCAAAGGACATAGTGCCCCAAGGGGGGAGATACACTATAATTCCCTGAATCTTCGTGACATAAACGTGTTGCTCTCTCTTTTTGTAACAAATCCAGTTTGGGGTAAGAGGTACTCATGATTTGACCCTCAAGCTTTGTCTCAGCCATAAGCGACATATTCAAGGTACTCAGTTCAAATTACAATATCCAGCTTATGTATCACGTTCCAAACTCAGTTACGTTCACGTGTTTTCGCTCATGCATATCTAGTAATTAATTTTAGGCTCACTAGCATTTTCAGTTTAAGGAAACAGTTTCCCTTAAACTTATCCAGTTTCATGCTCAGATTTCCATGATAAACTTGGTATCAATTACAATTGCATATTCAGTCATGCATTCATGTGTCAGATCAGTCATGTATTCATGCATCAGATATGTATGTTCAGTATAATATATTTAACTTATCAGTCATGCCAGTCATGAAATCATGCATCAGATATGATGCTCAGAACAAATCTCAGCAAATCAGTGATGTCAGTCATGTACTCATGTTTCAATTGTTCATGTTCAACATGTACTTCAGCTTATCATTTATCCCATCTCAGTCAGTCTTATTCAAGGATGAATATTCCCAACGGGGAGATAATAAAAGACCCCACAAAATTCAAAGCTTAATTCAGTCCATTTATGTTTGTTAGGGGGTCCCATACTTAGAAGGTTCTAGCTAAGTTTGAAGACTTAGTTAATTTTAACCTTTGAAAGTTCTCAGTCTCATTTCATGACTTTAATGTCCTTTAATGGTCTGTATTCTTGCCAATTCGTGATCAGGAAGGTCAATAAGTGTTTCCGAACAAGTTTCAAATTTTTTGGAACTCGTTTAGACCACGTTCGAAATCCCAAAATAGTGGACCAAGATGATCTTGGTGCGCCGCATCACCAATCGCATTGGTTGATATTGTTGTAGGTTGCCAGGGTCAAAGTATTGAGGATCGAAGCGATAATGGTGCGACATATCAACTATCGTGTTGATGACATGACATGCCGCGTCGCTAATAGCGTCGGTGCCCAGTTCTCAATAATTTAAAATCCATATCCTCGGGGTTAATTCAGTCTTTTTTCCACGCCCTTTAGCCCTCATAACTCAAAATTTAGCCCTCTTTTGGATAATCCTATTCATTATTCACAAAATCCTCAAGAACAAAACCCTGGGGCTATCAATTCAAGACTTAATTTCCAAGGGATTCCACCATCAACCTTTAAAAAATCACCAACTAAGGTATGTCAAGTGTTCATCAAAGGATTTTTTCCACCCTTGGAGTCCAAGAAACCTTTTCAAAAGCTCAATATAATATTTTGATAAATTTCATGATTTAGTTCGATTGTGTTCATGACTATTATGTTAATGGGTTCTCTAGTTCATGATTTAATTGCAATATCTATGTGAAGTAAAGTGATATATGTGTAGTATCATGTGAAACTATGTTAAACCCTTGAAATTTGTCAATGGGAATGTGAAATATGATACCTATTTGTTGTATAGGGTTATATGCATATGTTATGCCCACCAAGTATTTGATGAATTGCTCATGTGAGTTAATAAGTGAAAGAAATCATATCATGCTAGTTATGTGCAAGTTGTATCATGCAAGTGTTTGACAAATTATTTATGAGAATAAAATAATGTCATGTTATAGTATGCCGATACGTATTCCCTATTCATGTACAAGTAATGCATCTCAAGTGGTTGTTGAAATGTTTAAGTGAATGAATGATAAACATGTAGCACTGTTAAGCATTTAAGCTTGTGCCATGATTTACTTATTATGCTATTGAGTCTTGGGGGTACTTGTACTTGACAATTTAGCTGTGTGCCTAAAGCCAGTGTCAGTTTTCACGATACTCACAGTCAAGCCATGATCAGTAGAACTCAGTCAGTCATGTGACTCAGGAAAAATTCAGTAAATTCCCTATCAGTCCAGTAATCTCTGTAATCTCGGTCAGTTATTAGATCTCAGTAGTATTTAGTTCAGACTTCAGTAACTCAGTCAACAAGCAGAACTCAGTAGCATTCTGTCAGTTGATAGAATTCAGTAGTATTCCATCATTCAATGGAACTGTAATACCCCAAATTTTTCCTAAGCTTAATTTCTCCTCGAGAAGGTTAAGTAGTGACTTCCTAAGTGAGTATTATTTTAAACATATAGTAATTTGTCCTTGATAAGCTTTCGATCGATATAAGATTTACCCAAATTCGATGCCCGGGTAAAAAGTTATGGATAATTTAAGTCCTAATCGTAAAATAGAGTCATTTTAGTGCTTGGCGCATTACGGAGAGGGTCTATTTGACAATTGTCAAATTCCAGTAGAACTCCGTGATAGTGGTGCATCGCAGAGGACCCTAATTTCTCAATAGTCAATTTCCAGTGGCCTAGCGCGATTATGATGCGTCGCGCTAAAGTTTAGGTCCGAACCAATGGGAAAACGTAATGGCTCCGCATTACAGTGACTCCCAGATTCCCATTTGTCAAGTTCCAGTGAATCACTGCGATAGTGGCACGTCGCGGTGGCCCATAAAATCAGGCTCCCAGTTTAATTTTTCCAGCTTCGTACAGAAGTTAAAAAGGGCACTTTGGACTTTTTTCAAGCCTCTTAAATCGTACAAACACCATATTAAAGTCATTTACAAGCATTCTATGAGGTTTTTCTTAAGTTTTCTCTCAACAAAAACCCTAAGTATCCAAAACCTCTTCCAAGAATCTCAATAATCCACCATAGATTTTCTAAATTGAGTCAAGATTCAAGGTTCCCAGGCCAAGGACGTTAAGAACCCTCATTCAAGAGTACGAATAGAGTCCCAAAAGTGAGAGTTCATCCAAAGCTTCTAATTCAAGGTATGTGGGGTTTTGAACAAGGGTAATCCTTTCACCCTTGTGTCTAAAGGCTTATTTAAACTACAATTTTCTGCAATTTATGAGATTATTCATGAAATTGAATTGGGGGTTTTCATCCATTGTTATTGGTTGCAAGCTTTTGATGTTTCCCATGAATTGAGAGTCTAATGGCATGATTATTACATGTGTTCTTGAGAAATTGCAGCTGGATCTATACCCCATGATTTTAATCCTTGAGAAGTTAATAGTCGAAATGTTTTAGATATTGAAGTATATGAGTATGTTGCGATTATGAGCTAAATTGTTGTAAATTCCAGATTTTTGTATGATTTATGAATCTATATTCTATCTAATATGCATTTTGATGAGTTTTAACTTGAGATTCAATTATGGGTCATTAAGTCCTACTTGAGACTTGCAATTTTATGAACTTTCAAACTAAAAGCACCCATAATTTGAGTATTCTGAGATTATTGAGAAATGTTTTGACCTAATGGTCATAGAGCTTTGAAATTTACTTCACTACATGAGATTACAGATTTGATTATTGGGTTCTTATGATCCATGAGATTATTTTGAAAGTGGATTTTCATAAGATGAGCGAGATAAACTAAAGGGAGTAGTATTTAGCACCGAGTTGGGTAAGTTACTACGGTTTCTTACCCCAAAACTACATGTCACCGTAGGTTTGAGATTTTCGGCTAAGGCCAAGATGATTAGGCCCGAGGCCGAGATAAGTGATCACTGAATTGAGGTTATACTCCTTGGTAAGAGTATGACGCCTCTCCCTAATGTGAGGTTTCTTCCTTAAGAGGACAAGACGTTGAACTCCATGTAGCTCGCATGGTTTATGTCAGTTAAGACAGCCTCCCTAAACTAAAGTATTTTTCATTGAGATAGAATATTTTTCTCTAAATCTTTGGGATGAGATATTTTCTTAAATGAATGAACTGCTTTGAGTATTTTCCAAAGAAGGAAGTAGTTTCTCTACTAACACGAGTTGATCACCGATTTTCAAACCAAAGTTATATGATTCCGAGTTCTAAGTGTTTGAGTTCAAAAGAGTTATAAGTTCTTGAGCGTTAAAGAAGTTTCTACTCCCTATGAGATATATGCATGAATTAAAAGTATTGTTTAAAGTTTTTTTCAGCCAATGAGTAATAAAAATAAGAGAAGATTACAGATTTTAAAGCCAAAGTATAATGACTCACGAGATTTGTGTTACATGCTTTATTCTACATGATTTATGAGTTTTACATTTTAGACTTATTCAAGCTATGTGAGTCATTCTTATTTGCATGCATGATTTGATTAAAGAGTATTGATATTGTTTTATGTAAATGCATACACCCCCATATACTCAGTATATTCCCAAATGTTGATCCACATATACGTCTATGTGCTACATTGTCTTATAATTAGGTTCAGGTGCTCAGTCCCTGCCTTGTTAGTGATTCCCGAGTACCTTTTGTCTATATTTATCCAATGGTGAGTCCTCATGGTTTGAGGACCTATCTTCAAATATTTCAATACTTGAGTGTTTAAGTCATTACTTTCAGTTCAGTTAGAGTTAGTTGGGGACCTATCCTGATGGCTTTCTAGTTCACAGAGTAGTAGAAGCTTTGCCAGACTAGTTATTAGATTGTGGTTAGGTTGAGATTTCCAGTATTGTGGTCATTTGGACTGAGTATTATCTTCATATTTCCTTTTATTTGATATGACAGTGCCAGTGTTTTTGTATATTCCTTCTTGAATGAGTTATTATGAGGAGTGATAGGCTCAAAGGGTTGGCTTGGGGCTACTTGTAGCCCTAAGCATCGTGTGACATGCCGAGACTCATTTTTGGGGCGTTACAAACTTGGTATCAAAGCCAGGTTTTAAAGGAGTCCTAGGGAGTCTGACAAGCCGCGTTGAGTAGATATTTGATCATCGGTTTATAGCGCACCACATCTATAAGTAAGAGGCTACAAGATATTTTAGGAAAAAGTTGTTTTTTTCTTTTAGATTCTATCGTGCCTACAGTTATCCCTCTCATCTAATAATTTGTGCTCTCCTATTTCAGAAAATGCCTCTCCAAAGAGCGAATACCCGTGGAAACAATGATGAGCAACCCCCACCTATTGATCCTTTAAATGAGATTGTGTCTCATGCAGAGTTTTGGGTGGCCTTTCAGGTGTTAGCCCTAGCAGTCACCGCTAATGTTCAGGCCAATAACTAGGTCATAGTTTTAAATCAGCAAGGAGGTGATGTAGCTGCTTCTAGGATCCATGATTTTGTGCGAATGAATCCGCTAGAGTTTTATAAGTCCAAGGCAGGTAAGGATCCACAGTCATACCTTGAGGAGGTGAGAAAGATCACGCAGGTAATGCATATTTTTGAGGAAGAAAGTGTTGAGTTGGCATCTTACAAGTTAAAGGACATAGCTTATGATTGGGTTGTATCATAGAGGAAGGGTAGAGGTGAGAATGTTGCTCCTATGACTTGGCAGGTGTTCCAAGATGCATTCTTGGACAAATTCTTTCCACTTGAGATGAGAGAAGCAAAGATTGAGGAGTTTATGAACTTGAGGCAGGGCTCTATGATTGTTAAGGAGTACTACTTGAAGTTTAGCCAGTTGGCCAAGTATGCTCCTGATTTGATTTCTGATACCCGAGATAGTATGATCAAGTTTGTGAAAGGTGTTTCTGGTTTGGTGCTAAAAAAGTGTAGGACTGCAATGTTGCATAGGGATATAAATCTATCTAGGTTAATGATGCATACACAGCAGATAGAGGCAGATAAAATTAGAGAGAGAGACAGAGTAAAGGATAACAAGAGGGCTAGATCTGAGCAGTATGAGTATAGTCATTCTAGGTTCCATTGAGGAAACCGCCCTCAGTTTCAGAGACGTCCATCTATTCTAGCACCTTTATCAGCTAGTACTCCCTCGCTTAGAGGCAGGAAGAAGCAAGGGAGAAGGTCTTTTATGTCTAGGTCGCAAAACAGTGCTGGTAACAGGCCCCATTATCCTCCTTGTGCTAAGTTTGGTAGGGATCAACCTAGTGAGTGTTTCACAGATTTGAGGGGTTGTTTTGGTTGTGGCAAGAAAGGCCACAGACTTAGAGATTGACCGCATGCTAGGTAGGGGACCAGAGATGCCTGACCTCAGGCACAGACTACTAGTACACCAGCTCTTGTCCCTCATCTCACCCCTGTTCAGGGTGCTTCATCTAGTACTGCTGGCTATCAGCGCCAGAATAGATTCTATTCCTTACCATCCCATTAAGAGCAGGAGAACTCTCCCGATGTTTTTACCAGTATACTCCACATCTTTTGTTTTGATGTTTATGTGTTGTTAGACCCTAGGTCAAGTCTCTCCTATATGTTCTTCATAGAGTCATACTTACTGATTTGATAGAGTTAGACATGGTGGATTTTAACCTTATTCTGGATATGGATTGGCTTCATTCTTGTTATACATCTATAGACTATCGTACCCATGTGGTCAAGTTTTAGTTTCCTAATAAGCCAGTTTTTTAGTAGTCCAAGAGTTTGGTATCTCCCAAGAGTCATTTTATCTCCTATCTTAAAGCCAAAAATCTAATATCCAAGGGTTGTATCTATCACCTAGTTAGAGTCAAAGACACTAAGTTCGAGGCTCCAACTATTCAGTCAATCGATATTGTTAATGAGTTTCCAGATATTTTTCTTGAAGATCTCCCAGGGGTACCTCTCGATAGAGAGATAGAATTCAAGATTGACCTTCTTCCCAACACTCATCCCATTTCTATTCTGCTATACCATATGGCACCTGCTGAGCTTAAGGAGTTGAAAGATCAATTCAAGGATCTTTTAGACAAAGGTTTCATAAGGCCCAGTATTTCTTCTTGGGGCGCCCCTATTCTATTCATATGGAAGAAAGATGGTTCTTTACGTTTGTGCATTGACTATCGTCAGCTTAACAAGGTCACGGTCAAAAATAAGTATCCTCTTCCAAGAATTGATGACCTATTTGATTAGTTGCATGGTGTAAGTTATTTCTCCAAGATAGACCTTAGATCCGGCTATCATCAACTTAAAGTGAGGGAATGTGATATTCCAAAGACAGCCTTCCGAACCCGATATGGTCACTTTGAGTTTCTAGTCATGTCTTCGGGTTAACCAATGCCCCAACAGCTTTTATGGAACTCATGAATTGAGTGTTCAAGCAATATCTTGATATGTTTGTCATAGTGTTCATAGATGACATCCTTGTCTACTCCCGTAATGAGCATGACCATGCAGATCACCTTAGAATTGTCTTGTAAACTCTTAGAGGTCACCAGTTGTTCACCAAATTCAGTAAGTATGAATTTTGGCTAAGGTCTATAGCCTTTTCGGGTCATGTTGTTTCAGCAAAGGTATTAGAGTTGATCCCCAAAAGACAGAAGCTGTAAGAAATTAGCCTAGACCTATCTCTCTGTCTGACATTAGACATTTCTTAGGTCTAGCGGGCTACTATCGCCATTTTGTTGAAGGTTTCTCCTCTATTGCATCTCTCATGACCCGGTTGACCCAAAAAAAGTTAAGTTCTAGTGGTCAGATTCCTGTGAGAAGAGTTTTCAGAAGTTGAAGACTCGACTTACTTCAGCCCCTTTGTTGACTTTGCCTGATGGTACAGATGGTTTTGTGGTGTATTGTGATGCCTCCAGAATTGGTTTGGGTTGTGTGTTGATACAAAAAGGTAAGGTTATAGCTTATGCCTCTAGATAGTTAAAGCCGCATGAGAAGAATTACCCAACCCATTACAGACATTGTTTTATATTCAATATTAGTTCATTTTTGAACCTTTGGCCTTACAGCTTATATTCCACATATTTACAGTATATTATTCAGTGCTCAGTTATAGATATCAGTCATGGGTTAGCTTGTGGTTTTTTGGGGTCATGAGCATCGTGTAGCGTTCTGGGTACCAGATTTGGGGCGTTACATGGTTGGCCACTTAAGTGACCTCTGTTTAAGTGAACTTTGGTCGCTTAAGCGAATGCACCAACTAAAACTTGGAAAAATTCCAAGTTTCCACCGACTCCTCAGGATTCATTTAGAATCCCATGAATGCAAATAAACTATGCTACCCTATCAAATTTGGCATTCCAAACTCAATGGCACTGTCGAATTTTCTATTAAGGGTGCTTTTGGTTAAAAATGGGACCCACACCTAAGGGCCACTTTTACAAAATTCTAAACAATGGCATAAAATGAGTTTGGAGGCCTTGGGACTCGAACAAAGGACCTCCTAGAATAAAATTAATGTTTTGGAGCTAGTGAAACTATCAAAATTGGAAAATGACATTGTTAAACTGATGTTCACACTTGGTAGCTAATTTTTACCTATGGAGGCTTCTAAATAAGGAATTAGCTCTAAATGTCAAATGAACTGTCTGATAACTGAACTATCAGCTTTAGCAAGTCACAAGTGACTTGGGAAAGCTATCGAAAATCTTTAAATGGCAAAAATATGTGGAAATACAAAAAGAAACCTGGAGGGTCATTGTAGTTAGTATAGTCTAGCATGCCAAAATTCAAATTAAAATTCTCTTCTAATAAAGTATAAGAAATTCTAGGCTATGTTTAGGTAAAATCCAAGTATTGTGTAGTCTATAATAATTCAGTAATGGATATGTTAGTGTTTAAATGATTTGAGACCATATTGTGATAGCTAAGAAGTTAAATAGTTTGTAGAAACTTTTTAAAGTGACTTCTGATTAGTAAAACTCAAAATATGACAATTGACGTAAAGAGGTTAGTTCAGGATGTCAATATCTAGAAGTCTATCGCAAAATTAGGAAATTTTTAGGATTGACAGACTTTTTACCTTACCTAGGGTGCTTTAGCAAGAGGCAAGCTACTACCATTGGCCTGCTATAGCGAAAATATTCCCGCCATAGCGGGAGTCAGATTTGGGAAATCCCGACATAGTAAATTAATCCTATTATAATGATACCACTATAGTGATAATTGGGCTACTATAGCAGAACAAACATTGTTAAATGTATAAACTAGGCTTTAAACATTATCTTCGTTCCATATACGTCCAAGAGCCAAGAAAGGCAATTTTTACCTATTTTCAACCAAAATCCTTTGTTAAGGAAAAAAATTCCACTCTTTTAACTAGTTTTTTGAAGATTAATCCTTAGAATCACTAGGTTTTGAGTATGAGGGAGGATTGAATTGACATAAGCTAAATTTCAAGTGTAAAATAGTGAAAATGGGGTGAAACCTTAAGTTTTGGTTAAAGATAGATGAACTATGGTTTCATACTTAGAATTCATCTTTATAAATATGAATATGGTAAAATTAAGGTAGATTAAAGGTAGAAAACCCCTAGAATTAGGGAAAGATCATTATTTTGGCCTTGGCATTTTGGGATTAGGTTATAATCCTTGTAATTGTTTGAATGTTTATGGTATTGTTATTTTTAGATCATAATCAAGATGAGATTGTAAGAAATGGCAAAACTCAAGTTCGTTAGAGTAAGCACAAAGCTTAGATTGAGGTTGGTGATGGTTGAATAATAGTTGAGATTCAATTTTATGTATGTGTGTATGTTAACTGCCTCTTTATTTACTTGTTGCTAGGCATGTTTTAAATGTTAACTTATTGCATAATGTTGTAAGCGTTTAATTACCTAAAATGAGATTATGTAAAAAGACTTATTTTACAATACAAGTGTGGTTATGTTATCCCATATTATGATTGTACTTATTGTGATATGAGTTGTTATTATGTGATGAACCGCTAAAGGTCATCTTTATGAAATTGATGTAACTTAGGTAGTATAAGGGTGGGGACATTAGAGAAAGGATGGTATAACATTGGTTTGGGATAAGGGTGATAAATACTAAATGTCTAGGTTATTTGGTACGTGGAATCAGCTCATTCCCTGCAGGTTATGACTAGTGGGCAACCATAAAACTCATAGCATGTGTGTATACGATATTGGTGACTATGACAGTTTTATGAATGGACCGAGCTATATGGTTGTTGATATTTGGGCTTATTTAGTAAACTGATTGATGATACTATTGTTATTTGGATTAATGAGTGGTCCAGTCTATTGATATACTTGAATGGTGTAAATATTTGTAGAAATCTATTGAATAAGGTAATTGTGGAAAGGTTGATTTTATTATAGTTAGTCATGGTATTGACTTGATAAATTGCTTGTATTATTTTATAATTATCTGACTTATTTGGTATTGTTGAGGAAGTTTAAGTGGAGGTATAAATGCTAAGTGTTACATGGTTGTGTTGGTGAAACACCCAAGGTTTTGGTCCTTAGAAATTTCCTGGGTTTTGGACTTTTTATAACTCATACGACTCACCATACTAGTTGTATGGTGAGGGTACGGGTCAGTGACTAGTCGTATGTTGTCCAGTATTGGGTGGTTGAGTTTTTGGTATGGGTACGACTAGGTGGGTACGAGTCTTATGGTTGGTGATGGGTCATTGGGATGGATTTTTCTTCACTTACTCTAAAACTTAGTAACTTAACTTGGATCTGAGTACGAGTGGCTCACCATGAGTCGTGAGGATAGTATACGAGTGGTATAGTCCAACTCATATATTGGACAGTGTCAACCCCTCTTGATTCTTTATGGGTACGGGTTGAGGGTATTGGTCGTATTCTTGGGTACAAGTGGCCTTGGTGGTCGTATGTTGGAAAGTGTTAGGGGTCCAAGGGATACCTAGGGTACAAGTGGTGGGTACTACTCATATGCTAGGGTATGGATTGAGTGGTGGTGTCATACCCTCCTGCAAAAAAATTAAATAGTTTAAATTGGGGGTATTATAGATATTTTTCCTCTTAACCCCTTATGACCCCATGACTTAAAACACTTTTGGAGCATTATTTACCCTATTATTCTAATATTAAACACTCAAAAACACTTTCAAATTCTCTTAAGGCTCTTGGGTTAAACAAAAGCTAGGGTTTCTTTGAAAGTGGTTAATTTGGAGCTTACAAGGGTGGTTTCTCTCCATCTTCTTCGTATTCTAAGGCATTTTAATCCTTCCTCATTGTTAGTTCAACTAAAGGCACGATTTAATGTATGATTTTCATGGCATAATTATGGTATGGTTTTGGGTTTTTGAATTATATGTTAGGGGTTCTGGTTATAAATGGTTGGTTATGGTTTTCCCATGTTTTTAATTATGGTTTTTATGCTTTAATGGAGGTTTAAACATATGGTTGCATGGGAATTGTCAGTTGATACTTGATTTTGGTTTTGGAAACTATATTTCCTCAACATGTTTGATAAAATTCCTATGCGAATACTTTTGTTACATTATTGAACTTTTATTGAAAACTTGCATGGTATAAAGTGGTAATGGAACCCTAAATTGGCTTGCATGATTTCAAATGGCTTTAAATAGTTAAATGGTAAGGTCTTAGTGGTCATGGTTATGATTTAATTGAAAGATTTACGGGGTACAAAGGAATCTCGCAAGCAAGTATAACAATAAACTAGTTGTGGTGTACATGGGAATCCCCTAAGTAAACTTAATGATAATGTAATCTTTGGATACGTGGGAATCCTTTAAAAGGTTGGCTAAGGATATTGCTTGCTAGATATAGTCGGCATGATGATACCACTTCTTATATCCTTGGTTAATATATAAATAAAATTGGTAACTTGGTTGTGTGCTAAAGGTTTAATTGGGCAATAATGGCGGGGTGTGATAGCTAACCATGAAGGTGTGAGTCTAATGAACAGACACTGGAAACTTATGTTTGCCGATATGAGGATTGGCTATACCGACCATATACTATACTTATAGGGTATGCGTGAATCCCCTAAGTTACACTTATATATATGTATCATGGAGAGCGAAGGGTACACAGGAATCCCCTACTGCTATGGTATCTTCGATTCGTGCGGCTACACGCATTGAGGCCCGTTGAGGGGGAAACACTAGACCCATATAGCCCATAGGTGGCTGTAGGATAGTTAAGCTACACATACCCAGGTTAATGATTTTAAAGGCATGCTAAGCCTAGTTCCCTTTCCCAGCATGGATTATATATATATATGTATGTATGTTTGTGAATGCATATGGTTGTTTGTTTGGTCTTAAATATTAGCATTATTTTATTCTTTTCCTTAGTGTTTGCTAGCATTTACCTACTAACCCATCTTCGGGAGGTTGTATCATCACGCGATGCAAAAACCGACCATACTAATCCTCCTACTCAGTAATTGGATTCGGGATTATCTTATGTTGGATTGAAGTGGTGAGCTTCCATACTCCGGAAGGATCCATTTCATGTCATGGATTTCTTTACATACTTTGGTCATTACATAGACTTTGGTTTTGGATATAGTCGAGGGCATGTCCCGATCGAATATTATTTTACTTTCGAATAGAGGCTTTGTGGAACTACTATAGGTTGTTTGGGTGGTGTCGGTATTGGTGTCAGACTTGGCATTGGTTTTGGTATTGGGGCTGACACCAGTTAATAGTACTTGATTTATGATTGTTCCATTTTATTTTGGATTATATATATATTTAGAACTCATCTGATATGGGATATAGGCAGTTATGGTAGGGTATTGGGGGTGGTCTCTGTTCTCAGTTGGACTTGAGGCACCCAACACGATTAGGCTCTAGTTTGGATCATGTCAGTTGGTTTATAAATTGTTAATTATATGTTCATAGTTATTATTTTGAGTTGGTTGGCGACCCTACTAGTACACAGTATTTTGTACTGATACGTACATGTGCTCTTCTTTTTGTTGAGTGCATAGCATATTTTAGCAACTTTGGTGAGACCTCAGTTGTAGCAAGTGATCATTCTGACTCAAGGGTAAGCTATATCTTTCAGTCATGATTCATTCCACTTATTGTTCTTGTCCATTTGTTTCGAACATAGACATTTTTATTAGTTTAGTTTTTTTAGTTGGACCCGTAGTTAGATTTTATTAGATGTTTCATACAATACGTTCAATTTCTAAGGGTATTTTAAACATTTGATATTTTCTGCACTTGTTATTTATTAGAATTATTCGAGAAATTTTATTATTGGTATTAAGTAATTAGGGTTAGATGATTCTCCCATCGGAGAGACAATATGGTTGCCACTCGTTATAGTTGGGTATTTGGACAAAATTTTATTTTCTTTCATTTGATTTGTACACATACTATTTAGATACCATTTTCGTTTTATGTTTGAGTGGTGTCCCTGAAAACAAACTTAATAATTATTCTTAGTTACCCAAGTGCTCTTGGGTTCTTTAGAGTTAGAACTAATTTTTGTCGATCCAGTTTGGGTCCTAAATCTATTTTGTAGAGTTATTTGAACGAAACATCTAATCATAGTACTTATGACTTGATTTTCCACAGTAATAGTAAGAGAAAGGGGACTGTTTTCCAATAATTGACCTACCATGGCTATTATTATGATATGGATGTTAGTCTTGATTGATTTTCAGAATCAAACAACTTTTGAAACTTACCAAAACTATAATATTTTCTACTAGACTTAGGTTTGTCACTGACATAATTTTTATCAGTCTACTTACCTGAGGTGGTTGATTGATTTGATCTGACTATACTATGCCTGAGAGATTTATGAAATCTGCTGATTTGAATTCTTAGATCATCCATTTTTTATTAAAGAAAGACCTTTTCAATTTTACAAATTTTTTATTTTTTTAATATTTCTTTTTTCATAAGAGAGCTTATTTTCATCAAAAGTTCTACTTAAATCAGCTACATCACGATTTAGTAATTTTTGCATTTAATACAGTTATTACATGTTTAAGTTCTTACTTCACTTGTTTTTTCAATTGCCATTAAACAAACATCTTCAATGTCATTATTTTCATTCTCATAGTTGTTTTTATCGCTCTAATTGTTAAAGGTTCTATGTCTTTCATTTTCTTTAAAGTATTTTTTTCTTTGCTTCTGAACACTCATTTACAATGTGTCCTTACTTTCCACAGCTATAACATTTTTCTTTATTGTTGTTGTACTTAGTAATTTATTTCTCTTTTGAAAAATTTGTTTTACCTCTTCTTTAATTTTTGGATATTTTAAAGTTATCTACCACAAATTTGGTGATTAGAGCAATATCTTCTTCACATAGGGATTTATTTTCTTCTACTTCATTAGTAACTTTGAATGCTATTGTTTTCTTCTGATTGTCATCTTGATCCCTTTTGGTCAAATGAGCCTTCTCAAAAGCAGTGAGATCTCCCTAGACTTCATCATAGGAAAGAGTGTTTATAATTAGTCTTTTAAGAGTCACAACCTTTGAGATCAATTGATTTGGTAAACTCTTGAGAATTTTAGTGATGTGATCTGATACAGGACATGTTTTTCCTGTTATTTGTGTTCACCAATGATTTTTCCAAAATGAGCAAAGGTGTTTTCAATGGATTCTCCTTCTTTAACCTTAGAAAACTACTCATATTCCAACAAACTGATGATAGTTCACTTAACTTTGTCAGTACCCTCATTGGTAACCTCTAGCTTATCCCATATCTCTTTAATAGTCTCAAAGCATGAGATCTTCTTATATTTTTCTCCATTGATTGCATTGTATAAATTATTTTTAGTCTTTCAATTTATTTAAATGGTCTCAATATGTTCATCAGTGTAATCCTCTAAAGGAACTTTTCAGTTGACGTTTGACCACCTTCTAATTTTTTTCATTCTTTTTGGTAGGAGAAATTGGTAGATCACCAATTTTGATAACTCTTTAAGTCTTTACATCATAAGATTTTATGAAAGTCTCCATCCTTATCTTCCAGTGATGCTTGTTATTGAAGTAGGGATGTCTAGCCTATTGTGTTCCTTTCTAGAAAAGGTTCTTCAGTGGTAGCTTGGTATGCCATGATCTTTTCTCACTTGATGCTAGGCAAAGATATGTGACTCCTTGCTCTGAAATCAACTAAAATTACAATAGGAGGCGTGAATTGCTATTTTTTTTTCTTTTCTTAGTCGACTACAAAAAACTTTAGTCACTGTTAAATAATAAATTTAACCGTAGTACGGAAAACTAAATTGATGTAAGTAATATGATACCAATATTTATATTGGTTGTGATCCAATGTGAATCTTATGTCTAGTCCCCTTGAATTGCTAAGGTATTATCTTCTAAGTCTTTGTAATTCTGAGATTGGTACAACGTTGGAGTATAGTTCCTATAACTACACTCTTTTCCTTTCTTTTCACTCTTAATACAATGTCTCATCAACAATCTTTTTTCTCTCATCTCTTTCTGACTATGTCTTAAACACTAAGTAATATAATACTTAGTAAAAGAATAGCAAGACTTTGAAATGGTTTAGATAGTTTATATATTTGACTTGACCTCCAATGAATTCTTTATTTACTGATTGTTCTATCAATTTAGCTTCTTGATACTTGGTGCATTTATTTTTGATTCTTCACTTGCACCTGATTTCCTTCTTTGAATTGATAGGCTTCTTTATTCTTAATACGCATTTGTCATAATTATTTCTTCTTTAGCCTTTTGTTCTTTGATTTATTCCCGAGGATAGTTTCTTTTTTGTTATGCATGTGAACCTTTGAACATACATAAATCATTATTAAAATCACACACACATATGTATAAATTCCTATATACAAAATTGAAATTCTAATTAGATTTTGCATGCATTTTCGTCATACACAGATGAAGCACATATGTACATGAAAAAATCAAGTACATAACTAAAAGTTTAGTCATATTTTACATGTTCTTCAATAAAAAATGTATGATTTTTTTTTGTATGAAATTAAACTCCGTACTCAAGTAAAACTTTGGTAGAAGAGTTCAAAATTTGACCTTTATAAAGTTCATAAATTCAGTAAAAAATGTCTAAGTTAGTCGTGGCAAGCCATACCAAACTTATGCCAAAAAATATTTAGTATTTAATTTTTGCAATGATACACTTCAGACGAAATGTATGAATCAGAGACAAAAATTTTAACTTTAATTAGCATACGTCTGAAGTTATTTCCTATGTTAGTCAACTTGCAAAGAATTTTTAACTTTGTATGTAAATCTTATGTAAATTAAATAATAATTTAAAAATAAATATTTGTGCATCTCCCTAATCAAGTAATTAAATAGGCTTAAATGGATATTTAGAGTACTTTATTTTAATATATAAATGAAAAACATGTGAGACTTAATAAGAATTTGATCATAAGATTTGAGGCTCAAAATTGAAATTCTGATATATAATATGAACAAAATTTCTACTTCAATATCAAATCATTATTTGAAATCTTAAATTCTTTAAAAGTGGCGAGAGAAAATTCCTATTGAATTAGCTTATTTTGAAAATAAGATATTTTAGAAACGTGATTTCATGATGTAGTCATTCATATGGTGTCATTCCTTTAATATTTCAAACAAAATGAGAAAAAAGGGTCTGGTCAATACCATAGTTGTTTCTTCCCTCTTTCCTTCACCACTAGTTGGAGCACAGTTTTCGATCACTTATAGATGACTTTTGACTCTTCCAATGAGTATGCTCAAAATAAAAAAAATTATCGTAAAGTTCTGTTCTTTGTTCCATCGTCGACATGATTTACTTTGGTTTGAATGTAAAGTAAAATAAAGTTAGTTCTATAAATATGTGAAGTCAAGTGTAGTATGGTGTAATAATAGGCACTTCTAAGATCCTTCCCGACTACTGAAACTCAAGTGCTTCGAGTACTATAGAGTCACTAGGTTCATATGAGCTGCTGATGGTAAGCAATGATCTTCGATGAATTTCAAATTTCAAGTTATGATTTCAACTCTTTAAATGTAAAACTTGACTCATAAGTTTATATTATGCAAAAAAAAAAAAATATTTATTTTAATTTTGTAATTACAGAATCATGCTCAATGTGAATAGAGTATCTCTACTATGTGAAAAGAGTATATTAAAGAATAAATAGTTACTACTATTCTTGATTTACTAGACCAATGAATCTTTGTAAAATTAAGCACATTTGAAAGATTATAATGTGTAATCTCAAATATTTATTTATATTCCTTTTGGATGACTTTACTTGTCATGTTTTGTTTTGCACATCTCTTGAGAAAAATTTTAACTAGAGAGAAATTTGACTAAATTATTCTTATTCATTACTTCTCTCAATTTAAAGGTCGAAACAAACAACTAATTATTAATTGATTTTTTAAAAAATAATAATTATTTTAGAGCGTTTATTTTTAGTGAGGACGTCAAGTAAAGTGGTCCGAATGAGTAAGAAAAATATGAGATATGCAATTTATTAAAATAATTTATTTATGAATTATGATTTGCTCATTTGCTAAAATTATATAAAAATTAAGAAAACTTTGATAATTTTAAGAAATGAGGTTTTGATATTTATTAAAAAATATGATTTAAAATTTTTATATTTCTTACCCAAATAAAATTTCTATTCCAAATGGATATCCAAACGGCTTCATAGAACAACCATGGACATATATGACTATTTTTTTTATTTCGTCTAAAAGCCTGTTTGGGATTACTTATTTAAAAAAAAAAAAAAAACTAGTTTAGTGTACGTGCTTTGCACGTGTATATCACGTCAAATTTTTTGATCGAAAAGATTTCAAAAGATAAAGTAAATACATGAAAAATTATTAAAAGAAAAGAACCTATTAACATGCTGATTTTTAGCAATTAACACAATTAAAGCATGTTAGTTGTGACTTCTACAATGACTTATAACATGTCAACACAAATCTTCACAGTATTGATATGAAGCTATTACAATCCGCATGCTTTAATATATTCTTATTTGATAAGTCCCTAATAACCATCAATAAAAAATAATTTTTAAATTTATGTATACTTTTAAAAGTTAAATTCAAATGAATTGTGTAAGAGAAACATTTTGCTAATTTAATAAGTCCCTTCGTTTCTTTATAATTGTCACATTTATTTTTTAAGAGTTAATTTAACTAACTCTTAAAGTTAAATTGTGTTAAATTAATTTGATATTTTAAAATTAAAATCAGATATCTAAAATATATGAAAAGTATTATAAATTACAATTTTTTCATATCAATATCATGAAAAAATTTATTTTAAAATATTGATCAAAATTTATATCGTTTGCCTCTTAAAAAGTAAGCTATGACAACTAAAAGAAAAAGGGGAAGGAGAATAATTAAGTCAAGAATTATGACTCAAGAGGAAAATTAAACTATCTTTAATTAATAAACCCAATTTTTTGAGAGTACAACTAATTCATTATCTTTCTTGACACATTTATTTATATAACACGAAGTTAGAAATATACTTTTAAATGTAAATTCAAATTAAAAAATAAAAAAATATTTTGTAGAACCTGATTGTTAAAGGTGTTGCTTGATATCAAACAATAAAGAGATGTTTTTGTGTAAATACATACATACATACATATATATATATATATATATATATATATATATAAATGGTATGCTGCTCCATACAATAATTTATAATTTTGAAAAGTTAACCAAATTATGAACAAAGAAATTGTGTAACTGTTCAATTTTTCATCGAGACATTTATTCATCGTTAAGGGAAAAAAAATCAAAGTGTGTATTTTATAGACTACAACACAAGAAAATCAAATAGAATTTACTAACCAAAATAAATTATAACTCACTAAAAATAAGCAAATAAAAATAATACTAAAAATTTACCTATTTTACACATGGTAATTGATCATATTCACATTTGTCAAAACACAGTAATTGTCGAAATCATAAGCAATACAATTAACTTTTAATCAAAAACTACTACTCCTAGTAGTTTTTGCTCAAATTAATTTCACAGCGATGCAGAATTGAAAAAAAATATAAATAAATAAAAATCCCTCTCAACCCTTTTATCTCAAATTCAGCTATGTGACGAACCAAACAATATTTTCAATAGATATATACGTATGTAACCTTCAAAATTCCTAATGACAAAAAATAAAGGAAACTCAATACAACAAAAAAAGAAAACGTAAGAAATCGTTCAACTTCTGACATAATTTTACCAGATTCAAATCCAAAAGATGTACAAAAACAACATGATCTCCAAGTTGAGCAACCTTAACCAAAGTAAATCATCAAATTAATATATTACTCCTTAAATAGGATTTAGAGAAGTCCTTGTTTATGTAAGATAAAATGTTAATTGATTTATAAGTGTTAAATATTATTTTAATCTATTATAGTATAACCTTAATTTTTAATTATAGTTTTTTGTATTAGGCTTGATTCTAATACGCACTCCAATTCTTACTTTCATATTTACTTTTTTTGATTTTGGTAGACTTTAATTCAAGGAAATTCTAAACAAAAACATATATATGCATCACTACAATTCTTAACTTCCAAATCCAAATCAAATATGAATTGAAAGGAATTTTTGTAGTTTTTTAATATGTATAATTTTTATTATTAGAAAAATAGTGAAAAGACGATTTTGTCTAAATCAGAGATTTTTAATGAAGAGCAAAAAGTTCAAATCACTTTTCTAAGGGTCTTCAAACTTTTAATATACCATAGATAGATATATTTTTTGAGAAAAAAAAATCTCTTTAAAAATGTTAGTGTTTGGATAACTTCTAAAAGGGCTTTTAAATAGAAGCAGACATAGATTTTTCGCTGTTGGGAAGAAACAGTACATAATTTTCTGCTACCGGAAAAAGCCTTAAATTTTTTATTTTCTAAAAAAAGCAGAAACAAAAGAAGAAAATTATTTTTTATATGACCAAAATATCCTATCACTTACACACACGTCGCACGCCTGCGTGCACTCACACACAAACATATATATATATATATATATATATATATATATTATACTTGAACTTTTTATCCTTCTTCAAAAGTTTCCTCTTTAGATAAAATCATCCTTTCAGTATTTTTTTTATTATTTTACTAATATTAAATATTGATTACAATAATAAATTAAAACCTTTTCCAATAAAAATAAAATATCCTTTTCAGTTGTTTGAACTTTGGTAATTTATCTTGGATTACTTTATTCAATTCATCGTGTATGTTTTTTATGCACGAATTCTTGATATGGTCATTCATACAGACGGCTTCAACAAGATATTAGAATTTAATTTTGTAAAGCTCAAAATTTGTTGTTTACTGGTTCAGTTCAGTCATTGTCTTCACAACAACAAAATATGAAACTTCAACAAGATGCTTGGCTTCATCGTTTTTTTTGTTTGTTTGTTTTGATGATTGCTTTTCTCCAAATCCACAATTTTGAGGTAGGAATTTGATCCAATTTATCCACAGGATTTTAGACAAAGTAGTAAGCTACAATTTATAATTTTTATTTTATGTTTTGTGTTTGATTGATAATTGAACTCAAACCTGTAAAAATTAAATCAATAAATATATATTATATTTGATTTAATTTTATTTTAATAATTTATTAATCAATTATATTCATTTGATTTTTGTTGCTCTTTCGAACTTTAGCATCAACACACATTTTGTAGAAGAATTTTCAACTGTACACTGATGTTAAGTCACTTTGTATACTTTCGCAACTGTTAAATTTCTAATGTAAGAGTTGTTAGGGATCATTTTTTATTTTGATATTTTGTAGGTCGAATAGTTATCATTGATCATGATGTAGTGATACTTAATAATCTGTAGAGACAAATAGTTTTTCAATAGCTATGTGTTTTATATATTGACTATTGAATTTGATACATGTTTTTGCCAAGTGATTTTAAAAATTTGGTGATTTTTGTTTGTAAGTTATTTAGCTATGATATTATTATTGCATTTCATATAATACATATTGAAATATATATTGAAAAGTCGAAAGTAGAGTGAGTTATTTCTTGTCGCTCTTACATAGCAGATGGAATAACCTTATTTTGCCTTGAACTTTCATTTAATGTTCTAATTTATTTATCTATTTTAGATCATCTCCTCCACTCAAATTGTGGAGCACAAAGAAGCATCTCGCATGATGCAAATCGAGCTTTATCAATATCACAGACTGAAGAATTGATGCTTAAGAATATATTAAAGTGGAAGTACAAGGAAGAAAGACGAAAAAATTAAAAGAAAGAGACTATGAACGTAAAATGACTATTCTTGACATGACTATTTTGATATGCTGAATTAAAAGATTGCAGATTCAAGGTGATGATTGTTCCTCTCGAGGGTGTTTCGGTAGTATAGGTGCTTATTTAGTGTTCTTAATAGGAGGTTTTGACTTTGATATAGTCATTGTTGCCTATTACTCGCAATCTTGTGTCTTACTTTTATAGATTTGATGAATTTTGAAATGTTGTATTTGAGGTTATTGGTTGATCAATAACCATTGTTCTCATTTCTTTTTCAACTTTTGTCGATCTTCTATCTTTTCAGTGAAAGTATAGAATAAAATTTTATTCTAAATTTTTTGGGATAAACGTGCAATGCACGTTTCCATAGACTAGTATATATTAATTTTATACTTTATGTTTACGTTATAATTTTTATTTTATTTTACTATTTATTTATTATTATTTTATTTCTCACTCCTTTTCTTTAAATAAAATAAAAAATATCACCAATAGTGATGACAGACGAATCTGTTGCAAGATCAAATGGATATTTTGGCAACACTTGTAAAAAGAAATTTTCTCAAGTATTTTATCTTTTTAAATAAATAATTTATTTTTAAAAAATATTTTAAGTATATTTAAATTATTATAGCAATATTATATCAATATTTAATATTTTTTAATGTATTTATGCATATAAAGATTGACGAAAATTTTATAATATGTATTTTTATTTAAAAAATAAAAATTAAATTAAAAATATTATAATGTACAAAATGATTTTAGCAGTAAAAATTCATTAATAAATATCCTTTTTCATGATTTGTTTATCAAAAATACTTCTTCAACAAAATTAACCAAAAACAATTTGTTTATAAAAAATATTTTTCAAATGAATTTATCAAATATATATTATTATTTTTTTAAAAAATATTTTCTGAAAAGCTATTTTATAATAGAAATTCTCAAATAATCAGTTTTCTAACTAGAAACCCAACAGACTCTAATTAGGAGTGTAGGGTCATGCTACACCTTAATATACCATATTTATATAAATTTTCACGCTTATAATATAATTACAAAAATTTCAATTAATTATATATCTTTAATGTGTCGGAAGCTAATTATATATTTTTATTGCTTGTATTATATATTTTAATAAATCTAAAATTAAAAAAAAAAATATTTTTATTCGATATATCAAAAACTAATTATATATATCGAAATATTCAAAAGTGGCATCTTCAGCAAAATATCGAGATTTTGGTTAATTAATAAACCCGATAAAACGACAGTGCAAGACTCCGTCGCGCTTGATGACTTGCTGATTTATGCCAATTTTGTTCCTTCCTTCCAGTGCAATCTTCTTATACTAGTGTATATTAACTGGAGACTATTGCTCGTTGATTGTCCCTCGGCAATGGAAAAGGGAGAAAGCTCTACCGCTACACTTCCGCAAGATGAAGTTTGGGCCAAACTCAGTAAGCCTTTTTCTTTTGTTCTTTCTTGCCCATTAAAGAAAGAACCAAGAAAATTATTTATTAATTTTCTTTTGTTTGACCCAAATCAGAGTTTGATCAAGATTGTGAACTGAACGATCTGTCACCGGTATATATTCTTTTTTTCATGAAAGGGATTATCTTGAATTTCAGTTACGACACGCATGGATGGTTTGTCTTGAAATATGGGGAAAGACAAATATTTGCTTTACATGTCAATGAGTAACTGTTGCAATTTCACCCATCTTTTGGCTACTTTGTATCCAAGAACATATTTTTAAGGCATGTTAGTGGTTGAAGTAGCCTGTTCTTTACTTATTAGATTTTAATTCTGTGTAACAAGTTGTACATTGTTCCATATCAGACCTAGATCCTGATACTCTTTCGGTTACTCCATGTGAGGATTCCACCACTTTTGTGCACCATTCCCTTACAAGTCATATTTTCTGTGATTAGCTTCCTCCTCTGTTTCAAACTTCCAAAGCCATATGATTAGCAGGCTATACTTATGTAACCTCATATCTTTTATTCCCGCCCACTTTTTTCTTAGGCTATGTAGCCATCTCCATTCCACTAAGTGAAAAACCTTCTTGTCTTTGTTACCTTCCCATAGTAAGTCTCTTAATTTGTCCAGCGTTTTCTCTACTTGACAGTTATAGGAAATAATGGCACTATATATGTAGGAAGTGAATCCAAAACACTATTAATCAGCACTAGCTTACCCTAAAGGGATAGTATTTTCTCATACCCACTATAACTTTGTTTTTAGCGACCAAAGGAAGCTGATAAGTAAATAAGGAACCTGTTCTGCATCCTAGAATACCATAGAGTCTTGTAATATTAGGTACCTCAATCTCTGGAGTCTGGATACACCATTCTTTTTTTCTAGTTGATATTGATGGTACTTGATTTTGCTTTGTTAATTGTGTTGTGCAGTGATATAGACTTCTATTTGAAGCACTGTTGTTCTTCACTTTTTGGATGATTTTAGCTTTTAGAAGTACAAGGAAGATTAGAGCTGAGATAAATATTGCTTACTGATAATAATTTTGTCCTATTTAATATAGTACCGACAGACTCCCTCTATTCAGAAATTGAGTTAAGGCTGAAGGAGACAGTAATATGCAGTGAAGTGAAGAATTCTTATTCAGAAAAGCAAGAATGGTGTAAAATAACAAGGAATGTGGATCTAGATTCTGCCATGATGCAAAATAAGAGGTAAACATTTCTCATTGTGTAAATATTTCATCTTGCGCTGGTGTATTTGGTTCATTCTGTGATGTAGATGGTTTATGATAACTTTTTGATGATCTGTCTAACTAAAGAAAGATAAACTGTGATCTTCCACCCAGTTATTGGGTTTTAGATTATTTTGCATTTTCCAGCCCAATTTGATTTTTGTAGTGAAAACTAAAAAGAATGATGCTACATGTGTACTCTTTCCTCCCCTCAATAAAAATGAATGGAATCATAAAGTTTTTGCTTATGTGCTTGAGATGCATGCCTGTGTCCTGTAATTGTTCTTTAGTGGTATATTTGGTATCAGCATAAAGGAATGCTGGTTTTTGGGTTTCCTTCAGTGTGACCCACTTTGCATGCACTGACATGTTTATAGGATTTAGCCTAGAAAATCCTTGAGTCCTCTCTCCATAGATTAATAATTTGCTTAAGTACCTTCTTGATGCATGGTTGCTAAGCTTATTAGTTGAAGTTGCTCGGCCTAATGCTCCTAGACCCAAGAATACTTGGTGTTGCATTTTTTCCTGCCAAGAGATTGAACATATAGTAATAGTCACTTAACCAGATCTTCAATCTCTCTTCTGATGCAATTACTTGCCAGCATTTCCTGAATATGACAAGATATGGACATTCCAATTTCTTAGGTAAGTCACAGATTCTTGAATATTTAATAATTATGCATGGTAAGCTACATGGAGTTTGAATAGAAATACATGGTCAGATGGTCCTGGAATGTTGGTTCAACTACCTTAATTTCAAGGGGCAAAGATCATCAATCCTTCATCCAATCGACCCGGCTTACTGTGTAGAATATGACAGTATATGGAATTGCTGGGAAATAATCGGAGGGGACTGTAAGGGTTGTGGCGAAGATACTGTGGCACATTAAAATTCGAATGAAGGTTAATCTTTAGTTTTGTGTGCTATGCGGATGCAATATTAATGGAGCACAACTTAAGGAGACAAGTTGAATTGTGATGGATTGATGTTGCTGGTGTAAATAAAATAGAGTAGATAGTTACATCATGATATGTTGTAAACAATTACATAGTTGTGGAATCTTGTGTTTTCACTGATTAATGTTGTTTGGGTAGAACTACAGACCGTAGAAGAAACGATTTGGAGGTGGCAAGGAGATAAATGACATTATGGACAGCTATGCGTCTTTGTATTTTTTTTTTTTTGCTAAGTTGGAACAGAAGAAATAGGAAACTATGTCATAGTAATATCACTGGTAAGAGGAATGTAACTGGTACAAAGAGATGTTTTTTGTGCCATATACTTTTTTGGATGCAAAATGAATCATGACTGAGATAGCATGGTGGCTGAAAGTGGTTGAGTCCCTCGCTCAGTACAATGAATGATATTCTGTTTTATCAGGATTTTCTTATTGTTTGCTTTTGTTGTTTCCGTCAATTGTTACTTTGTGGACTCTAGCAGTTTAAAAGTGAATATTTCTCTTCAACAATTTTAAGTGACATCTTTTGTTTCCGTGGTGCTTTTCCTGTGCAACTTTGTCTTGGGCAATTGCATGTGCTTTTTGTTTCGGTCAAAGTCGTGTCGTTGAATATCTACATCCTTGTCTAATATAGTTCCAAAGAAATTCTTGTTGATGAGACGGTTGTTCAGGATGAGCATGCTGCTGTAATTAAGTGTGGCAGTGAAATTTCGCTGGGTCCCAGTGATGAAGGTGGGTGTTATTTCTTATCAGATTCCTTTTTGGAGTCATTAATCTGCCTTGTTAACTTTCAATATTTGCATTTGGAGTCTACCTGTACTCTTTGTCTTATCTGCACGGTGTTATTTTAGGTGCGTTATCCAGGAGATAAAAAGAGAATAGAACTCCTTAACGCCATGCTGAACTTGCTAATTTCTTGTTAGATGTGAGTGTTGTACTAATAGATCTAGATACAAATATTGTCAGCTAATACAGGATTTGTTGATATACTTTCCTCTTCAATCCGAGCCTTGGTGCAACGGTAGTGTCTATTTTTGTGACCTATTGATCATAGGTTTTGAGGCATGGAAGTAGCCTCTTTGCAGAAATAAGGGTAAGGTTACATGCAATATATGCCCCTTGTCTTCATAGCCCTGGAGTATTTCATGCATGGGTTGCACCTTTTATGTTCCTTTTCAATTTTATTGCCATTTAAAACATATTTTCTGGTCATTTGATGTTTTATTAACTTACTAGCTATAGATGTTAGAAGATATAAATGTGGTGTAATTTGGCTAATTCCTTCAGATGTTAGAAGTATATGGAAAGTTGGAATTGCAAACATCCAGAAACAGTTTGGTGGACTATCCTTCTGTGTATTTTCTGGATCATTTGGACAGTTAGAAATAGTGCTTGTTTTGAGAACAAAAAGTGCGATGTTTCTAGAGTCAAGATCCTTCTCTGCACAATCTATTTTTTGGTGTGAAAGGAGTCTGCTAGACAACATGGATCAGTATATGGATTTCTTTCACTTGGGAATTATGTATTAACTTGAATTTACTGTAGGGGATGTTTGTTTCTGTACCTTCTTGGCACCTTTATTTATAAAACTTTTACCTTGTAAATAAAGGAACTCACAAGCTATAGATTAAATTCAGTTGGCCATTTAAATAGATTATTAGGTGAAGTAGGGTTTGATGAAGAGCATATCCACTCTCGTCATTTTATGAAATATAATCTCAACCCAAGTTACATCTTAGAATGCATTAGAATGACATATTTTATGAGCAATGATGTTTGGCTTATAGCATTATGCTTCAATGTTGTTAGGTTATGTGAAATACCGATTCAAAATAATGTCTATTGAGGAATCCCGCAGATATATACAGGTAAGTTATGTAAGCTTTTAGCAATAGTTTATTTTCACTTTTATTAGTTTATGTCGTGTTACATGGCCTATTGTTCTGCTAGATTTCTCTCGATGTTGAGTATGCAAAATGCTGCATCTGCTTAAATATCTGGCATGATGTTGTCACAGCTGCTCCTTGCCTTCACAATTTTTGGTTAGTGGTTTAGATCTTTTAGTGGTTTGAAAAACTATTTGGATTTTGATCCTTGACTAGATGTACTATCATTTATGCTCTTCAATATCCAGCAATGGATGCTTTTCAGAGTGGCTTAGGAGGTCTCAAGAGAGGCGTTCAAGTGTTTTATGTCCCCATTGCAGAGCAGTTGTACATTTTGTTGGAAGGAACCATTTTTTGCATAACATTGAAGAAGTAAGACGTGAAATTAATTTGCTTTTGCCCTTATTTCCAGTTGGACAAACTGTCCTTTTTAAGTTAATTTTCATTTAATTTTTTTTTTGAAATTTTTAGGATTAATCCTTTTTATTTGGTGATATCCTGTTCGAGTTGTAATTTGTTATGCTCTGCTTTTTCGAGTAAAAACCCTTTCCACTAATCTAAGCATGTCTTCTCCGTGGAAGCATTAGGTGCATGGTATAATTCATTGTGAGTTGAAGTTAAAAATTTATGCCCTTATTATGCAGGATATACTGCTAGCTGATCCTTCTTTAAAACGCTCGAGTAAAGATATTGTGCTGCTTGATTCCTGTGCATCAATAAAGTCACCGCTTGTAAGCAGTCTAACTTTACCATATGAGATGCCTTTGTAAGGTACAGCTACTATGTAAGGCTTTGTATAGGTGCTCTTTCCCAGCTCGTATGCTAAATAATGTATCACTATGATGTCTTCGAAATGTCATAAAAGTATATGACAATCTTCTACCCATGGCTTATAGATAAGCTTTTTTTCATAAGTTATATGCTTGCTCCTGTGCTTCCAAAGATCTTTACACTGGCTTGTCAGGCATTGGCGTTTTATGACAGTATATTGTGACTATCTTTCCGTGCAGTAGATTTTCGGGAGTTCTCTTCAATTTCAAGTGGTCTGTTTTGAGGACTGTCTATCGTATGTCATAATTACACTAATTAAAATATTGTTAAATATTTAGTTTCATAAATGCACTAATTTTCTGTTGTTACAGTTCCTTTTCTGAATGCCCTGTATTTTTTTCCTTATTCGGTGCCATGTTTTCATCGTTGCCATTTTTCCTTGTCATAACTACTTCGTTTATCTAAACTTGAGCCGAGTGTCCTTTGGGGACAACCTCTCTACCTCCATGAGGTAGGGGTAAGTTTTGCCTACATTCCACCTTCCCTAGACCCCACTTTGTGGGATTTCACGGAGTATATTGTTGTTGTAGTAGTAGTATCATTAACGCTCGACAAGTTATTTTCTTTTAAACTTGGTAAATATACTAACCACCTCCAAGGTAGTGGTGATTGGTAAGGTCTCTGTACACTTTACCATCCCTAGACCCCACTTTGTGGGATTGCAGTGGGTATGTTGTTGTTGGTAAATATACTAACCCCTAGGAGCAGGTCCTCAGCAGTAGAAAACGTCACCGGAAGAGGGAACGTTCTCCAGCAGATGCAGCAGATAGCTGGGACCATTCATGCCCTCAGTGTGGTAATTGCATTTTCCCTCAATCTAGATGTTATTTGCAATTTGGAAACTGATAAGTGAAACATGTTGACTTATTCAGAAAAGATGATTTGTTGACTTATTGCACAATGTAAATCCCATGTAAATCTTGAGAGAATCTAATCCTCTTCTCTTGTGACTTTAAATTTACGATGGTTTCTATTCTGTATTTCAACCATTGAACTCCATTTAAAATTATGAACTTCAACTTTCTAATGTTGAGTAGTTTACTTTCAGACACTGAATATGGAGGTTATAAGTGCAATGAAAACACAGTTCATCTTCAATGTCAAGCGTGTGGTGGGATGATGCCCTTTCGATTAAATGTTGGAGTGCAACAACACTGTTAGTACTATGCTTCTCAACTCTTTGTTATTATGTTGTTACGAAGTATCTTTTCCTCACCTGTGTTTCTATGATTGTATGTGTGTCCTCAAAGTTTCTGTTCCTCTTTGAAGTGTTTTAGTGTGTGAGACCTAAGGTGGTTGGCTTTGTAGGTTTGGGATGTGATCGAGCATTTTGTGCTGCTTATTGGCATTCTCAGGGTGTTAATGGAAGCAACTTACATCCACTCTGCAGTCCTGAAACGTTCAAGCCTGTAAGTACTTTAAATCTGGTTTACCTTTCTGATTTGTTCAAACTATGTTTTGGTTATGCTGGTTAGAAACCTTTGATGTTTAGAGCATCACTTCCAACTTAAATTGGTATGTCATGTAAAGTTGGAATGAAATTCTAGATGTTTCCTTTCATGGGCCTGTAGTAGGGTCCGAGCTCGGGATAATTTAAGCAGAAGAGACTTTATTGTGTTTTACTCAGACATCTGTATGTTCTCCAGGAGCTTGGGTTTAAAACTTCAGAAAATTGTGTACATTCAAAACACCTAATGGTCTAGGGATGAAATAGCGCTGATTTTTGACAGTTACAAATAATTGCCAACCTCAATAGAGATGCAAAGGCCAATGATTATATATTGTCGTTGCTTATCCTTGTAATTTCTTTAGTATGATAACCTTTCGTGTCCACCCACATTTGGGTGGAAATAATCTTGAAACTTTTTTTCTGATGGTTTTATACTCTTGTTCTCACTTGCATTCCAAGTTGGTTGAATAGTTGAGGTGCCGCCTAAGCTATAGCCTATTTGGCCAAACTTCTAAAATCAATTTATTTTGAAAGTGCTTTTTTTGAATTGCTTTTCAAAAAGAGCTTTTGGTGAGAAGCAGTTTATGTTTGGCCAATAAATTTAAAAAACACTTTTGAGCGGCAATTAGTGTTTGACTAAGCTTTTTAAAAGTGCTTGTAAGTGTATTTTTCTCAGAAGTGCTTTTCACAAAAGTTCTAGGGAAAAGCTACTTTTTGTAGCTTATGAAAAATTGATTTTCCTATTCCCCAAAAACACTTATTTTCTTTCAAAGCTTGGCCAAGCACCTCATTTTTTAAAAATAAGCACTTTTGGGGAAAATAAGCTTGCCAAACAGGCTACTAGTCTGGATATCCCCGTCGTATAAAAAAAGTTTCAAGTTGTTTGGTGCTCCTTATTATACAAGTCAACTAGAAGACATGATCTATAATTTGACATTTCTTCTCCTTGTTTCTTCATTTGATTGCTCTCGCCCTTTTTCCTGCTCTTTTTCTCCTTCATAATGGTAATACTTTGGTTATATTCACATTTTCTTTCTCAAAAATAATGGTAGTACTTCTGTTGAGTTACTTCCAGCATTACATGTGAAGTCTTGCTTTTTTTTTTTAGAATGCGTCAGATTGATTCACACATTTCTGCAGATTGCAGAACGTGCAATTTCTAGAATCCCCTCCTTGGCACATGAGAAGAATCATTATGAACAAAATGTATGGCTTTTTTTTTTCTTTATGGTGTTTTTGATGCATTGTTATTAGTCTCAGTAATTTAGTTGAAACACCATATCTGCTGACTCTCTATGTTATCCTCTAATAGGTCACTGAAAGATGCATTAGACAGATGGGGAAGTCGTTACAGGATGTGGTAGCTAATTGGATTTTGAAGTTGGATAAGCGGGAGATAGGTAATTTGACTGTCGGAAACTTGAGAATCAGTTCCTTTTTCGTCCCGTCTTTCTCTGATACTACTTGTGGTGTATTCCTCTCACTCTAAATGTATATATTTGTCAGCCTATTCTCGACTATTATTGTTTGACCCCCATCACCACCTCCAGACAAAAAGGTACCACCTCTAGTCTGGAATATCTGACGGGAGTTAAAAAACACTTCAAAAAATTGGCAGTCTGGAGAATTTTACCCTCTTCATGGAAACAAATACATACATTGTTTTTCAGCCTGTACCTCTCTTCATGGAAACAAGTACAGGCACTTTTTTCAGAGTTTGTGCCTACTAGAAGTGGGATTCACCTGATCAATGTAGTAGTTAGAGCTTCTATGCGTCTTAGTCCTTGATTCCTCTTCGACCAGTTTAGTACTCCAAATGGCGTTATATATAGGAATTGCACTTGCTTCGTCCATTCCAAGAAACATTTTTACTTCCTTTTTTTTTTTTGTGGGGGAGGGATGATCAATCGTATTAAATTTGTCACTAGGACTTTGTTTAACAGCAGTGCAACGGGCTATTGGGTGTTGTGTGGAAATTTTTCCCTTATTTCCTTTTGGTGCACCCATAAGGTTCCTTTATGTACAGAATGTTGGGTTTCATTTACAGAAATCTGTGTTTTGTTATGAGGTTTTCTATTTTCTAGTGTACTAGTTGTTATACGGGATTTTTTTGAATGGAATTTATTACTTTATCAAAGAAAGTACCTTGATACCATAAGTCAACTTATAGCATTATCCACTTAGTTTCTAAATCTTATTAGCTAAAGGAGAAATACTGTTTGTCCTCATCCACCTACAATTGAGTATTGAGAACATTACTCGGTAGATGCCACATCATGTTCTTGCGTAGCATGATGAAAGAAACAGAAGAGGTGAAAACAATATCAGTCCAAAATGACTTGGTTAGAACTTGAGCTATAAAAACAAGGACTATTGGTTGCTACTTGTCATGTATTTGAGATTGTGCTCGTCAGAAACCAATATGCCCTTAGACAAAGTCAATCAGGATAAAATGCACTTGATTAGTTTCTTTGAAAATCATCCTTAAATTGATTGTCCTGCTATTTAAAATGTGTTTCTGTTTCCTTCAGATCGCACAAGAATGCCTTTGAATCATGTAGAGATGATAACTTCTCGTACACCTACTTGTAGGTGAGTAGGTTTCTTTTTGGAGATATCGAATTCAACTTTTGTATTTCTGGAAATCATGTCATTTTGCACCTGATGGATTCTCTTACTTCTCCTTGAAGTTAAGAAAATGCCTATTATTTGATACAAAAGGGAGCCTTGGAGTAACTGGTAAAGTTGCCGCCATGTGACCAAGAGGTCACGAGTTCAAGCCTTGGAAACAGCCTCTGGCAGAAATGCAAGGTAAGGCTGCGTACAATACACCCTTGTGGTGGGGCCCTTCCCCGAACCCTGTGCATAACAGGAGTTTTAGTGCACCGGGCTGCCCTTTTTTTTTTTTTTAAGATTTCATTCATTGATGCAATTTCTTCTCGCTGATTGTCTCTCTCTTATGCAGTGAGTGCTACGACAAGTTAGTCTCATTCCTTTTGTATTGGTTCAGAATTACAACTATAGGACATGTAAGTTGCCACTGATCCTTGTTGATTCTTCAGTTATTTCCACTATTACTTGTGGATTTACTTAAAAGGTAAAAGGGATATTTTGTTTGAAGCTGAGTTTCCCTAAAATATATAATAAGCTTTTATCTAGCATAGCACTGCAGATCAAACTCCCGCCCCATAGCAACTATTCCCTGGGTTCCATTTTATATGGCTCTTTCCCTTTTTAGTCTGTTAGCAAAATAGATTGCATTTGTTCCACATTTGGGTACTCTTTTAACTTCAAACTTCGCATTTTATCATTAATACCATAGAAATGTCACATGTTTAAGACCACTAATTTTGAGCAGGGGTGGAGCTAGACCTTTGGTTATAGATTAGGCGAACCTAGTAGCTTATGACCTAAACTTTGTATTTGTCGGTTGAATATGTACTATTTATTAATTTAGAAACTTAGGACTAGAATTCCGAACCTATAAGCTTAAAATCCTGGTTCTTATAAGGGTAAATTCAGAAGTCTTCTTTTCTTTCTTAAAGTTCATGTCCAATCAAACCCCACCATGTAAAATGAAACAAAGGGAGTGTCTCGTAAATCTCTCATTTTAATCTTGAAACATTGAATCCGCTAGCTTCTATAGTGTAGGATTCGACTCTTATCACAGGTTTGTCAAAGATCTAGAATTTTAACGCTGTAGGAACTTATTTCATTTTCTTCTCAGCATTTACCTTCAGAGGATGCTCAGAGGCAAGACTGCTGGTATGGGTATGCTTGTCGCACACAGCACCATAACCAAGAACATGCTCGGAAGAGGAATCATGTCTGCCGGCCAACAAGGGGTAATCATGTGTAAAAATTCATCTGGTTTTCTGTTTGAAATTTCTGTTCAGGGGATTCTCTAGTTATGAAAATGTCGTATTCTTGAACTCGATTCTATTTTTGTGATTCTCATCTATGATGAACTATAAGCATCTGATGTTTTTCATTTCTTCTTTGTACTGTTCATATGCTATCTTTTTAGTGTTACATTTAATTTTGAAGATATAACGAGTTCATAAAACGGTACAAGTAAAATAATTTGGCAAAACGTATGTGGTGAGTCGCCAAAACTCTTTTTTACACAACTATAGCTGACAAAAGAAGCAAGAATTGTAAACTCTAAAAAAAAGCGATAAACAAGTTGATGAACCAAAGGAAGGGCTGTGACACCAAGGACAGTGATTGCTGCAGCAACAACATACCCAGTATATTCCCACCAAGTGGGGTCTGGGGAGGGTAAGTGTACACAGTTCATACCACTACCTCAATGTGAGACTGAGAGGCTATTTCTAATAGACTTCCGACTTAAAATATAGCAATCTAAGATAGGGAATAGTAATAGAACAAGATACAATTGGAATTAACATATATACAATAATTCCAAAAGCAAAATACTCCCAAGTATACACCAAAACATACATCCTAACTCAACTAACCTTCTACCCTAATTCGCCTCCTCCACAACTTCCTATTCAGGGTCATGTCCTTGGTAAGTTGAAGTTGGTCCATGTCATGTCTAATCACCTCCCTCCAATATTTCTTCGATCTACCTCTACCTCGCTTGAAACCATCCCTGGCCAACCTCTCACACTTCCATACTGGGGCATCCGTGCTCCTCTACATCACATGATCGAACCATCTCAACCTCGCTTTCCTCATCTTGCCTTCCACTAAAGCCACTCCCACCTCATCTCGAATAATCTCATTTCTAATCCTATCTTTTCTAGTACACCCACTCATCCACCAAAACATTCTCATCTCCGCCTCCTTCATTTTCTGGGTACGGGTTTTCTTAACAGGCCAATACTCCGCCGCATATAACAAATCCGGTCTAACCACTACTCTGTAGAACTTTCCTTTAAGTTTGGGAGGTATCTTTTTGTCACAAGATACTGGAGGCGAGCCTCCATTTCATCCACCCTATTCCGATTCGTTGAGTGACATCCTCGTCAATCTTTCCATTCTCCTGAATCATCGACCCCAGATACTTGAAACTATCTCTCTTACTGATAGAATGAGTGTCAAGCTTAACAACCCCATCGGACTCATGAGACACCTCGCTGAACATACACTCCAAATATTTCATCTTGGACCTACTCAACCTAAACCCTTTAGACTCAAGAGTTTGCCTCCAAACCTGCAACTTAGCATTAACTCCACTACGAGTCTCATCAATCAAGACTACAACAACTAAGCAAACAATAAGGCACCTCATCCTAAATATGCCGCGTCAAAACATCCATCACCACGACAAAAAGAAACAGACTAAGCGTCGATCCTTGATGTAACCCCATCTAGACAGGAAACTGCTCCGAGTCCCTCCCCCAGTACTAACTCGAGTCTTGGTTCCATCGTACTGATGCAGCCCGAACCAGGGCCTTATCGTAATGGGCATCCCAAGTCCAACCAGGATCGAGAACCGCCCCCTTAACCCAACCCAACCACCGTATACAACCTTGGATGAGTTGAATTTCGAGCATACAACAAGATTGCATAATGCTTTCATGAAGACTCTGGGATAGGGTCACAATCATGACCGACCCAACCGAGTCTAACCATACCAAACCAACCATCCATTCCATACCAAACCATTTAGAAAGTATCAAACATAATATGATAATCAAACTCAAAATGTAATACGATGGAACAACCAACAATATCGTCCAATGATGTCAGTCCCAACACCAATGCCAATGCTAAGGCCGACACCAATACCGATCACACCCATACCAACCCGCAGAAGTACCACAAAGCCTCTATCTAAAATAATATAAATATCCAGTTGGGATATGCCCCCAACCATGGCCAAAACCAATATCTGGAAAGAAAGTAAAATGTCTAAGAATGTCTAACATGAAATGATGCCTTCCGAAAGGATGGAAACTCACCACTTCAGTTCAACAAGCTATCCCCGAATCAAGTACTATGAAGGAGGAATCAAACGATCGGTTCCTACATAGCTCTATACAGATGCCAATAGACGAGTTAGTGAGTGAAAACTGCATAAAACTCGGGATAAGGATAAAGTAATGCCAGTTATCAAATCCAAGTGAAAACCATCCAGCGCAAACAACCATGCATATTATATATATTTATAGTGTTGGGAAAAGCAATCAGGTTTAACATGCCATTTAAAATCTTTACCTGAGTTGTGCAGCTTAGCTGTCCTACCATCGACAGGCCATATGGATTCAGATCCACCTGCTAAAAGGGTCCCAGTGCGTATAGTCGTACGACCAAGCAAAATCCCTGGGATGACTAGTACATCCCTCCAATATAAATGTGACACTCGCACATGGCCATCAAAGATCCCTCATATCGACAAATATGAGCTTCGGGTTTTAATCCCCCAAGACTCCACCTTCCACGACTTTGCTTACACTCTCCGCCATTAATCCCCAATTAAAATCATTAACAAAAAATCCAATTATCCATTTATTAACCAAGGCTATTCAATAAATCAGTGGTATCGTTATACCACCATACTTACAAGCATTATCCATAGCCAAACTATTTAGATTAAGGGGGCATTCAAGTGCCATATCATTAGCCATATTAAACCTCTTGGAAGGCTACCATGTTCTCCACAAGCATAACCAATTAGCCTTTAAGCCTTTGTAAACCGTTTAAAAACATTTAAGGTTTCATGCATAAGCCAAAAACGAGCAAGAGTTCCATTAAAATAAGCCAACACAATGAACATATCTTTATAAGCATTTTATCACACCTTGGGGGCATAATATAACCAAAACCAAATTCTATTACCATTAAATCATTTTCATGCAATTCAATTGTCCAAAACCACCGTTAATGCATAGAAAACATAATTAAAACCATAGGAAATCATAACCAAACATTTAACATCAAAACCCCCAAATCAATAGTTGAAAGCCGTAATCATGCAAGATAAAAACCATGAAATCAACCATGTAACCATGCCTTTAATTGAAATTACAATCAGGGAAGAGAATAATGCCTTAAACTAAGAAGGTTGATGGAAAGAATTCACCAAGACAAGCCCCAAAGTAATCCCTTAGTTGAAACCCTAGCTCTTTTTCCCAAAAGCTCCTGAGAGAATTATGATATGTTTGGGAAGAGTTTCTACGTGTTTAAGAATAAAATAATGGGTAAATAACCTTCTAAGTGTATTAGAAGTCGTGGATCCTTATTAGGGTAAGTAGGGAAATGTCCAGAATACCCCTATGTAAATCCCATAAAAACCCGACACTGGGTCACGACTGACCCCCTTACGAGTCATAATCTCCCTTACGATTGATATTCACTCGATCGTAACCAATCCTCAACTATGAACTAGACACTTTCCAGTATATGACTCATCCACCCAAGTCGTAACCTCAGCATACGATCCGTACCCATAATCCGTATCCCTGGCAGAATGCAACATTAAGAGGATCAAACACTGTCCACCTTACGAGTCACCTATTCGACTCGTACCTAACCATACGATACTCACTCCTAAGTTGTATCCATTCCAGTGACCAAAACCATCCCACTAACTAACACTGGTCAGTTTACGACATGATTTCACCACTCGTACCCCAGCATACGGCTCGTACCATGAGTCATATTAGGTTCGAAGAACAGGATTCCAGAAATTTTCTAAGGGTCCAAACCCGGGATGCTTCAGTCTCCCCCATTAGGAACATTCGTCTCCGAATGACGAATAATGTTGGGGTAACCACACACAGAGTTATTTGCTTATCAAACATCAATCCCACCTTTTGATATCTCTACTCTAACCTTTACAAAATGGAAAACAAAGATGCAAGAGATGTAACTATTCCTTTAACAAACTCAGAAAATAAAGATGTGGCGAGGGACACATACCTTCCGCACGAATATCAGGAGCAGAAAACAAGAGTGGATACTTGGACTTCATGTCCTCCTCTTCTTCCCACGTGGCCTTTTCCACCTTGTGGTTCCGCCATAAAACCATGACCAAAGCCACATCCTTGTTCCGCAACTGACGAACCTGCCTATCCAATAGCTCAATCGGGACCTCTTTATATGACAGAATCCGAGATGTCCAACCCCTCCAAAGGAATAATCGAAGATGGATCACCAACACACTTCCTCAACATAGAAACATGGAATACCGGATGAACTAAACTCAAGCTAGATGGCAACTTCAACTCATACGCAACTTTGCTCGCTCTCCGCAAAATCTCATAAGGACCAATGTACCGAGGACTGAGCTTTCCTTTTTTTCCAAACCGCACTACTCCCTTCATAGGAGACACCTTAAGGAAAACCTTATCCCCAACTGGAAACTCCAAGTCTCTACACCTAACATCCGCATAGGACTTTTGATGACTCTGAGCAGCCTTGAGCCTATCCCGAATCACCTTCACCTTTTCCATAGCTTGATGAACCAAATTCAGACCAAACAAATCAGCCTCGCTGAGCTTAAACCAACCAATAGGAGATCTACACCTTCTACCATATAATGCCTCAAAAGAAGCCATACCAATACTCTTATGATAGCTATTGTTGTAAGCAAGCTCTACCAAAGTTAGATGCTCCACCCAACTGCCACCATAATCAATCACATAGGCTCGAAGCATATCTTTCAATGTCTGAATAGTTCTCTCCGCCTGCTCATCCAACTGCAGATGGAAAGAAGTACTCAGACTCACCTTAGTCCCCAAACCTTTTTGGAAAGACCACCAGAAGTGGGACATAAACTGTGTACCACGATAGAAAATAATCGAAATAGGTACCCCATGCAGTTTCACAATCTCTTGAAGATAAAGCTTCGCATAATCCTCTGCCGAAAAATTAGTCCGCATAGGAAAAAAATATGCAGACTTTGTCATCCTATCCATGATGACCCAAATCGAATCAAATTGGTTCTGAGACTAAGGAAGACTGGTAATGAAATCCATATTGATCTCCTCCCACTTTCATTCAGGCAACTTAATTTCTTGATACAACCCACCAGGCCTCATGTGCTCAACCTTAACTTGTTCACGCACCATGCATTTGGACACAAAGTCAACCACGTCCTACTTCATGCCACTCCACTAATAGATCTCTTTGAGATCATGGTACATCTTAGCAGAACCAGGATGAACAACATAGTGCGACTCGTGCGCCTCAGCCAAGATCCTTTTCCGCAAATCATCTACATTAGGAACACAACCTCCCTTGGTACTGTAAAGTACCATCCCTGCTAATCTTAAAATCCGCCACCTTTTGCCCACTAACACTACACTTGATTTTCATCAAGGCAGAATCCAACACTTGCTTCTCCTTAATCTCTACACCAAGAGATGATCTAACCACTTCTTGCACCATCACACTACCATCCTTGGAGTCCAAGAGACGAACCCCAAGATTTGCCAAACGATGAATATCCTTCACCAATTCTCGCTTCCCTTCTTCCACATGAGCTAAACTACCCATGGACAATTTGCTAAGAGCATCAACTACATTAGCTTTACTTGGGTGGTAGTGAAGACTCATATCATAGTCCTTGAGAACCTCAAGCCATCTCTTCTGCCTGAGATTAAGCTCTTTCTGCGAGAACGCATACTGTTAACTCTTGTGATTAGAAAGATATCCACGTGAACACCATACAAACAATGTCGCCATATCTTCAAAGAAAACACAACGACCAACAACTCTAAATTATGAGTGGGATAGTTCTTCTCATACACCTTAACTGCCTGGAAGCATAGTCTATCACCTTCCCATACTACATCAACACATAACCAAGACCAATACGAGATGCATCATAATAAACCACGAACCCATCATTGCCTTCTGACAAGGTTAGAACTAGAGCCTAAGTCAACTTATCCTTCAACTTTTCAAAACTCCCCTCACACGTATCCGACCAAGAAAACTTAACCTTCTTCTGAGTTATCTCAGTCAAAGGAGCAGCTATCGATGAAAAACTCTCCACAAACCGCCTATAATACCCGGTTAAACCTAAGAAGCTCCAAATATCAGATGGGGTCATAGGTCTAGGCCACTTCTTCACCATAGCTACCTTCTGCGGGTCCACCATGTTCCCTTCACTAGAAATGATATGACCCAAGAAAGTTACAACATTCAACCAAAATTCGTACTTAGAGAACTTGGCAAACAACCGACGTTCCTTTAAGGTCTGCAACACCACATGGAGGTGATTAGGATGATCCACCTTACTCTTTGAATGCACCAAAATATCATCAATAAATACAATGATGAAGAGGTCCAAACACTGCCGAAACACCCTGTTCATCAAATTCATAAACACTGTCGGGGCATTTGTCAATCCAAATGACATTACCAAAAACTCATAATGCCCATACCGAGTGCAAAAAGCCATCTTAGGGATATCCAACTCCTTAATCTTCAACTGATGGTACCCAGACCGAAGATCTATCTTTGGAAAAGAACTTGGCACCTTGCAACTAGTCAAACAGATCATCTATCCGAGGAAGAGGATATTTGTTCTTGACTGTTACCTTATTCAACTGCCTGTAGTCGATGCATATAACCATCCCTCTTGCGCACGAACAACATCGGTGCACCCCATGAAGAAATACTAGGAAGAATAAACCTTTTGTCTAGAAGATCCTTAATTTGCTCCTTGAGTTCCCTTAACTCAACCGGAGCCATTCTATACGGAGGAATAGAAATTGGACGAGTGTTCGGAAGCAAATCAATATCAAACTCTATTTCCCTATCCGGAGGAACACCTGGAAGATCATCTGGAAAGACCTTTGGAAACTCATTAAGTACCAAAACTGACTGCAATGAAGGACCTTATGAGTTAGAATCTTTAACTCGGCCCAAGTAATAAAGACAACCCTTAGAGATTAACCTCCGAGCTCTAAGATAAGAAATAAGCTTCCCTCTTAGTGCTAAGGAACAATCTTCCCATTCTATTTCTGGCTCATCAGGGAACCTAAAGATGACCCTACGGATTCGATAATCCAAATTTGCATAACAAGAATGCAACTAATCCATGCCCAAAATTACATCAAAATCTACCATACCCAACTCAAACAGATCCACCAAAGCCTGTCTACCACTCACAGATACCACACCCCCTATAGATCCATTCAACAATGATCGAATCTCCTACCGAGGTAGAAAGAGAAAATGGAACCAAAATAATCTCTGGATCGGAACCAAAAAACACAGCTATATAAGGAGTCACATAGGAAAGGGTAGAACCCGGATCAAGCAAACAATATATGTCATAAGATAAAAGATGTAACGTACCAGTAACAACATCAGGTGATGCCTCGGATTCCTGACGGGACACCAAAGCATACAACCTGTTTCGACCAGCACTGGAACCGGGAGCAGTAACAAAAGCAGATGCCACACCACCAGGAGTAGGAACAAAAGATGAAGCCACCAAAATCTTATGTTGTATATTTGTGTATATATCTTCTATAGATGTGTATATTTAATGTATACAGTGTATATGTTTATAAATTGTATATATATTGTAGTATATATATATTGTAGTATATGTCTTATTTAAAGTAGTACATATATATTGAACGGTTCGTATATATGTGTATATATCTTCTATAGACGTGTATATTTAACGTATACATGTGTATATGTTTTATAAATTAGTATATAACTATATGTATATATTCTAATGTATATATATTGTAGTATATTTTATTTAAAGTAGTACATATATATTGAATAGTGCGTATATCTATGTATATATCTTCTATAGACATGTATATTTAACATATACATGTGTATATGTTTTATAAATTAGTATATAACTATATAACTATATATTTATATATATATATATATACATTGTAATTTATATATATATTGTAGTATATGTTTTATTTAAAGTAGTACATATATATTGAATGGTGCGTATATATGTGTATATATCTTCTATAGACATGTATATTTAACGTATACATGTGTGTATGTTTTATAAATTAGTATATAACTATATATATATATATTGTAATGTATATATATTAATTATAGTACATTTTATTTAAAGTAGTACATAGATATTGAATGGTGCATATATATGTGTATATATCTTCTATAGATTGTATATTTAACGTATACATATGTATATGGTTTATAAGTTAGTATATAACTATATATATATATATATATATATATATATATTGTAATGTATTTATATTTTAGTATATTTCATTTAAAGTACTACATATATATTGAATGGTGCGTATATATGTGTATATATCTTCTATAGACATGTATATTCAACGTATACATGTGTATATATTTTATAAATTAGTATATAACTATATATATGTTGTAGTATATGTTTATTTAAAGTAGTACATATATATTGAATGGTACATATATATGTGTATATATCTTCTATAGACGTGTATATTTAACATATACACTACCTAATGAGTGTACCAAACTCTAAAAACTCTACAAAATAAGTTAACAAGCACCAAGTTCTTACGGTGACTGCTAAGGGAATCAATTCACCTCAAGATCCACCATTTCAAGCAAAGAACAATATTGGCTTTTTCAAGCCCTAAGCTACAATGGCTAGTCCAAGCCCTAACTAAGAACTACACTAAGGTAGTCTATTCTCAAGAGAGAGGATTTTTAATGTCTCATATTTTCATCATTAAATAACAAAAGAGAAAAGACCTAATAAGAGACTATATATAGCCTAGCTTGTTACATAGTATAATGGACCAAAATACCCTTAATAAAAGAGGAGGTCATGGGTTGTTTCTCTAACATGTGCAAACTCCAAAATACCCTTAATTAAGGGTGCTTCTTCAATGCTCTAAAAGCATGGGGTCACACTTCAAAACTTGTAGTCTCGAATTGGCATCAAATGTAAGCCCCCACTCAATCTTCCACACACGGGTTTATTCAAGGCATGCTCAAAATGGGTCCTCCATGCATGTTCTCGTATCCTCGAGGTGACCAAGTCTTGAGCCTCTATGTGTTGGCCTCTAAAGATGTCATCAAAAGATAAGATGGCCATTTGTCCCGTATCACGCCATAATTCACTGCCTCAAATCATCAACACCTAGCACACACAATCTACTCTGGTACCTCAACACACTATCCCCTCCTTGGGAGAAAACCTCTACCTTTTGGTCTTTAACTGAATCTTTCAGTTTGACCAAACTAGCATCCTTATCTTGCTTTATTTTTCACTTCTGAAACTAGAGAAGATTCGGAACTACTCTGGACCCAAACATTCCCTTCAGCTGAATCAACCAATCTCACACCCAATCTAGCTAACCGGTGAACTTCTTTAACTAACTCCTTCTTATCATTCTCCACATGAGCAACACTGCCCATGGACAATCTACTAAGGGCGTTTTCCACTACATTGGCCTTGCCCGGATGATACAACACACTTATATTATAATCTTTCAATAATTATAACCACCTACTCTGACGAAGATTTACCTCCTTCTGAGTAAACACATACTGCAAGCTTTTGTAATTCGTGAACACATCTACATGCACCCCATAAAGTTAATGCTTCCAGATTTGCAAAGCAAATACAACAACAACTAACTTAAGATCATGGGTAGGGTAATTATTTTTGGGAGGCTTAAGCTACCTAGAGGCATAGGCTATAACCTTACCTCTCTCATCAAAACACAACCCAAACCAACTCTAGAGGCATCACAATATACCACAAAACCATCAGTATCATCAGGTAATGCTAAAACTGGGGCTGAGGTGAGTCGAGTCTTCAGCTCCTCAAAACTCTTCTCGCAGGAATCTGACCACTGAAACTTAACTTTCTTCTGAGTTAATCTAGACTGAGATGCAATAGATGAGAAACTCTCAACGAAATGTCTGTAATAGCCAGCTAAACCCAAGAAACTTCTAATGTTTGATGGAGAAATAGGTCTAGTCCAGTTTCTTACTACTTCTATATTTTGGGGATCAACTCGAACACCCTCATTGGAAATAATATGACCAAGGAAAGCTACTGAGCTCAGCCAAAATTCAAATTTGCTGAATTTGGCGAACAACTGGTGATCTCTAAGAGTTTGCAATACAATTCTAAGGTGATCTGCATGATCATCCTCACTATGAGAATAGACAAGAATATCATCGATAAAGATTCTCCCCCGTAGAAACCTTGTTAGATGGATAATACCTGAGCCGATGACCTACTTAGCCACACTTGAAGCACTTATCCCTTCTCTCCTCACAGAATCCCCAATGAGGACGACCACAAAACTGACAAGGAGGACATGAAGAAACAGACTGACCTTCGTTTGACTAAGACTGGGCTCCCTGCGCTCGAGAATTATCACCACAGTTGCGCAACTGCTGGGGGTAAGGGGCACTAGTAGTAGAGAAGGAACCAGAACTCCACTACTTCTTTTTCTGCCACTTCCCACCGTCTCGACCACTCTGAGACTGGGCACCTCCCTGATCAGAAAACCTTCCCTGCTTACCTTGTCTGTCTCCGTATTCTGCCTGCCTTCTTTTCTCATCCCCAACCTGCTACATATGAATAGTTAGCCTCGACATGTCCATATCCTTCATAAGAAAAAAAATCTTGCTCTCCAGAATCTGATCTCTGTTCAGCCCAGAAGCAAACTTCCTCATTCTCGATCTCGTATCAGCCACCAAATTAGAAGCATACCTCGATAATTGATGGAACTTCAAAGCATACTCCTTTACAGACATTCTCTCTTGCCCGAGGTTCACAAACTCCTCCATCTTAACTTTTCTCAACTCTTGAGGAAAGAATCGATCCATGAAGGCATTAGAAAAGGTATCCCACAAACCATCCTCTTCTACATCACCCTTATCTCTATCACACTCCTTATACCATACATAAGAAACCTCTTTGAGATGATAAGCTGCAAAGTTTACTCATTCCACATTAGTAGCCCTCATTACCCGAAAGATATTCCCCATCTCATTAAGAAAGCCCTGTGTGTCTTCCTCCACCTTCACTCCCGTAAAAGTCGAAGGACCCATCTTTATAAATTGTTCAAGCTTAGCGGGCTCAGCAGACACAATGCTAGCTGTACCCTGCTCGGCCTGAGCAACAACTAGTTGGGCAATAGCATGCATAAACTGACAAAAATCCGCATGTCACATTGCCCCGAGGGACCTGGAGAGCAGTAGGAGGAATAGGAGGAACTCTGGTACAATCAGGAATAGGACGATGAAATCGAAGATGAACCCCGGGATTAGAACGTGCTCCCTCAACATCACTTCTAGATGGGGCAAAAGAATTTCCTTATGTTCCAGATCTAGGAGACATGATCTGAAAGATGAACAAACAAGGATTAGAGGAGATTCTAGGACTGAGAAGTAAAACTTGAAGAAAGAATACCAAGAAAGTGAAACATTCCTAAATGTCTTGTAACCTCACCTTTATGCGTGTGGCATGCTACACACCCCTAAAAGAGAATCTACTCGACACGACTTTGTGAAATCCCAATTGACCATGAACCTAGGCTCTGATACCAACTTGACGCAACCCAAACCGGGGACTTGTCGTAATGGGCATCCTAAGTCCAACCAGGACCGGGGACCGACCCTTAACCCAACCCAACCACTAGATACAACTTTGGATGAGCTGAATTTCGAGCATATAACAAAATTATATAATGCTCTCATGAAGACTCTGGGATAGGGTCACAATCATGACCGACCCAACTGAGTCTAACCATACCAAACCAACCATCCATCCATTCCATACCAAACCATTTAGAAAGTATCAAACATAATATGATAATCAAACCCAAAATGTAATACGATGTAACAACCAACAATATTATCCAATGATGTTAGCCCCAACACCAATGCTAATGCTAAATCCAACACCAATACCGATCCCGCCCATAACAACCCTAGAAGTACCACAAATTCTTTATCCAAAAGAATACAAATATCTGGTTGGGATATGCCCCAATCAATGGATAAAACCAATATCTAGAAAGAAAGTAAAATTTCTAAGAATGTCCAATATGAAATGATGCTTTCCGAAAGGATGGAAGCTCACTATCTCATTCCAATAAGCTGTCCCCAAATCAAGTACTATGAAGGAGTAGTCGAATGGATGGTTCCTGCATAGCGTGGGTATACAACCGCCAGTTGATGGGTTAGTAGGTGAACACTAGCATAAAATTCGGGATAAGGATAAAGTAATGCCAGTTATCAAATCCAAGTGAAAACCATCCAATACAAACAACCATACATACATACATACATATATATATATATATCCAAGTAAAAACCATCCAATGCAAACAACCATACATGTATATATATACATATCCCAGGGATATTGCCTAGTCGTGAGGGTACACGCACTGGGACCCCTTCAGTAGGGGGAGTTGAATCCATATGGCCTGTGGGTGGTAGGACGACTAAGCTGTACAACCCAGGTAAAGGTTTAAAATGTCATGTTAAACCCGGTCCCTTTTCCCAGCATTTTTGACTAGTACATCCCTCCAATACATATGTGACTCGCATGTAGCCATCGAAGACCCCTCATATCGGCAAATATAAGTTTCAGGTTTTGATCCCCCGGGGACCGCCATCTTTCAAGGCTTAGCTTACACTCCCCACCACTAATGCCCAGCTAAAACCATTAATAAAAAATCTAATTATCCATTTATTCACCAAGGCTATTCAATAAACCAGTGGTATCGTTATACCACTATACTTTCAAGCATTATCTATAGCCAAACTATTTAAATTAAGGGGACATTTAAGTGCCCTATCATTAGCTATACTAAACCTCTTGGGAGGCTACTATGTTCTCCACAAGCATAACCAATTAGCCTTAAGCATTTGTAAACTATTTAAAAACATTTAAGGTTTCATGCATAAGCCAAAAACGAACAATAGTTCTATTAAAATAATCCAATACAGTGAACATATCCTTATAAGCATTTTATCAAACAGCTTGGGGGCATAATATAATCAAAACCAAATTCCATCACCATTAAACCATTACCATGCAATTCAATTGTCCAAAACCACCGTTAATGCATAGAAAACATAATTAAAACCATAAGAAATCATAACCAAGCATTTAACATCAAAACCCACAAATCAATAGTTGAAAGCCATAATCATGACAGAGAAAAACGATGAAATCAACCATGTAACCATGCCTTTAATTGAAATTACAATTAGGGAAAAGAATCATGCCTTAAACCAAGAATTGATGGAAAGAATTCACCAAGACAAGCCCCATAGTTATCCCTTAGTTGAAATACTAGCTCTTTGTCCCAAAAGCTCTCGAGAGAATTATGATATGTTTAGGAAAAGTTTCTAAGTGTTTAAGAATAAAATAATAGGGTAAATAACCTCCTAAGTGTATTAGAAGTTGTGGGTCCTTATTAGGGTATGTAGAAAAATATCCAGAATACCCCCACTTAAATCCCATAAAAACCCGACACAAGGTCACGACTGACCCCCTTACGAGTTGTAACGTCCCTTATGGTTGATACTCACCCGATCGTAACTAATACTCAACCATGCATCAGACACTGTCTAGTATACGAATCATCCACCCAAGTCGTAACCTCAGCATACGATCCGTACCCATGATCCGTATCCCTAGAAGAATACAACACCAGGAGGATCAAACACTGTCCACCTCACAAGTCACCTATATGACTCGTACCTAACCATACGACCCTCACCCCTAAGTCGTATCCATTTCAGTGACCAAAACTATCCCACCAACTAACACTGGTCAGTTTACGACAGGACTTCACCACTTGTACCCCAAAATACAGCTCGTACCATGAGTCATATTGGGTCTAAAGAATAGGATTCCAGGAAATTTTCTAAGGGTCCAAACCCTGGATGCTTCACGTACATATCCTTAATAGACCTAACATATACTTTAGGTACACTTCTAGCCTCCAAACACCTCCAGAGAACCTCCTTGGGAACTCTATCATAGGCCTTCTCTAAGTCGATAAACACCATATCCAAATTCTTCTTTCTTTCCCTATACTGCTCCACCAGTCTCCTGATGAGATGGATGGCTTTTATAGTCGAGCGCCTCAGCATAAATCCAAACTAATTTTCAGAGACAGTAACAATCTTGCACAACCTCAACTCTACCACCCTCTCCCAAACCTTCATAGTATGACTCAACAACTTGATACCTCTATTATTATTGCAATCTTGAATGTCACCCTTATTCTTATACAACGGAATCATTGTACTCCACCTCCAAGCTTTATGCATCCTCATCATTTTGAAAATTATGTTAGACAACTGAGTCAACCACTCCATACCTGTCCCTCTTGTGCACTTCTAAAAATCTACTAGAATCTCTTCTGGCCCTGTCGCTTTACCTTTTCAAATCCTATGAATAGCCCCCTTAACCTTCTCAACCTTAATGCGCCTACAATAGCCATAATCGTGAAACCTCTCAGAATGCTCCAAATCCCCCAACACAATGCTAGTATCCTTTCCATCGTTTAGGAGCTTATGAAAGTACTACTGTCATATCTTCCTAATATACCCCTTCTCAACCAAAAATTTGCCATCCACATCCTTAATACACTTCACCTGATTCAGGTCCTGAGTCCTCCTCTCCCTAACCTTGGCAAGTTTGTACAACTTTTTATCCCCATATTTACTATCGAACGCTGTGTACAAACTCTCGAAAGCAACATCCTTATCCCTCGTGACCGCTAACTTTGCCTCTCGCTTAGTAATCTTGTACTCCTCCCTATTCTTCTATCTATCTTCTTCATCCTTACTCTCTGCCAACTTTGCATACGCTCTCTTCTTGGCCTCCACCTTTCCCTTCACTTCTTTGTTCCACTACAGTCCCCTATAGCATTCCCGAACGGCCACTCGAGACCCCTAACACCTTTCTAGCTGTCTCCCTAATGCAGTTGGCAGTCTCATCCCACATACTATCTATATCCCCTCCACTCCCCCAAGCCTTCCTCACAATTAACTTATGCTCTATATCTAGTGCACTGGCCAAAGTTAGACTGCCCCATCTAATTCTCCGCTGATCCTCCATACCTCTCCTCCTCCGCTTTTTTTTGATCTACAAGCCTATCACTAAAAGCCTATGCTGGGTCGAAGGACTCTCACTCGGTAAAACCTCACAATCCTTACCAATACCTCTATCCCCTTTTTCTAAGGAGAAAGAAGCCAATTTGAGTCTTATCCACCGAACTACAAAGGGTAACCAAGTGAATCTCTTTCTTGGGAAAGTTTTTAACTACCAACAATCCAAATGGCCGAGCAATATCAAGAAGTGCCACTCCTTCAACATTTCTTACACCGAAACCATGTCCTCCATGCATATCATCATAGCCTTTTGAAGCAGACCCTATGTTCCCATTGAAATCCCCTCCTATGAAAAGCTTCTTATTACGGGGACACTCCTCACCATCTTATCCAAATCCTCTCAAAATTTCTTCTTCTCCTCCTCATCCAAGACTACATGGGTGCATACACACTAATAATATTCCAAGCAGACCATCCAATAACTAGCTTAATTGACATCATCCTATTGTTGACCCTCTTAACCTCTACCACTTGCTTCCTAAGCTCATCATCTACTAAAATACCTACACCATTCCTATTCCTCACGCTACATGAGTACAACAACTTATAACCATCTACTACTCTCTCCTTAGAATCCACCAATTTGGTTTCTTGCAGACAAGCTATATTGATTCTCCTTTTCCTAAGAATTTTCACTAGCTCTAATGACTTCTTCGACAAGGACCCTATGTTCCACGACCCTACTCTCAACCTATAGTCATCCTTAGCCCTTTTACCCTTCCTACCCCTACCTCTACCCCCACCCTAGTCCACACCCCCAACCCCGACCTTGACCCAAGCCTCGCCCGAAGACATGACTCTATGCTAACACTATCAATCATAGCCACCACAGACAACACTGATCAATAACACTTAGAGCACAAAACTTAGACAACAAACCAAACCAGTACTAGCAAGTCCACACTTCAGAACTACTAAGAACAATAAAGGACTATGATCGCAACATTGACGAAAAATAGATAGGAACTTCAGATACAGGATACAAGAAGTGTAAAATCAGAGAAACAAAAGTAATGAAACAAAAAATGTTTCTTGTGTGTTTTATTGCTAGTTTAAATACAACTAGATCACCTAATAGTTCTCCTAAATGTAAGTTATTAGTTATTACAATTAATTACTTGTAAATGATCTCTGACTATTATTAAGTCAAATATCTGATACAAAATACACATGAAAACAAAAGATCCTCCAATACCACCCCCTTATGTTGGAGCATGAAGAATAGAAGTACCAAAGAGCTTTGGTGAGAATGTCCGCCAAGCGATCGACTTTGCAAAGGAATCCATTTAGTCTAATGGTTTGTTATTGAATGCGTTTATAGTGGAGACTTTGCAAAGAAATCCATTTAATTAGTCCAATGGTTTTTGAGTGAATGTGTTGCCGGATAAAATACCAATGTGTCTCAATATATTATTCGCCCATGGGACAGAAGATTAACTGGAATAGGAAATTATGAGTTACTGCATGATTGTCACAAACAAAGAAATTGGGGAGGTACATGCATGATAAATGAAGGTCTTGCAAGTTGTAAGTGTGTTTGAGCCAAATAATCTGGGTGCCATGAAATATGTATTGGACTTGCGGGTCATGGAGCATCTTGGTACGTCATGTATTTGCTACTTCAAATAGTGAAATACCCACCTATAGGCAACATCAAGATAAGGATCAAAATGGTTACGAGAAGTACCCTAAGTCGTATGATGTCCAGAAGCTAAAAACTTAGGAAACTTCTAAGGATCAAAACCCAGGGTGTTTCAGTCTCCCCCACTAGGATCATTCATCCCCGAATAACAGATAAGGCAGTACAAACACGATTTACACCCCTAGATGCCTCTACTCTTACGTTTAACAAACATAAAACAAAAATTCAAGGAAGTCAACCTTTCCTTTAATAAAGTTTGAAAACAAAGATGTTACAAAGAACACAAACCTTAAGCACAATTATCTGGAGCAAGAAACAAATGCAAATACTTAGACTTCATGTCCTCTTCTACTTCCCACGTAGCCTCTTCAACCTTGTGGTCCCTCTATAGAACCTTTACCGAGGCCATATCCTTGGTTCATAACCGACGGACTTGATGATCCAAGATCTCAACTGGGATCTCTCTGTAAGCCAGAGAATCTGAAATACCCAATCCTTCTAAAGGAACTACCGATAAAGGATTACCAACAAACTTTCTCAACATAGAAACATGGAATGCATGATGAATAGAGCTTAAACTAGAAGGCAACTCCAATTCATACACAATATTACCAACCCCTCTTAAAACCACATAAGGACCAACATACCGGGGACTAAGCTTCCTATTTTTTCCAAACCGCATTACTCCCTTCATGGGATACACTTTAGAAATACCTTAGCCCCAACCTCAAACTCCAAGTCTTTATGCCTTACATCCGCATAAGACTTTTGGCATCTTTGGGTAGCCTTAAGCCTATCCCGAATCACCTTTACCTTCTCCATTACCTGATAAACCAAGTCTGGTCCAAACATATCCACCTCATAAAGCTCCAACCACCCAATAGGATATCTACACCTCCTACCATACAATGCCTCAAAAGAGCCTATCCCAATGCTAAAATAATAGCTATTATTGTAAGAAAACTCTACAAGAGGTAGATTCTCAACCCAATTACCACCATAGTTGATAACAAACATATGAAGCATATCCTCCAATGTCTAAATAGTCCTTTCTGGTTGCCCATCTATCTGGGAGTCAAGACTAACCTTAGTACCCAACTTTTTCTGAAATGACCACCAAAAGTGAGATGAAAACTTCATACCATGATTAGAGATAATCCAAAAAGGTACCCCATGCAACCTCATGATCTTATAAAGATATAACCTCGCATAATCTTTAGCCAAAAAGTTTGTCCTCACTAGAAAGAAGTGAGCCGACTTTGTCATCCTATCCACGATAACTCAAATAGAATCAAATTAGTTTCGATACCGAATAAGATTAGTAATGAAATCCAGATTGATCACCTCCCATTTCTATTTTGATAATTCAATTTCTTGATACAGCCCTCCAGGCCTCATGTGCTGAACTCTTACTAGTTGACACACCATGTACTTGGCCACAAAATCAGCCACATCCCTCTTCATACCATTCCAGCAATATATTTTCTTGAGATCATAATACATTTTTGTCAAACCGGGATGAATAACATAGCGTAATTCGTGTGCCTCAACCCATATCCTTTCACACAAACTATCAACATCAAGAACACATAATCCCTTGGTACCTTAAGGTACCATCACTATTAATCTCAAATACCATCACTTTTTACCCACCTAAATCACCCTTGATCTTCATTAACAAAATATCTAACACTTGCTTCTTCTTGATCTCTACACCAAAATACGATCGAACCACTTCCTATACCAACACACCACCATTCCTAAGGTCTAAAAGACAAACTCCAAGATTAGCCAAGTGGTGAATATCCTTCACCAACTCCCTCTTCTCCTTATGTATATGAGCTAAGCTTCCCATGGATAACCTTCTAAGAGCATTAACAACCATGTTAGCTTTACCTGGGTGGTAGTGAAGACTCATATCATGTTTCTTGAGAAGGTCAAGCCATCTCTTCTTCTTGAGATTAAGCTCTTTCTGAGTGAACACATACTCTAGACTCTTATGATCAGAAAAGATGTCCACATGCACTCCATACAAATAGTGCCACCAGATTTTTAATGCAAACATCATCGCTAAAAGCTCCAAATCATATGTAGGATAATTCCTTTCATGCACCTTCAACTGCCTAGAGGCACAGGCTATCACCTTCCCATGTTGCATCAAAACACAGCCAAGTCCTACCACAGTAAACTCGAAACCCCTCATTGCCTTCAGGCAAAGTCAACATTGAAGCTGAAGTTAGTTTATCCTTCTGCTCCTCGAAACTACCCTCACAAGCATCCGACTAAGAGAACTTTACCTTTTTCTGAGTCAACTTAGTCAATAGGGTAGCTTTAGTCAAAAAAATTTCCATAAACCTCCTATAGTAGCCAGCTAAACCCATGAAGCTTTGCATTTTAGTTGGAGGCGTGGGTCTAGGCTACTTCTTAACCACCATAACTTTCTATGGATCCACCATGATCCTCTCACTAGAAATAATATGACCCAGAAAAGTGAAAACATTCAACCAGAATTCACATTTCAAAAACTTGGCATACAACTGCTTCTCTTTCAAGGTTTGCAACATAACACCGAGGTGTTGGCATGATCAACTTCACTCTTAGAGTACACCAAGATGTCATATATGAACACAATGACAAATAGATCTAGAAACTGACGGAAAACCCTATTCATCAAATCTATGAATATCGTCGGGGCATTGGTCAACCCAAATGACATGACCAAGAACTCAAAGTGCCCATTCTGAGTACAAAAAATTGTCTTAGGGATATCCACCTCCCTAATCTTAAGTTGATGATACCCAGGTAGAAGATCTATCATAAAAAAGAATTTAGAACCTTGCAATTGATCAAACAAGCCATCTATCATTGGATGATAATACTAGTTCTTAATCGTTCTCTTATTCAACTGCCTATAGTCAAAGCACATCTGAAGGGAACCATCATTCTTATGCATGATTAACACTAGTGCACCCTACAGGAGTACACTAAGATGGATGAAAACCTTCTCCAAAAGATCCCTAAGTTGCTCCTTGAGTCCCTTCAACTTAGCTTGAGCCATCCTATTAGGAGGAATAGATATTGGACAAGTGTCCAGAACCAAGTCAACCCAAATTCAATCTCCCAATATGAATGAACACTAGGAAGATCATCCAAAAAGACCTCAGGAAACTCATTCACCACCGAAATCGAATGCAAAGAAAGACCTTCTGAGTTAGAATCTTTAACCCAAACTAGATGATAGAGACACCCTTTGGAGATTAATCTCCGAGCTCTAAGATATGATATAAACTTCCCCTTAGGAGCTAGGGAACCACCCTCCCATTAAATAATAAGTTCACTAGGGAACTTAAAAACAATCTTACATGTCCGACAATCTAAGGATGCGTAGCACGAGTATAACCAATCCAACCCTAGAATAACATCAAAATCCACCATATCTAAGTCATACAAATCCAGCAAAGTCTCATTACTACCAGAAGATACCACAACCCCCATAGAATCTTTTAGCAACCACAGAGTCACCTAACGGGGTAGAAATACAAAAAAGGTCTGAAATAACCTCGGGATCAAAACCAAAATACATAACCACAAAAGGGGTCACGTAAGAGAGAGTGGACCCCAAATTAAGTAAAAAATACACATCACAAGAAAAGACTTGTAACCTACCAGTCATGACATCGGGTGATGCCTCAGACTCCTGTCATGACGTAGGAGCATATAACTAATTTTGGCCTGCATCGGTACCAGAAGCGGAAACAGATGCAGAAGCAGTACCCTTTGGTGTAGTCACAGATGAAGAGGCATCCAGAACCTTGTTCGCCACCAAAGTGACCTTACTAACTAGGAAATTTCTAAGCATATGGACTGGCTGACAATATTTAAAGCACTTGTCCCCCCCTTATCATATAAAACCCAATGTAACCGACCATAAAACCTACAAAGAGGACATGATGAGGCCGACAGAGCCCACTCTCTTAAGATTGTGCACCCTGTGCCCTAAATTTATCGCCACTCTGTTGATGCCTGTCACTCAAAGGCTTCAGGTAAGTAGCACTAGCTATGGAGAAAGAACCAGAACTCCCCCACTTCTTCTTTGGACACTTACCGCTATCCCTATCACTTTGTTGTTTACCACCCTGCTCAGAGAACCTAAACTTTTTACCCTACCTTTTCTTTACCTCATCCTATTTTCTTTTTTCCTCCTCCACCTGTTGCATATGAATAACTAGCCTAGAAATATCCATGTCCTTAATTAGTAAGGCGGTCTTACTTTAAAGGATCAACTCACAAAACAATCCTAAAGCAAACTTTCTCATCTTGGCCCTCAAATAAGACACCATTCTAGAGCATACCTATACAACTGGTGAAATTTCAAGGCATACTCCTTGACCGATATTTTCCCCTATTTTAGATTTACAAATTCCTCCACTTTCGCTTCATATAACTCCTAAGGAAAGAAACGGTCTAGAAATGCATTGGAGGATGTCTCCCATAAAGATGACTCCTCAACATCACCCCTTGACCTATCCCATTCCTCATATAATTGGTACGCCATATCGTTTAGTTGATAGGCATCAAAATTTACCCCTTCCATATTTGTGGCCTGCATAACCCTGAAGATCTTTTCTATCTCATTCAAAAAACCTTAAGGATCCTCCTTAACCTTAAAACTAATAAAAGTTGGAGGACTTAACCTCATGTACTGACCAACCCTTGTGGCCTCATTAGATGGAATATCATATGGACCACTCTCATCCTGAGATGCTACCAACTGAGAAATCATATGAATCGACTGACGAAACTCTATATTCTTCATGTCACCCTAAGGAGGACTAGAAGGAATCAGTGGAACTCCAGAATAATCAGGAACTGGACTTCTAGAACGAATATGGATCCTCTGAGTAGAGCGTGTCCTATCAATATTTTCCCTAGTTGGGACAGAGGAGTTTCTGTGCACCTCAGATCGCTGAGGCATGATCTGAAAAGCGAACAAACAAAAATTAGAGGATAATTTAGGACCTTAGACATTACAGCCTTAAATTAGAACACAAGAAAGTGAAACATTCCTAAATGCCTTGTAGCCTTTCCTTTATGAGTGTGGTACGCTACACACCCTTAAAAGAGACTCTACACAACATGGATTTGTGGACTCCTCAATTGACCAAGAACCTAAAGCTGTGATACCAACTTGACATGACCCAAATTAGGGCCTTATCATAATGGGCATCTTAAGTACAACCAGGATTGGAGACCACCCTCGTTACCCAACCTAACCTCCAAATGCATACCCTAAGTTGGATGAATTCCAACTATATAACAAGATAGTGTTTTGTATAATTCAAGACTTTGGGATAAGTCCATGACCGTGACAAACCCAAGCAAGTCCAACCACCCAACGCCAACTAACAACCACAACTAAATTGATATAATAACCAAATTCATGTACATTACATACATAATAGGATGGATCAATAATAAATAGAGTCAAATGATATCATCACCAATACCAATGCCAATATAGTAAAAGCATTCTTATAGGCATTTTATCAAATATGTTGGGGGCATAGTGTTTCCAAAGCCAAAACCAAGTACCAATTAGCCATTCTCATGCAACCAAATGTTCAAACAATCATTAAAATATGAAAACCATAAGTAAAAGGCATGGGAAAACCATAACCAACCATTATAACCAAAACCCCCAACATATATTTGAAAATCCAAAATCATACAATAATAATGCCATGGAAACAATTCATAAAACATTCCTTTAGTTGGAACTAACAATGAGGGAGGATTAACATGCCTTAAATTACAAAGATGATGGAGAGAAATCACCCTTGTAAGTCCCAAATTGATCCTATTGATAAAACCCTAGCCTTCCTTGACCCAAGAGCCTTTAAGAGAATTTAAGAGAGTTTCTAAGTGTTTAAGATTAGAATATTAAGGTAAATGATGTCCCAACAGTGATATAAGTCATGGGGCCTTAAGTGGTTAAGATGGGAAATGTCTAAATTACCCCCAACTTAAACTGCATAAAATTCTCGCAGGAGGGTACGACCACCCCACCCAAATCATACCCTAAGTTATGAGTGGTACCCCTATCTCGTACGCTAGGCCTTACCTTGGACCCCAACACTGTCCAACATATGACCACCCTTTCCAAACCATACCCAACCATACAACTAGTACCACGAAACCGAACCCTAGGCAGAATAGAATCACCTAGGTCAAATATAAGGCAACATACGATTGACAGTTACCACTAGTACCCTAAGATATGACTAGTATGATTCAATCATATATTGGATAGAAAACAACCATCCCACACTAGTTAAACATCGACCAAGACCAACCTAGCCGTACCCAATCATACGATAAGTACCCTAATTCGTATTATGTCCAGAAGCTAAAAACTTAGCAAATTTCTAAGGATCAAAACCTCGGGTATTTTACTGAATCTCTTATTCTATGAGAGTATTGTCTTCTTTGTGTTCTTGAGAGAGCTTAGGTAGAGTTACCTGAGTCTTATATTGGTTTGATTTAATCAATATCAAGGTGAGTTCTTGGCAGAGTTTCAAAGTAGGCTTGTCATAGAGTTATTACAAGTAGGTGGATCCTAGAGTTAGGTTCATTGGAGTCTGTAATCAAGAGTTTGATTATAGTGGATGAATGAGTCTTGTGAGGGAAAGCCATGATTTTCCTCCCTTGAGCAAGGAGGTTTCCACTTTAAATCTTTATGTTCATTAGTTTTCAGCAAAGTTTTAGGTTTCCAGTGCTTTACCATTTGATTGCTTGTGACAAACTCTAAGGGACCTGGTCCCTTATAGAGTGGTGCAACCCGCCCCCATGTTTATCAAGCCCCTCACCCTTAAGTGAAAAAAAATAAGACGGGATAAAAATCACACCTTTACGTGGCACGGCCTTACCGCAGAGGTTATCCTCCACACCACGCTAATATTACGGAGGGTAACCTCCATGAAATGGATGAAATGCGGAGGCTCACTAACTCAAAGTTCTAAAATAGCACCGAACCCTTCTTAAAAATTCCAAAACTTTCCCAAGCTACCCTTTTAACATCCTAAACATAATTCAAGTCAAAAATCGATATTACGGACAAGGGAAGGTTAAAAATAAATTGATTGAAATTTTAAGGGTCTTACAATAATATATAAAAATATGTGAGAAAAAATAGTGTCACTTTTGTAGCTAAATTAATATAAAATCATAAATAGTATTTATACAAATTGTGACAGAATAGCTTTGAAAAGTTCATATCTATAATTTCTCCGTGATGAAATCAACAACCAAATTAGAGACCGATTTATAATAAATAGCTACCAAATAGTTCATCACTAAAATTAATGACTAAATCATATGTCATTAATCGCTAGCTAAATATAGTGACAGACACTGAAAATCTATCGCTAAAGGCTTAGCTACATGCATTCTAGTTACAGATGCATTTTTATTGCTAATCCATCACAAATAGGTGTTAGCAATGGATTGTATAGATTTTGGTGATTTAGCTCAGATTATCGCTAAATGCTTTTTATTTTGTAGTGGGTACTCAGACTTCCCGTCAACCTTTGACGCAAAAAAAAGATTTTCCAACTCTATTTTTTGTTGTTTTTCTGGACTGTTAACTTGTGTCAAAACACCTATAAAACATCACAAAAATATAGTAAGTGTGTAAAGGATGGGTTGCCTCCCATTTTAGAACAACTCTCCTTTATCACCATGTAGGGTCTTTTAAATATACCAACTCCACCTTGGCCACTCCAGGACCTCCCACATTGTAGTGTTTCACCCTTTGGCTATTTAATACAAACCTCTTTTTTCATGGTCTTCAAATTCAATGGAACCACTAGAGAACACATTTGAAATCGCAAAAGAATCCGACCATTTGGAACGAAGATTTCCCGCAAAGAGTTTCAAATGAGAATTGTAAAGGAGAACACTCCCGTCGACATGAAATTCCCGCCTTAGTATTTTAGCATCATGTAATTTCTTATTTTGTCCTTACACAATGCAGAACTCTCATAGGCTTTGATTAGAAACTCTAACTCATGAACTTTAGTGACCTTGACTTGGAAGCTTCTCCCCAATTCATGTTTAACATCTTCAAAACCCACAAGGCTTTATGCTCAAGCTCGACGGGCAAGTGACATGCCTTCCCAAACACCAATTGGTAGGGAGACATACCAATTGGGGTTTTGTAGGCCATTCTATATGCCCAAAGTGCCTCATCAAGCTACCTTGCTTAATTAGTTCCACTTACATTCACGGTCATTTCAAGTATAGCTTTGATTTCTCGATTGGAAACTTTAACTTGGCCACTTGTTTCGGGGTGATATGGGGTATAAACCTTGTTCTTCACCCTATATTTGTCAAGAAGGCCCCCAAATAACTAATTACAAAAGTGTGAGCCTCCATCACTAATGATGGCACGTAGGGTTTCGAACTGTGTAAGATGCATTTCTTCAAAAAGAAAGTGACGTTTTTTCTCTCATTATTCATAAGTGACATAGCTTCCGCCCATTTAGAAAAATTATCAATTGCCACCAATATATATTTGTTTCCAAATAAGCTCATAAGAGGGCCCATAAAATTGATTCCGCACATGTCAAAGAGTTCAACTTCAAGATTTGGTCTAAGGGGAATTTTATGTCTTCTCGAGATTCCACCTTGCATTTGACATTGATGAGATTCTTTTACCCACTCAATGGTATCCCTATGAATGGTGGGCCAATATCACCCACATTGAAGAATTTTGGCGGCGGTTTGGATCCCCACATGGTGACCACTGTAAGGTGCGGAGTGACATGCTTCATTTCAACTTCCATAACATAACGCCTAATCATACCATCCATGCACTACTGAAATAGGAAGGGTTCATCTCAAAAATATTTTTTACATCGAACAAGAACTATTTTTTTTATGACAGCTAAGTTCCTTGGGGAGTACACCACTCGCAACATAATTAGCAAAGTCAGCATACTATGATGCGTCTTTTCCCGAGATTGACATGAATAACTCATCGAGAAAAGCATCGTCAATCTCAATTTCCCCATTCTTTTCATGATTACTCTCAATATGAGAAAGATGGTCGGCCACTTGGTTTTCACAACCCTTTCTATCCTTTACCTCGAAATCAAATTCTTGCAAGAGCAAGATCCATCTAATTAGACTTGGATGAGATTCATTCTTTTCCATGAGGTACTTAAGGGTGGCATGATCCATGTACACCACCATTTTAATGCCTATCAAGTAGGCATGAAATTTCTCAAAAGCATATACCGCCGCCAATAATTCTTCCTCGGTAACGATGTAGTTACGTTGAGCATCATTCAAGGTCTTGCTCGCATAATAGATATGGTATAATATCTTTTCCTTGCATTAACTTACACCGCCCCTAATGCAATCCCACTTGCGTCATACATCACTTCAAATAGGGACGACTAATCTAGAGCCACAATAATGGGAGCCAATATAAGCAACTCCTTGAGACAAGTAAAGGTCTTCAAGCATGCATCCTCAAAATTTATTTTTTCCTCTTTTTCAAGGACCTTGCACATTGGATGAGCTATTTTGGAGAAATCCCTAATAAATCCCCGATAGAGTCCGGCATGCCTAAGGAAACTCCAAACACCCTTTATGAAAATGGGGTTTGGTAACTTGGCAGTTACCTCCACTTTAGCTTGATCAGCTTGTATACCCTTTCTCAAGATTATGTGGCCCAAAACAATACCCTCCTTGACCATGAAATGGCATTTCTCCCAATTTAGAAAAAGGTTGGTTTCTACACATCTTTCAAGTACCTTGCTTAGATGATCAAGAAACTACTCAAATGAGTTCCCGACTATTTAGAAACCATCCATGAAGACTTCCATCAAATCCGCAACCATATCTGCAAAGATTGATAACATATAACATTGAAAAGTTATTGGTGCATAGCACAAACCAAAGGGTATCCGCTTGAATGCGAATGTACCATAGGGGCAAGTGAAAGTTTTCTTATCTTGGTCTTTCGGGGAAATACAAATTTGATTGTACCCTAAATAACCATCTAGAAGTAATACAACCCTTGCCCGATTAACCAATCTACCATTTGGTCCATAAATGACATAGGGAAGTGGTACTTTTTAGTCCAAGAGTTCAACTTCCGATAGTCCATGCATACCCGCCTCCCCATGACTGGTCGAATGAGAATAACGTCATTCTTTTCATTCTCAAATATCGTAATGCCACCTTTCTTTGGAACACATTGCATTGGGCTCACCCAAGTGCTATTGGAGATTGGATTGATGACTTCTGTGTCAAGCCATTTTATAATTTCCTTCTTTACCACTTCTTGCATGGGTTTGATTTAGCCTCTTTTGATGTTCCACACTTGGCACATGATCTTGTTTTAGTTTGATTTTGTGGGAACAAATGCCTGGGGCTATTCCTATGATATCCACAATTGTCCATCCGATGGATCGAATGAAATTTTTCACCACCAACTTCAAAGATTTCACTTGGTAGGGCTTGAGATAACTTTCCATGATGATAGGTAAAGTATATCCATCCCCCAAGAACACATATTTAAGGTTGGGAAGAAATGGCTTCAATTCAATTTTTGGTGGCTCAAGAGTGTATGTCTTTGCGGGTGGGCTCTCATGATTTTTAAGATCAAGGCCTAACTTTACCGGGTTCTTTTTATGAGATCGAAGTCCCGTTAAAGATGTAACCACTTCATCAAACAAATCAACCTCCCCTCTTTTACAATTCCATAAAACCCTTACTAATGGATCATCCACCAAACTCACATTGATACAATTCGTCACCTCACCATCAATGGTATCAATCATTGATATTACTTATAAGTCCATTGTTGATTCATGGAATTGCATACATTGAAGGAAACCTTTTTATTATTTAGGCAAAAAATTCATCTCGCCGAAGACTACATCAGCCAATGCTTTCTTGGTGGCTAAGAATGGCATACTGAGGATAATAGAAATTTCATGCTCCAAAGCACAATCAAGGATCATAAATTTGGCTAAGAAGATGAACCAATCAACTTTAACTAGCACATCATGAAGTATTCCCATAGGTTTCTTAATGGATTGGTCGGCCATGAGCAATTTCAACGTGGTAGGTTGTGGTTTTCCCAATCCGATCTTGTGAAATATGGCATATGGCATTAAATTTACACTTGCCACGATGTCACACAAGGATTTTGCAAACATGAATATTCCGATGGTACACAGAATTGTGAAAACACTAGGATTTTTCTTCCTTTTTTCCATCATGCTTGACATAATGGAACTATAATGATGTGCTATTTCTATTGTCTTATCCTCCACAAGCCTCTTCTTGGAGACCAAATCCTTCATAAATTTAGCATACCCCAGCATATCTTAAAAGGCTTTTATTAAAGGAATGTTGATGGAAAGGTTGCTAAATTTATCAAGAAACTTTTTAAACTTTGCATTTTCCCTTTTTTTCAAGAATCGTTGAGGAAAAGGGGAAGGAATTGTGATGGTGGCATTAAGACAATTCGACATTCTTTCATCTTTGAATTTTCAAGTATAACCTCATGTGGCCTTGACTCATCCTTATTCGATATCTTTCTCTTCACATTTGCGTGCTCATCATTTCTCTTTCGCTAGGATCATCATCAAGTTCCATGCCCTTGCCAAAAATTTTCCACTTCGAGTGAAAATCATATTTGGTGCCATACCACTCGGTATTTCTTCATTTTGTCTTTCCATGAGGTGAACTGATATTTGATTCAATTTTTCCTCTAGTTGTTGGATAGGGGTTGAATGAGACAACCATTTGATGTAGCTTGGAGAAATCATTCCTTATTTCTTTCACTATCTTGTCGATCCCCTGGACTCCAACCAAGATTCGAATCAAAATGTCTTCATTAATGCATCCCTCCTTTTCGTATTAAGGCATGCCTTAATTTTTATTTTTCTGACCTTAATTCCCATTGCCTTTGAGAGGCAACATGGAAACTCTTCAGATAATTCAGCAACCATCTCCTCCCATTAACAAGTACCTTTTCTTTCTTATCTTCAAATATCTTAGTATCCTTTGCCTCTATAACATTGTCTCTTTCAATGGAGGTTCCTAACACATGTTAAGTAAGAAGTTCAAGGTGTGACATTACCTTGATTATGATTGCATATCTTTTATCCTCTTTACATCTTTGATATTGACACACAAAGGACAAGTAGGGAGCCTCCACAGCCACCTCGATATTCTTTATGTGCCACCCCCTAGCCAAACTAGCCACTTGATCTAATACCTTTGATGCAATCCCATACGATGATTTAACAAGGGATCCACCAGATGTATTTTCCACTATGGCTTTGTTGGTTTGTTCCAATGCACTATAGAATACTTGGCGAATCATCTTCTCCGGCATCTCATGATTGGGGTATTTCAAGAGCTTCTCCTTAAATATCCCCCATGCTTCATATGAAGGCTCCCTATTAAATTAATGGAAGTTTATGATTTCGTCTGATAATTGTAACATTTTTGAAGGGGGGTAAGTATTGATTCAAGAATCCTATGTAAGCGTGCCCCAAGAGGTGATTGATCCGACTAGAAGAGATCGTAGCCACAATACTGTCTCACTTGCTAGAGAAAATAGGATGAAGCCAAATCGTATGGGTTCTTGCGAGATGTAGGCAATATCAAAGGGGGAACACACTTCTACAAAGTTCTTCAAATGCAAATTGTGGTCTTCATGAGCTCACCCCCAAAGAGACCCTTCATTTGAAATAATTGGAGCATTACGCTTGTGACATAAAATACGCCGTTTCCCCTGGTAGAGGGAATACGAATGGCACTAGCATGCTCTTCGTAGCCAAGATAATCCATAGTTTTAACATGTTCATATGATGGATTTATTATGATTCCCATTTGGCTATGGTTATTCAGAAGAAATAATGATCACCTATAATGAAACAAAAACAACAAGAAAAGTTAATCAAAATCACCACGAGTATACCCAAATCTACACTCAACACCATACAAGTGAAAACCAAGTCTTACTCCCCGACAACAACTCCATTTTTATCACGCTCACCTATATCATTTAGAACATCATTGCCAACAAATCTCAACTCATGCTGAGGTTGAATCCTCGAGGAGTGAGTTTAGTCCTCAAACCCTATAGGCGTTGATAGCTTCTAACTGTATGCCTGTATTGTAAACAAAATAAAATGCATGAATTAAAATGGGGGGATTGGTTTGGAAAGTTCTTTTACCAAAGTTTATTCAATTTAACAAACTAAAGGAAACAATTATGATTTCGATTTCAATATGAGATAAGCCTTGGGATTATGTCTTCCTAGGGGCTAATTGTAACACCCCGTATTCAAGTACGTGTATTTGCATATTCAAGTATGTGTATTGGTCTTATTTATATGAAATTAATTTTTTTATTTTGTTTATACCGAAATTTGCCCGTCGATGGTTCTATGCGAAGGTTATTGAATAAGCTTTCAACGATATAAAGATTTCCAAAAACGGATAGGTTTCGGATATAATCGAGCACGTTCGAAACTATAAAACGGTGGCCAGGATATTTGGGAATAGTAAATGTGCAGGAAAATTTCCTGCACACAAACTACTGAGGCCAGCCGAATTTTTGGGTCAACTTTGAACGATCATAACAACCTTAATATAATGAACTGAGAGAGATGCGACCTATGAAAAGAAAGATCTTTGAGTCTTCTTTCTAATACAATTGGTTTCATCCAAATACAATGTCTGAGTAAGGAGTTATACTCATTTTACTTCAGCCTATCAAAACAGATTTTTAGGGTCAACTTCAAACGACCATAACTCCTTGTACAGGACGAACTGGGTGGCGTACTTTATATGAAATGAAAGACCTTTGAATTATCCTTCCAACCATACCAATTTCACCCAAATCTGATATTGGAGCAAAGAGTTATGGTCGATCTACTTTAGCTTACCAAAACAGTCCACCAAAGGACAGATTTGACATTATTTAAATTTTAAAGGCATTTTGGTCATTTCCTATTATATTATGGACGGGAATATGTGTATATATACATGTATATGAGTTCAAAAACTCATTTTCATCATCAATCATTGAGAAAGAACAAACCCTATCCAAATTTGACCTTTAAATTACTTTTGATTCAATTGTAGAAATTCCAAAGTAATCCGATAACTGCGTTTGTCATCTCGAGAGCTTCGAATGGCACCTATTATTTGTACAAACAGGATTTCATAATAAAGAGGTGAATTCTAAGGTATGAATATTGTTTGCCTTTGTTCTTTTCCATATGTATATGTGTGATAGAGGATTATATGTATTGGTTGTTATTAAAAGGTGATGGAAATAGGGTTATGGACTATTTTGCATGGTTTGGTTGTATTGAATTGTCGAAGGTGGATATGGTAATTGAGTTATGGAAGATGGATATGTTAATTGAGTTATGGAAGGTGGATATGGTGATATACTATTGAATTGATGATTATTTATGTCTATGGCTCTATTTGGTTTAATGGATTGGTTGGAAGGATAAATGAATCCAAACTTGATATTGGAGGATGTTGTATGAATATGCATGGCATGTGAATGTAATTGGAGTATAAGAGGGTTAAAGTGACACCCTTTATGGTGTAATTAAGGCTTACTACTTAACCACTAGTTTGGTGAATTCAAATAATTGAATTGTGACGTTTGGTTGCTAATACTAGATTGCTATATATGTTCATTGTAGATAAGTAATCCGAAAAGACGGGAAGTCCATTTGGGATTAGTATTTAAGGTTGACAGTCAGGTATGTAAAGCATAATCTATACCATATCTTTGGCATGAAAGTGAACAATTGTTCTATTAAGAAAGTTTTTAAAGTTATTCAGTAACATGTGATCCATAATGGTTTTGTATGATGTCCTACATTACCAATGAAATTGTTTCCACCCTACAAGATGTCAAGACATTCCAATACTTACTTGTTTTCCAAATCTTACATGTTTATTGAACTATTGAATGTCAGAAGGTATCCGGTTACTCAAACAAGATTCATGTGCTATTAATGACTCCAAAATGTTTCATTGATATACCAATAAGTTCCTACTTCATTGTTATGGCATTGATGACTCCAAAACGCTTCATTTATGTGCCAATGAGTTCTTACTTCATTGTTATTGCATTGATGGTCTATTTATATGTCTCTTATTGATGTATCATCATTTCAAAGTATCAAAAATGTGGTGGCGACCAAAATAACAATCTCAAAGACTAATTGAACTAAGTGATGGAAGTTCTCTCTTATCGGGTGGTATCCTAGGGGCATAAGCCTATCATGGGTCGATCCCTATTTATGTGTTTATAGGTGGTATCCCAGGGGCATAAGCCTATCATGGGTCGACCCTAGTTGATATGTACTGGAGGCAGCCTAATGGTCACAGTACAGTACAGTAATGATTACAAAGATGATAAGAACGAAGGTAAAGTGATTGAATAAATACAATGTACAGGTTGTCATAAGTTCTAGTAAGTGTGGTCCACTCCTATTATGATATATTCACTTGTTTTTGATTTCTATTGAGCTTCTATATCATATGTGATTATCTATAGCTTTACATACTCAGTACATATTTCGTACTGACGTCCCCCACGGGGACCTGCGTTTCATGCTGCAGGCACATGTACCTCAGCTCATACACCGCACAAGTAGGAGCCAAGATATCTAGCTGCTTTTGGTGAGCGCCAGTTTGCTTCGGGGCTTTCCATTTCATATCCAGTCACTTTTGGTATTGTATAGAAGTTAGTTATATGGCGGGGTGTGTCCCGACCTTAGTTAAACTCTGTGTATTATCTAGAGGCTTTGTAGACCTAATGTACAGTCAAGGTGGTGTTTTGTTAATAGACGTGATGGCTCCAACGGCCTAATATTGTATATACATATATATGTGTGCTCGAGCTTATACAGGTGATTATTTCCTTTTATATGCGACATGATGCTGTCCGAATTTCGGGTTGTCATAGAGGTATGCACGGGAAGTATAAGGTTATGAGCTGGTTCTCCCGAGCCTCCTCGGTTATGGGTGCCAGTCCGCCCCAATAGGATTTGAGGCGTGACACTAATAATGCACAGGTTCATGATAATTGAGTGTAAATTCTAATCATCAACTACATGGGTAGACTAGGTCAGGAATTCTAGAGGCTAGTTTGTCAACGAAACCTCAAGATTATCATTCATGGACCCTTTCGGATACATTATAGATGTGACAATCAAATCAACCTAATACCTCAATTGGGCATCCCTTTTTCGAGGAAGATACCCAAGAATTAGCTGATTCTTAATCCACCCTTATTTCTAAGATAGTGAAAAGAGAAATAAACTATTTCTACAAATTGTTCACTAATGCCTTGTCACCCATACCCTTTTTCAAGGATTGTATTTGTCACGACCCGAACCGGGGCCCTAGCCGTGACGAGCATTCCTGAACTATGAAGGCCCGAGATGCCCTCTGTCTATCTATCTGGTAATCATGCACATAATTTATATGATAAAAGATAATGCAGAGAGAGAAATATAATACGAAAACATGGTCAATCTGAATGTGATCATAATACTAAAAACTGAAATCCAAAATATATCTGAATAATAATGTCTGACTTAGTCTGCGAAATCTCTACCATGAACTAATCAAAGTTGTCTGACTTCTGGGACAAGGCCCCCAGTAGACCAAAACCTAACTAATAGTAGTAATATGAAGTAACCAGGCCTTCTGAATCATAGAAGGCTCACCACTGCAAACTCCGGTCTGTAATCTGGAATCTCTACTGTTTATCTGGACCCCTAGACTGTGCCTCCAACCTGGAAGGAGGGGGGGCCAACACAATTGTACTGGCACGTGAAGCAATTCAAAATAGAGTAATTGAACATATATATATATATATAATATGTGAGAAAATTTTCATCAAACATTATGTATAAAACAGTTTTTGAAAACACATGAGATCTTCTGAAAATATGTAACCTGTCTATAAATCTCAAACTCTAATCTGCGTATTACTTCTGAGTTAGGTGGTATCCCCTACAAGTCTGATATTCCACGGGCAATATGGAATCCGCCATTGACTCGGTGGGGAAGCCTGCAACCCGAGTGTGCCACAAGGGTTAGAGTTCCTGAATCTGATATGCCACACGACACTTAAGTCAGCATATAATAACATACTTGGGTCGGCAAACCACGGTTTTGGGTAAAGATTTGTCTGAACTCACGCCTTCTTCGGGGAACCACCTAAGCTCTCTTTATGCCATATTTTAGCCTTTTCTGAACATGCATCATTCTGAAGTCCTAAAATATGCAAATCTGATAAAGTCTGATTTCTGTATTCGTCTGTGTTTGTTATGGCATTTTTTGAGTTTGGTATTGTCATAACAAGACTTGCAAGTCATGATTTATAAGCCATAATACATTAACATAAACCTTTCATTTAAAGCAAAGCTTAAGACCACCCAAAAACATGTAACTGATATAGAAGATTTCGTGTTTCGAAACTCAAGTCAAAATCATGCAAAAACTTCATCAAACATATGGTGGTCTAGTGCCTTTAGTAAATCATGCACTCTTTTATTACATGCATTATGAACATTAAACATTCATGCTAAATTCCCTCTTTAGTGATTTAAAACAACCTTTAAATCATAACAAGAGTTCAACCATTTCATATAGTGCTTTTCAAGAATGTATTGCAAAATAATTCATATGCTATGAAAAATCTGAAAATTCATAATAAGAGGGAATTCACCAAAAGTCATGCTCTCAACAAGAATTCATTCTTAAATACATGTTTTCATACATACATATTCTCAAATCACTTTGGGGAAGGTCAAAAGACCAAAACAATGATGTTAAAACATCCAATACGTGAATATATACATAGCTTTAAAAATCCCATTCTAAAACATGATTTTTCTATGCCTATGAGAATTTAGGCAAACCCCGCGTACCTCTATTTTGGAAAATAATGGGTTATTCTTGAAGCCTGTGGATTGAGGATTCTGAATCTTTAATTGATTTTGAAAACCCACGGTTGAATCTTAATTTATTTGGGTTTTTAGTTTGAAACCCTTGGGAGTGTTCTTAAGAATTTTTAGATGAATGTGGATGTATTTTGGAGAATTGGGGACTGAGTTTCGTGTTTATGGCTGAATAAGGGTGGGAAAAGGACCATTTTGCCCAAAAAACGGAGTATTTAAGTCACTTGAAACCATTACATAGGTGCCGCATATGATATCGCCTATGTTTACATAGGCGCCGCCTATGCTATCACCTATGTTTACATAGGCCCCGCCTATGCTATCGCCTATGTTTACATAGGCGCCACATATGCTTTCCAGTGGCCATGTGCGATTGGTTAGGCCACACATACTACTTTGAAAGGCCATAACTTCTTGCTCGGGTGCCGAATTTTAGCAAAATTGGTATCATTGGAATGCTAACTCGAAAACCTCTTATTTTACACATAGTAGGCTCTCTAATTTGACATATAGAAAGAGTCATGGTAGATAGAAGTTGACACAAATTATAATGTCCACTTAAACTTAATTGGTCGAAGTAGTTTTCAACTCATCGTTGAGTCAAAGAACCTCTATGGTCTAAATTCAAGCTTGAATGGATTCACATACTATGCAAATAATTAATATGCCATATTGACATAGGATTTATGGGTTCAGTATTATCAACGCATCAGAATCATGGTCTATATTGTAGCCTAAAATGCGGGGCGTTACAGTATTGGCTCCAAAAGTATACTCACTTCCCTTTTTTAAGGATGATGTGAGATTTTTGGGAATTTGGAATTTTCATCCACAAACTCCATTTTAGGGTTTGGGGTTTTCACCCACAAATCCCAACTCAATCAAACAAGCATTTGTAAAACCCATCATTAATAACTATGAATCTATAATACATCATAATCCACACATATTTGCACCCTATTTCAACATAATCCCAAGAAATGTATTTAGCTACTCATGAAGTTAAGTGAAGAGAATATACAAAATTGATCATCCAAAGTTTCCATTTAAGATGTAAGACAAGAATATTCTTTAATTTCACTCTAATTAAAACTAAACAAACTTGGATTATTAAATGCAAGAATCTTACGTAGAATATGTAGGCTTTTTCAAAGCTAAAACTCTCAATTCTAGTTCATGATGATGCAAAGTGAAGGGATTTTTTGCTCTTTTAGATTTAGAACCAAATATGCGCAATAATATTTCTGCCCTTGGGCCATAACCCGTGCCATCAGAATCACACCACTAAGATCATGATCGTAGCTCTGCGATTGCATTGAGTCTACCATGATCACAGGTTGTGACTATTATTTACTGGCCATGATCATAGGCCTCAAATCGCGATCACGGTAACTGAGACCACCTCATGCATAGGGTTTTCCAGTTTTTGCACTTCTCTTCTCTTGTTGATCTCTTTTAAGCTCTGTTCTACTTCTTTCCTTCTCATCACCTATAAACCTGCAAATTGTTGAACTTCGTGCATTCAAATAACAAAGTTGTCTCATTCATACCTTTAAATCATAGTTGTGTGCACGAATTTAAATGTAAATGAGTAGTAAATTTACCACTCATCAAAGATCTTTTTCAATGATGAGATGGTCAGTTTTCATAAAATCTCTATCTCTTTTGGCTCGCTGGATCCGATCCAAATATGCATCGAAAAGCATAATGAGAGACTATTAGACCATGACAAGTCATTAGTTGATGAAGGTGATGATTAAGGTTGGACTCTGGTGACTAGGCGCAGACTTAAGAAGACGAGTCTATGAAAGGATTCATTTGAGAAGACAACTAGAAAAAGGATGGAGAAGAAACTGGGGACACAGAGGCTGGTTGAGCTTTCGAAGAAGACGAGGCTAATTTAGCTTTACCATCAAAAACCACGAAATCCAGTGACTTTGGAAGAATTCCTACCAAGTTGGTTTCGTGTAAAGACTGCTCAAGTCAACCTTGAGGTATCTTATTTTAATACTACAAAGGAGGGGGATAGGGTGAAAATCTACCCATAGAAGTTCCTTTATCTGCTGAAAAGCTTCCTGAAACTCTTGACCAAGAGGCACATATATGTGATACAAAAATCATATTTACAAATAATGATCTTTTGCTTGGAGAAACCCTAAATAATGAACTAGCTATCAGCACAATAAAGGAACTTGGCATTGCTACTGATGAACTAGCCAAAATCCATTTGATGATCTAAGGATACAACCAAGGGGGCTAGAGGGCCATGGGATCTATCAAGTTGGGGAATTATATGAATGATATTTTATCAAATGTGTTGATGCATGCGATCAATGCCAAAACTTCATACAATATCTTGCTTTGTAGGACTTGGGTATATGAGAACAAAATTATCTCATCATCTTACTGTCAATGGTTGAAATACCTCAAAGGCAGAGTGGAAAGAAAGATAGTTGTCAATGATAGGTCATTCACTAAAGCTTAGTCACACTTTGCCGATGCAAAATTCTACTAGAAGAATTATGTTGTGAATGAGAAAAGGGTTGATTATGTCACCAAGACCAAGTGTGAAGATCTTGTAGCTAAGAAGGTCATAGTGACTGTCGAAAAAGTTGTCACCAAGAAGCCTTTCTCCAATTTCAATAAATAAAGTATTATATCTACGAAAAAGAAGGTAACTCTTATTCTCTATTAAGTACCTAAGGTAAATAAAGAAAAAGATCATTCATACGATGCCCAAGATAATGTACTAGGAGGGATAAACCTACCTATCTATCAGATTTATACATTAAACCCATCCTCAAGGACAGTAGGAGAATTTATGGCTCAAAATCTGCCATAAGAGATAACACTCCCTATGAAGCTGTCACGACCCGAACCAGGGCCCTAGCCGTGACGGACATCCCGAACCATGAAGGCCCAAGAGCCCTTCTAACTTGTAATTATATACACCATTCATATATAAATAGGAAATGCAGAAATAAAATCTACTACAGAAATATGGACATAATCTAAATTTAGTTTAACAATGAGGAATAAAATCCAATATCAAAACACCGTCTGAAAACTGTCTGCAAAATCTCTACTACATAATCAAATAACAACTGTCTGAAAACTGGGACAAGGCCCCCAGTAGACCAAAACTATAATAAATAATAACTGTCCGAAAGAAACTAGGCCTTCTGAAATATAGAAGGCTCACCAACTGGTATTCTTCACTCATGTCTGATGAAATGTACTGCTTATCAGGACCCCTAGACTGTGCCTCAGAACTTCGAGGGAGGGGGGTCAATACAGATGTACTGGTACGCAGAGCAATCCAAAATAAATCTTTTATATAAATAAAATAGTTGAGAGCTAGTCATAAACATCATGAGAGATATAATTTTCAAAAAACATGGGCATTCTTGAAAAAATATAAAAATCTTTTTGTCAAAAGAAGTTTCTAATCTTTGTATTGCTTCTGAGTTAGGTGGCACTCCCCTACAAGACAGATATTCCAGGGGCTATATGGAATCTGCCATTGACTCGGCAGAGAAGTCCCCAACCCAAGTGTGCCGAAAGGGTTGGAGTGTCTGAGTCTGATACGCCATAGGGAACTAGGCCAGCGTATAATAATATACCCGGATTGGCAAATCACAGTTTTGGACAATGAGTTATTTGACCTCATGCCTTCTTCGGGGAACCACCTAAGCTCTCTTTATGCCCAATTTTATCCTGTTCTGAATCATGCATTATTCTAGTTCCAACATCTGAAAAATCTGACTTCAAACATGCATTCTATTCTATTCTGAATTACCATGGCATTATCTGGATTGGTGTCATAACACCAAGACTTGCAAGTCCTATTTCTGAGCCATAATGCATCATGCATGATTCTTTCATTAAAACATAGTTCAGGCCACCCAAACATGCAATTTAACATAGGGAATTCATGTTCCGAAAACATAAGTCAAAACTATGCAAAATTCCCATCCTTTCAATAAACAAGTGGTGGTCATGTAATCTTTAACAAACGATGCAACCCTTCTCATTATATGATTATGTTCAACATTTATCAACATAAACTACCCTTTCTCTTTTGAAATCAAAATCATAATCCAAATATAAGATTATTCAAGACATTTCATAACATGCTTTTCAAGTGCATTCAGACGATTTCATAGTGTATCATAAATAAATGAAAATCATCACAAGAGAGGGATTTTTCATGAATCATGCTCTCAATTCAATCATCAACCTTAAAACACATGCTTACAATATATATATATATATATATATATATAATTTCAAATCAATTTGGGGGAAAGCCTAAAAGCCAAAAAATATCATCAATGCTTCTAAAACATGAATATATTCATAAATCTAAAAAACCCTTTCTTAAAATAAAGATTTCCATACCCATGAAATTTTAGGAAAATCCCGTGCACCTTAAATTAGAAGCTTTTGAATGAACTCTAGATTTTGGGATGCTATATGTACGATTGATGGGTGTATCTTGTAGCCCTCGCAATGGGGATTCCGAATCTTGAAGAATTAAGGAAAACCAACAGTTAAATCTTGAGATATTTGGATTTTTAGTTTGAAACCCTAGAGTGAGTTCTTGATGAATTTGAGAGAAAAGAATCATATTTTGGTGTTTTGGGAGTTTAATCCCATGTTATAGCTGAATTAGGGATGGAATTTACCCATTTTTCCCTTAAAAATGCGGAAACAGAACCTGAAATTTTGGTGCGTGCGTTAGGGCGTGCGTCGCACGCTTATCGCATGATGCTACTGTCTCAGTCACTAAAATAGCCATAACTTTTTGCTCGGGTATCGTATTTAGGCAAAATTGGTATCGTTGGAAAGATAATTCGAAGAGATTTCATTTGATATATAGTAGTCTCTCTAATTCATTATATACAAAGAGTTATGGTCGATTGAAGTTGACCCAAGTTTCGACGCTCACTCAAACTCGAATGATAGGAAAGCTTTCAACTTGTCCTTGAGTTAGGGGACCTCTATGATCTCAATTCGTGGTTAAATAGGTTCACACACTACATAATTGATTAACATGGAAAATTTGCATAGGATTTATGGCTTTTGGATCATCTATGCATAGAAGCGATGATTTTTATTCCAGCCCAAAATATGGGGTGTTACATTATCTCCCCCTTGGGATCATTCATCCCCGAATGATGGGTAGGAATGTTGAAGTCTTAAAGGTATGGAATAAAGTGGACATGATATGTTTTCTAAGAAAGAATATACTGATCTGAAATATTTAAATTTCCATCATGAAACTAAATTCTGAGCTGACTTGCCCTTACTTGCTTTAAGGAGCTGATTCATGCTGAGAATTTAGGATTCCCTTGAGGCTTTCATGATCCAATCATACGTATCAAATTGAGAAGTGATAACTTATGTAAGTAAGAATCTTGAAACAACAAGAGTTAGATCGTGCAACGGTATTACACTGTGTGAGCTAAAATGCCTAGAGAGATTTGAGACTATGCGCTGAACTCTTATGAAATGAGTCATGACTAAATAGCTAAATCTGAAACATGATGTTTGGACTGAACTGAATTTGCAATTTACATGGATGGAATAGAATATCTCTTGTGATGGTCATACACATGGGAATTCGAATAGCAGGACTGGGTGTAATGGTGGAAAACCACAGTAACTTGTATGCCTGGCTGTTAAACTGAACTGCCGGTTATACTGGATGAATTATACTGGAAACTTATACTTAACTGGAGTATCTCTTCAGCACTCTTTCCAAAGAAGTTCTAGTAGCATTCGGGAGCAAAGAATCTTAGGCATGAGTTACATAAGACACCCAACTAAGGAATCACAATAGTGACACTACTCTATAGCATGGAATATAGACATATAACTCATAAACTAGGATAGAATTACCAGGCCTTAGGCAATGTAACTTCTTACTTTCAAGCTTAGCGCACTTCTCGAATACTCCCTTAACTATATTATTCCCTTTAAATACCATACTCATTTGATTCAACTTAGAATTCTTATATGGGCATTGATAAATCTTTCTACTAATGCCTAAAGTAACATAAGTCCTCTCACTATGATCAAGCCTAACTTCAAATCACAAAATACTATATGCCACACCACAATACTAGTCTAAACCATATGATTCAATATTCTCTCTCTCTCTCTCTATATATATATATATTTAGAGATCACATCCTAAGGGTATCATGCCTTACCACTTCAATGACTAACTCTGATCTCTTACTATGGATTCGCTAGCGTATATTGCGTTCCTCCACTTAAATCTCAACATGTCATTCAAACCTATCTTTATAACCACATATGAACTCCAAGGCAAACACCCATAAGGACATACTTCACATATTCTCTAATCCACTATCAATATAACTCCCACGTGCTACCCCAAGAACATACACACACAAATTTTCACTAACCATTACATATATCAAAGACTTGGCCCCAGATCTTACTTCACACTTATGGCCTTATCTAAAACAAGCATACTATGATCTTCCATTAAAAAGAAACATTTACTCATCACTACTATCATCACATAAGGAGGAGTCACTAAAAGGTTAGAACATAAGACCTTGAAGCATGGGAGGATATTATACGAGACTTGACACTTAACTGAGGCCGAAGGAATAGCAAATCAACATCAGGGATTCATCATAGTGATCTGACGTGGGGCATACATGACTATAAGCTGAATCTCGTCAATCAAAAAGAGTATAGCATGAATTATGAGAACTGAGCACACTATAAAGCGTGAGTACATAAGTCATGAGCTGGATGACCTCAATTTGAAGTTCATAACATATGGAATGTGATTCTGACTACTGAATGAACTGGAACTCCTCATTTTAGAACTGGAAAAGCACGTGATTCTCTATCATATACATGAATATGAACTATGATCATGGAACTAAAATGTAAGGCATGGGTAGGTATTGGGATCACTGAAAAATACTGAGATAAGAATGGGTTGAGTCTCACCCTCACTTTCTGATGTTCTATATCATACTGACATCACTACTAGAATCTGAGAGCCTGAATTGATTACTTGTTCTATCATCTCCCCCTTAGCTTTAAGTCATCATCTTAAGGTCGAGAGATACCTTACTAGACTCTAAACTAAACTACACTCACTGCACTCTGGGGTCTGGAATACAACAATACACGTAATTAATAGAACTTAACCCGAATGGCTACACCTGGAAGGGGAAAACCCACTGCTAATGCTACCTTTTGAGACACACTCTATCTTTCTATAAACCTAATAGTCAATCACATAATACTTGAATACTTACTAACTTCGAATCCTCGTAAGTATTCCCATAGTCGGAGTACACACCCTATAGCTCTTCAACTCTTATTTTTGTTGGTTCAACCTTCAAAAATTTAAACTTAGATTAGAACACTTAATCATGGATATCACCAAGCCTTTGATGAATCATACTGCTAGTCTTTCTCCACCTATCAACTCAATGGTACTACTGTGTCCACTAGCCACACGCAACATGTAATAGTCTAAGAAAATGCCGCAACTCCATATCACCTTGGGCATACTTCTACCTCATACATACAACATCATACTTTGTTACTATTCAAATAAACTTAATCTATTGCATACACCATTCAAGCCTATTATATCACTTCCATATAACTAGTATCATTTACCAAGAAATCATCATATCCACCTTTATGGACATCAATTGTTCAAACTTAATGTCTAGTGCTAAGCATGATTTACAACCCAACCTGACACACAATTCTCACAAAACATTCATCATTAATCTTAAGCCACTATTCTTACATCCATATCCTACATTAAATTCAAGCCAATAGTCTAGAATCAATCATCTACCACCAATGAAGAAGGCAACATAATATACTAGTCCATCAAATTGGGATATTCTATCTAAATACCTCAAAAATCTACTACATACCTTCTCACAAGTAGTACTAGTTTACAACTACCAACGAAAAGAAGTTCAAGGGGGTAAAGTCACATAATAGACATGGTCAATCTTAATCTTATATTACAACCCCATACAATCTTATCTACTTATACGGATTTCTCATATCATACTTACTTACCCAAGCGTACATTTAGACTACCTTCAAATTCCACAAACAACCATGAGTCTATAATTATAACTTACTAGCTCATCTATCCATTTTCATACTTCAAGAAGACAACAATTCATCTTAACTAATAACTCCTTCTCTACCTTCTACTAAACTAACACAAAAGGACACATCACTTTATTGCTAACTCAATCTCATGTGAAAAGATTTGGCTATACATATATTCAACCAACACAAGAACAACAAGTTAGACAACAAGTTGCTAGTGAATCAAAATAGGCCTCATACGACTTCACTAGACTTTGATTTTTGTGTTTTAAACAGGAAAATGAAATGAGTAACAAAACAACTATGCTAGTGAATTGAAAGAGCCCCACACAGCTTCACTAGACTTTGATTTTTTTTTTCAAAAACACTATGATAACAAGATTACATATTACAAGAGATAGAAAATTGACACACAATATTCAATGATCTAAGGATACACATCTTACTCTGTATAAATAAAAATCTGAGTCAAACACTTCCCCATAGACTACTATACAATTCACACATGCTACTAGTTACCACATTAGTCTATCACTATAAAGTGGTAAATCGTCCTCAAACACCAGTTATTCAACTAAAATATTTATTTACACAAAAGTCACCCTCACTCTGACTTCTAACTTTGTGACTTCATATCACCAACCTCTTGATCTAATCTCACTAGCAAGAGGTTATGACACCGACACTTTAACTTATACTACTAATCAGGTAGAAATAAAGTTCCAACATTATGCTACACATCATTCCCCTTGAAGCATGACATCTTCAATATAAATTTTTGAAAAGAGACGGAATACTCTTAATACCGCAGGCTGAAAAGCACGATTTCATCAGAATCAAAGTTCACACAAAAATAATACACTCTGAAGCACTAACGAACTCTTCTCAAGTTGTTGCAAAAATTTTAAATTCTTATATGGCTCAATCAGAAAGGACCATACCATTTAGACTCTAAACTTCAGCACTTGAATCACCACAATAATGAGACATATCTGGGCATATCAAAGTAAGGAAAGAATTGGGATAACTTTACTTTCGTATGGGCAACACCATAGCACAAATTAGAGTATGGAAGAGGAACATTCTGGCTCAATAGCACAAACTAGAACATAAAGAAAGGGAGACATTCCTAAATGCCTAGTAGCCTCCGGCTTATAAGAGTGGCGCGCTACACTCCCATAAACAAGAATCTACCCCATGCGATTTTGCAGATACCCTAGGACCGTGAATCGTGCTTTGATACCAAGTTTGTCATAACCCAAATCAGGGCCCTGGCCATGATGGATATTCTAACTTGTAATTATATACACCATTCATATATAAATAGGAAATGCAGAAATAAATTCTTCTATGGAAACATGATCATAATCTAAATTTAATTTAATAATGAGGAATAAAATCCAATATCAACTAAACACCTTCTGAAAACCGTCTGCAAAATCTCTACTACATGATCAAATAACAACTATCTAAAAACTGGGACAAGGCCCCCAGTAGACCAAAACTATAATAAATAACAACTATTTGAAAGAAACTAGACCTTTTGAAATATTGAAGGTTCACCAACTGGTACTCTTCACTCCTGTCTGATGAAATTTACTACTTATTAGGACCCTTAGACTGTGCCTCAGAACCTGGAGAGAGGGGGGTCAATACAGATTTATTGGTATGCAGAGAAATCCAAAATAAAGCTTTTATATAAATAAAATAGTTGAGAGCTAGTCATAAATGTCATAAAAGATATAATTTTAAAAACACATGGGCATTCTTGAAAAAACATAAAAAACCTTGCTGTCAAAAGCAATTTTTGATCTTTGTATTACTTCTGAGTTAGATGGAACTCCCCTACAAGTCTGATATTCCATGGGCTATATGGAATCCGCCATTGACTCGGCGGGGAAGCCCCCAACCCAAGTGTGCCGCAAGGGTTGGAGTGTCTGAGTCTAATACACCACTGGGCACTAGGCCAACGTATAATAATATACTCGAATTGGCAAATCATGGTTTTGGGTAATGATTTATCTGACCTCATGCCTTCTTTGGGGAACCACCTAAGCTCTTTTTATGCCCAATTTTATCCTATTCTGAATCATGCATTATTCTAGTTTCAGCTTCTAAAAAATCTGACTTCTAACATGCATTCTATTCTATTCTGATTTATGATGGCATTATCTGGATTGGTGTCATCACACCAAGACTTGCAAGTCCTATTTATGAGCCATAATTTATCATGCATGATTCTTTCATTAAAATATAGTTCAGACCACCCAAACATGCAATTTAACAAAAGGAATTTATGTTCCGAAAACATAAGTCAAAACTATGCAAAATTTCCATCCTTTCAATAAACAAGTGGTGGTCATGTAATCTTTAACAAACCATGCAACCCTTCTCATTATATGATTATGTTCAACATTCATCAACATAAACAACCCTCTCTCTTTTGAAATCAAAATCATAATCCAAATATAATATTTTTCAAGACATTTCATAACATGCTTTTCAAGATGCATTCAAATGATTTCATAGTATTTCATAAGTAAATGAAAATCATCACAAGAGAGGGATTTTTCATGAATCACGCCCTCAATTCAATCATCAACCTTAAAACACATGCTTGCAATATATATATAATTTCAATTTGGGGTAAAGTCTAAAGGCCAAAATAATATCATCAATGCTTCTAAAGCATGAATATATTCATAAATCTAAAAAACCCTTTCTTAAAATCAAGATTTCCATACCCATGAGATTTTAGGAAAACCTCGCGTACCTTAAATTAGAAGCTTTTTAATGAACTCTAGATTTTGGGATGCTATACGTAAGATTGATAGGTGCCTCTTGTAGCCCTTGAAATGGGGATTCCTAATCTTGAAGAATTAAGAAAACCCATGGTTAAATCTTGAGATATTTGCGTTTTTAGTTTGAAACCCTACGGTGAGTTCTTGATGAATTTGAGAGAAAAGAATCATATTTGGGTGTTTTGGGAGTTTAATCCCATGTTATAGCTGAATAAGGGATGGAAGATATCCATTTTCCCTTAAAAACGCGGAAATAGAACCTGAAATTTTGGTGCGTGCAATAGGGCGTGCATCGTATGCTTATCGCATGATGCTACTATCTCAGTCACTAAAATAGCCATAAATTTTCACTTGGGTATCACATTTAGGGAAATTGATATTGTTGGAAAGCTAATTCAAAGATATTTTATTTGATATATAGTAGGACCTCTAATTCATTATATACAAAGAGTTATGGTCGATTGAATTTGACCCAAGTTTCGACGCTCTCTGAAACTCGAATGATAGAAAAGCTTTCAACTCTTCCTAGAGTTAGGGGACCTCTATGATATCAATTCATACTTAAATAGGTTCACACACTACCTAATTGATTAACATGACAAATTTTTATAGGATTTATGGCTTTTGGATCATCTATGCTTAGAAACGATGATTTTTATTCTAGCCTGAAATGCGGGTTGTTACAGAGGCATACAAAAGGAGGCTTTGATTCAAATGCATACAAACTATTTGCAAAGGCTGGATATAATTCTAATGAGCAGTCGAGATTGGATAAACATCCATCAAAAAGTACAACCAGGTAGGCCCTTAAAGGCCTTGGGTATATGTCTCCACCTCCAATTCACATCTCTATAAAAAGGGCAGTTAGCAACTATATCACCATGGAAAAGGAGTCCACTACTTCCAATAAAAGGCCTTATGTCTTTGATCAATTAGGAGAACCAACTATATGAACTTCTATTTTTGAGAAGTTGGGTCCACAAAATATCAAGAATAGCAGCATGCACCAGAGAAGTTGTCTAAACACAGCAATACACTCTTCACCTAAGATCTAGAGAGATTTCCAAATTTTGATTCCTTCTAGAATGAGGTGACACATGAAACTGGTTGTTTCATGCAAGGAAGTGTTAAAATCAAAGGCACATACTGTGGTTTATATCAAAAAGCATGAGGAAGATAAAGAAAGTATTGGCTCTTCATATCATGTTACAACCTAGAATGAGAACAATGTCTTATCTTAAATAAAGGTTGATAAAGAGATAGAAGATGCATTCTGTTGTTACTACATATCCATAAAAGAAGATAATCCTCAGGAGAAGGAAGATGTTGTAGATGCTCCATCATAACTTGAAGAAGGAGTGATGACAACAGTAGATCCCTTGAAGAAAGTTAATCTTGGAATCGATGAAGACCCAAGACCAACTTACCTTAGTGGATTTATAAAATGGAAGATGAAATTGATTATATGATCATACTTAAAGAATATAGGGATGTATTCGCTTAGAGTTACAAGGAGATGCCTAGCTTAGATCCAAAAGTAGCAGTCCATCAACTAGTGATCAAGAATGGTGCTTGCCCTGTTAGGGCAGAATTGGTTCCTTTGATTTCAAATGAGGTTAACAAACTCATCGAAGTCAGATTTATTCATGAAGTTAAATTCAACATTGTTTATTAATTTAAAGTTGTTATAAGCCACATGCATTTCAAGCACTATTCCTGTATGGAAGAAGAATGGCCAAATTCGAGTTTGCGTTGACTTTAGGGAATTCAATAACGCCTTCCCTAAGGATTATTTTCCAATTAACATTCTAGATTTTATGATTGATGCTACCACTGGTTACATCCGGCTATAACAAAATCCACATGGCACCAAAGGATGAAGGGCTCACTGCATTTTGTATGCCCAAAGGAATTTATTGCTACAAGGTAATGTGATTTATCTTGTTTTGATGATGAGCAGCTTAAAACAAAAGACCAAGTCTGTGTATCTTTATGGCTAAAGTATAGATGGCATGCGCCTGCACAATTTTGTCATCTAGTGTAACAAACTACTCAGGTGCTGCTTGTACTATTTAGGACACCTTCTCCAATTGCATTTGTACCCTAATCATTACTCTACTATAAAAGGCAAACGATGCTTCTCAATTAACAGTTTTTTCATATCCAAAAATCTAAAGATAGAAAGAGGCAAAAACCCAATATTAGTCATTGCTCAAGTTCTTATTTCTTGTATGTGCTAAAATAGAGAGTGTTCTTGAGTTAAAGTTTGAGTATGTAATTGAATTACTCATTCTATATGAGTAATGTTCTTTTATTTGCTCTCTTTGAGAGTGCTTAGGTAGAGTTTCCTAAGTCTGATACTAGTTAGAGTTAATCAGTTTTGAGGGAGTCTTGGCAGAGTTGTCAAGGTGAGCTTGTAGTAGAGTTATTAAAAGAAGGAGGATCCTAGAGTTAGGTTCAAGTTCGAGTCTATAGTCAAAAGGTTGATTATAGTGAACTTTTGAGTGCTTGTAAGGGTAAGCCGTGTTTTTTCCTCTCTTGAGCAAGGTGATTTTCATGTTAAATCTTGTGTTCTTTAAGTTTCCTACACTATTTTTTATTCCTTGTTGGTTTACTATTTCATTGCCTATGAGTAATTTTGAGGGACCAGGTCCCTTGCTGTGTGGTGCAACCCCCAAGGTTTCAACAATTGGTATCATAGATAGAACACTCTAAAAGGTTCACACTTAGAGTTATTTGGTTAGTAGGGATAATCTACCTAACCTAGAAGAAAGGAAATCTACAACTAGGCCACCTAAATTTAATGGGCAGAATTTGGGTAGTGGAAAACTAGGATGTCTAACTTTATTATGGCTGAGGATAGTGAGCTGAAAAACATAATTCTTGATAGTCCTCATGTTCCTGTTAGAGAAGTTAAAGAAGGAGAAGTAACATGGATGGTTGTCAAAATTAGGAGAGAATATGATTATGAAGATAGAAAAAAGGTTGAAAAAAATTACAAGGCCAAGAAACTGTTAGTTTGTGGCATAGGACCTGATAAATACAATAAGATTTCTACCTATGAAAATGCCAAGGAGATTTGGGATTTCTTGAGGATTGCTCAGGTAATACCCTAAAATCCAAACCCATGTTAGAGTCATGTTCCAAGCTCATGTAAAGAATATTGTAGTCCCTTGGTAATTTTACGAGTGAGTTTGATGTGTATTAAGGCCTCAAATAACTCCCAGCCATTAGACGAATCAAAATAATCCTTACTGATTGAAGTTTTGATGAAAATGTTGCTATAGTAAACTTCAAACAAGCATATCTTTTGCTCTATTGAGAATTTTCCAGCTTAAGACCCACCAAACTGTAGGAAATTGAATTATTTTTCCAACAATACCGATTTTGCCTAAATTTGATACTTAGGTGGGATGTTATGGCACTTGTAGTGAAAAATAGAAGCCCAAAGCGATAAGGCCGCATCGCGGTGATGGACAAAATTAGGTTCGTCCTTTTCCAGTGTGTCACCGCGATAAGTACGGCGTCGCGCCAAGGGGCATTTTCACATTTGTCATTTTCTAGTGAGGCACCAAGATGGCGCCACGTTACACCAAGGTTCCAGTTCAGAATTGTCCTTTTTCTAGTGTCACAATGTAATAGAACCACATCGCGCCATAGGGTAAAATGGGGATTGTTAGTTTTTCAGTGGCCCAACGCGATTGCACCGCATCGCACTGGAGCCAAAAATTGGGATTTCTAGCTTTTGCGATTTAAATTTCAAGGACTATTTGGTTTTTTCCCAAGGCCCTAAACTCGTCCAAAACACAAAATTAACACCCTAAAGGGGAGTTATGTGCCCTATTACTCATAAATCCTCTTTAATAAATTAATTATCTTTCAAGAACAAATCTTATCCTTCAAGATTCAAGATCAAAACTCAAGAATTCACCATCAATTCTAATAAATTCATAAATCAAGGTATGTTTGGCATTCATCCTTGGGGTCCTTCCACCCTGGAGTTCAAGAATCCTTTTGAGAATTTAAATTATGAATTACTTTATTGAATCGAATTGTGTTCATGTATGTTTTGATTTTATGGGTTTTAAACTAAGAAGATTATGAATTTAAAGTAAATAAACTAGCATGTGTGTTGATTTAGGTACTCCCCATGTCATAACCCATGAATTGTGATTTGAATGTTGTAGTCAAGATATCCCTACGTTATTCTTTCTCATGTACAAGAACCATGCTTCACAAGTGTTTGACAAAATGTTTATGTGAATAAATTATGCATGAGATCCTCTTTTTTATGTTTTAAACTTGTGATATGGCTCCATTATTTATGCTATCGAGTCTTGGGGGTATTATATACCCAAAATTAGCTACTTAGTTTCCAGTCATAGTAGAATAATTTTGTAGTACCGAACAAAAGCATTCAATCAGTTAACAGAATTAGCATGAGTTCAGTCAATCTTAGAACAACCTAGTGATCAGTGTCGGTTCAGTTGGGAGTAGGATTCAGCATCGAGCGAACCCAGGGATAGGGGCATTCCTGCTAGTTTAGGGTTTGACCCTTAGTAGCAGTCCCTGAATTATAGAACTATGTAGTCAGTGTAGGGTAAATTGTCTTCCTTCCAGACTAGGGTTGACGTAACCATATACATCTCATAAGTCTTAGGGTTGACCTAGCCAGTGTTAGTAACCTATGGCGCGGTGCTAATACCCTTCCAACTGGGGTTACAGTTGGACCCCGAATCAGTCTATAAATAAGGTATGTTGGTTAGATTATAACTCCCACAGTCTCAATTCCAGTATTCAACATTCAGTATTCAATACAGAACTCAGTTTAGTTCTACATAATTATGACTTACAGTTTTAATTATTCAGTTATCAGAAATTTAGTACTTCAGTTTCAGTCTAATTCCAATAGATGATATGTGTTTGGTAGTATAGGTTCATTACCTTCAGTAGTCCTAACCTTGCATATACCCTCATCCATTCACTTCATGATATTTAGTTATTACTATTACTCATGCACACGAACCTATGCATATTAGCCTAACCCTACCTCGTATAACAGTACATTTAAAGTACTGATGCATACTCTCTCTTTGCAATATGATGTATTATATCATAGGTTCGGACGCTCAATTTCCTAACTATACTTATCCAGATCAGTCGATTAGTTGTAATTATAATAGTGAGTTCTCATCCATCGAGGAAGCGATACTTATTTTGCCTTTGCATTATTTCAGTATTTCAGTTATTTCAGATAACAGTTGTGAGTTAGTTAGGGCCTAGCCCATCAACTCTTTTATTTCATATGTTTAAAGGCTTTCATACATTATCAGTTGGCAGTGATTCTACAGATGTATTAAGTTTTGATTCAATTTTATGAACTTTATGGCCATTTCAATTTTATACTTCATGATTATTAGTCAGTGCTCACAGTAAGTACCAGTCATAAGTTAGATTATGGTCCTTTAGGGTCGTAAGCCTCGTGTGACACCCTAGGTGTAGTCTCGGGGGGTTACAGCTCATGAAGTAAAATGCCCCAAAAATAGTCCTGAGACGTCACATGGTTCTTAGGATCACAAGTGATCCCAAGCTAACCCTTCTATTGGCATAACTCATAAGTAACTGAATAAAATACATAAATCTGAATGAAATAAGCAGAAGATGACTTTTTTCTGAATCTGTTCAATATAGAACTAAATTAAAATGATTACAACTCTACTTTTACAAAACAACATTAGAAATAAATACATTAACTCTACTAACTGTCTATAAAGCCTTTACTAGTATTGACTATAGGTAGCTGGGACATGACTCCCAGCTATCCCAAATCAATACAACTGAATAAATAAAAATAAAATACTTCTCAAACTATATTACTGACTCAAGACCTTGAATCAAGATGACTCATCACCTGCTGACTGAAAGCTGCAAACTATCTGAATATGGTATACGTGCTACAACTGAAATAATACCTACATTATGAGATAATATAGCACATAGACGTATATGTGGATCGGTACTTTAAGGATGTACTGATTATATGGGGGTGAATGCATAAGTAAAAACATCATCTCATCATCATAATTTGTAAAACAATACATGCTAAATGTAAATGACTCACATAAGATGGAATATCTAAAATACTAAAATCTGTAATCATGAATAACAAATCATACTTGAAAATCTAGTGAGTCATAACATTTAGTTTTGAAAGTTGTGCTAGTATTCTATCTGTAAATTATACTTTCTAAGTTTAAGAAGAGCTCACTTCTGAATCTAAAATCTGAAAGCTGAAATCAAAAGCTAATATCTTTCTATAAAGCAAAATCTGAGTAAAACTTGTGAGCCATTACAAAATTTTCTAAAGCTTTTCTATTATTCTTTTTTGAGATGCTGTAAACTAAAAAATTTAAGATAATTCTTTTAAACTGTTCTACAAGGGAGGTTTTTCTAATCGACATAAACCATATGACCTAACATGGAGTCCAACATTTCGTTCCTCTATGGGGAAAACCTCACGATAGGGAGGGGTGTCATACTATTGCCAAGGAGTATAACCTAAGCTAAGTAATCACATCTATAACTGTCATCCACATAGAAGTGGGAATAATCTCATAATCTGTACCTACGTGGAAGACAGGGCACGCTAATCCCACACTTCCCACTCGGTGCTAAATACTACTTCCTTTAATCTGCTACGCTTATTCTGTTAGAAATCCACTTTAAAATTTTGGTATAATGGTTTATTACGAAAATCAATTGTGTATTTCTCAGATTCAATCTGTAAATAAAGCTATTTTTTCTGTAATCTATAATAAATCTATAAAGTGGATTCCAAAACCTATCAGAAGATCGAAAGATCAAAGCTTTATTGAAAAACTAAAAATAATCTGCTCATAAGATGCTTAAAGCATCATCTTTTTTGAAATATCAACATATAATCTTGGGCTTAATAACCCATGCATCAAGTTCATGTCCAAACATCGTAATAATAATTCTTGGTAATGAAAACAATGATAATTCATCTCAAAATATGGAAATTACTGCAATAGGCATGAAAATATGAAAATAAACATGCAATTCATCTTCAAAATCTCTTAAAAACTCATAATCTTGCCAATAGAAATAATGGGTATGAACCCTAATACAAATCTCATGGATATTCATTCAAAATCATATGAATTTGTAATTAAAACTTGGTTTTGGGCACAAGGATGGAATAAGATCCTTGTTCATAAACCCCACATACCTTGGTAGATGATTAGATGAAGAAATCTCGATTTATTAATTCCTATTTGAGTTCTTGAAGATGGATTCTTGATTATCGTGTCTTGGAAATCTTTAATTTAAAGATTTCTTGGAGAAACAATGGTGGAATTAGATTTCTTGGAAAAGAAGCTTTGAAATCTAGGTTTTTTTATTGTTTGAGAGAGAATTGATGAATAATGAGCATAATAGGGTTAGAATGGGTTTAATCTCATGTTTTGGACGGATTGGGGGCTTGGGGATGGACCAAAATACCCCTATTAAACTTTTAATCGGAACTAGAAAAGCAATATTTTCCCCATTTTGTAGGCCATAGAGATGCGCCACTATCGTGGTGGCTCATTGGAAAATGACGAGTGGGAACTGGAAGTTCTCCACAATGCACACCATCACAGTACTCTATTGGAATGCCATTTTGGCCACCAACGCGATGCGGTAAGATCATGTTGGTCTACCAAAATATGACAAATGGGAATTTGGACCTCTCTGTGATGCAAACTTATATCGGAGGTCCACTGGAAAGTGACAATTATGAAATTGCCCTTCATCGCAATGCGGTGACTGCCCAGTTGGCACACTGCTTTACTAAAAATGCCCTAACTTCTTAACCGAGTATCGGATTTGGGTGAAATTGGTATTGATGGAAAACTTATTCAATTATCTACACAATTAAGGTTCAAAATCTGGAAAATTCTACATGCATAAAATGGTATTCATTTTTGAAGCTAATGTTTGACATTCTAGGAGTGAAATTAAGCTAGGAAAAATATGGGGTATTACATGAAGGTACTACTAATGTGAAGGATTTTAAAATAGACATGCTTACTTAGTATGAAACCTTTACCATGAAAGAAGAAGAAACAATCCAAGATTCACTTCTATCACAAATGAGCTTCACTGCATGGGGGAAGTGATTCCATTGTATAAACAAGTGAGAAATATTCTTGGTATTCTTCATAAATCTTGGTAAATCAAAGTGGATGCTATAGCTGAGGCAAGAAACCTGAAGACCCTCACTATGGATGAACTGATTGGAAATCTAAAAACCCATGAGCTCAAGAAGCAGCAACGACTGGATAAGAATGAAACAAAAAGAAAAAAATCCCTGGCATTGAAGGCTTCAAAATAGGATTCAATAGAAGAGGAAACTGATGTTGCCTATTTGGCAAAAAAGATTGCCAAAGCCATGAGGAAAAGTGGCTAGTTCCAAAGAAGAGGAAGCAATAACAAATGAGGAATCAATATTGAAATGTGTCACAAATGTGGAAGTTCTGAGCATTTCATTAAAGATTGTCCGATGCACAAAATAGATTACCAGGAATACCTTAAGATTGGAGGTGACAAAGGAAAGAACAAGGACTAGGTCCCTGAAAATTCAAGAAGGAAGGCTGCAACTGATTATGCAGTAAAGCAAGCTCTGGCAGTATAGGGAGATTCTTCCAGTAAATATGATGAAGATGAGAAGTTTGGAGATGTGTCTATGCTAGTAGTGGAAGTCAACCTAGTTATCTGTGATTCTTCATTTGTATTCATGGAAAACACAGAAGATGAAGAAGAAAAAGAGTTAACTCTTTCTAGCATTAAGGAAAACTTTGATAACTACTCTGCTAAGAAGATAAAAAGGCTTACAAATGTGCTGATTAACTCTGTGTGTGAACTAACTACTGAGAAAAATGCTTTTAAGAAGAAAGCAGAGAATCAAGAACTTGAATTGATTGGTTTAACTCTCCAAAAATCTGAAACTAAAGAAATAGTCTCTCAATTGAAATCTGAGTTGTATGAGTCAACTAAAGAAGGTAAATAATTTAGATGGTAAAGGGAAGAAAGAAGCTTTGAGGCTTTAGATTGAACTTGAAGAGAAACTAAAAGACTCTCAAAAGCATCTTATGTCTGCACTTCATAAGAATGAAGAGTTAGAAAAGGACCTGGTCTACCTAAGAGAAGAGCTTAACAAATCTCTTAAATGGACTACATCTTTACAAATCCTTTCTAACTTAACTAGTCAAGGTGCTAATAATAGAAAGGGTCTTGGTTATCAAAGAAATGTCCAAGTTTTATGGTCTCAGTGAAAGGTTGCTCATGATGCTAATAACAAGGTCCACAAGCCTCTATGTATTTATTGTGGAAGAGATGGTCACATAAAGAAAAATTGTCAGAGTTGGATTAGAGCTAAAATTAATGGTTCCAGGCATGTTCAGTAAGGGAATTCACAACCTAAGGGTTTCAAGCCTCTGAAAATTGTGAAAAAAAATATCTACCTAGATGGGAATAAAGGAATTTGATCATAACATTGTCATCTTACTTGGAACTCAAACTCAAGTGGGTTCCCAAATACAATAAATGATCATAGGTCTATATATGAGAAAAAGAATTGCAGTCAGGAATGGGTTATTGATAGTATGTGTTCAAAGCTTAATATTGGAAGACTTGACTATGTTATCTATGAAGACACTTCAAGGTGTGAGTGTCTCATTTTGAAATAGATGATTTTAGAGGACCTGGTCTCCGGCAGAACACAACTGAAATTATCAAGACAAGAAAAATTCTATGGAATGAAGATGAAAGTGTATGTAGTTCTTGAGTACTTAGGAAAGCTATTGATACCTGATGATAGAGAAGTCTTAGAAATTGAAGAAATTCATTCATGCTCAAAGGATTGATCAAATTGACCTAACCTAACATGTGAATCAATGTCTCTCTTCAAATCTGGCTATGATAAGGAGGCAAGTATCCTTAATAGAATAGGTGTATATTAGTCTAACTCAGTACCATACCTTCCCAGGTATACATCCATGAGAACATCTTTGGAGAAAAATAGTTGAATCAAACACAAATTAAGAATTCACTTAAGAAAGAGTGGGACTTGGTCCCATCTCCCAGATGAGTACCAAAATAATGCGCCTTACGTATTTATAAAATTTTTGCTTAAAAAGGCCACATGTCTTCTCCTATATGAACAAAAGATGTCAATTCAAATCAAATATAAAGACTCGCACCTTTATAATCAGATAAATCTATTCAAAAGGTACCTCTTAAATGTCAAACGATCATCTCCTTAATTATAAAATCAAATCCTTTTATTTTGCTATCTTCTAAATTAACTCAGAGCATCCTTCTAAATTATTTCCTTCCTTTATCTAAATTAGTCCTTTTGTTTTCCTGTCACAAAAAGTTCAAAATAGCTGAAATTCGATCTTTTTCAAACCCCATGAATAAATTATCTTCTGATCATCCTCAAGATGCACAAAGTGTTTTACCCATCAGTCCTTCTTATGAAATTCCTAAAACCCTAAGTGAAACTGTTCTAGTCAAAACTCTAAGCTCCAGTAAAAGTCCTATTGAGTTAGTCTTGAAAGACGACTTATATAAAGGCCTTGGCTCTCCAATTAAACAAGAGAATCCTCAATCTGAAGAATCTCTTTCCTTATAAAAATAGAGTCCTCCAATGTTTCTCAAATAACTAGCCCCTCTTAAAAATTAAAAGGTTCTGAAATTTTAGAAAACACAAAATTTGCCCAACTAGTTGATGAAGAGATTCCTATAAAGAATTTTGATCCATTCAGAAACATATATTAGTTAGCTGAGAATTTACCCTTACTTGCAAATGACTCCAAGGAAAGTTCAGTGTGTGCAGAGGAGCAAATAGCAGGAGAAAAAGATGATGTGACAAAGGATAGAGAATTCATATTACCTCTAAATAAGGAAGGAAAAAATGATAAGGATGAACAACCTCTGAGTTGGTCTATAAAGAGACTGGGGGATAGTAAAGGAAAGGAGAAGATGATTGACTCTGGTGTACAAGATCTTATTATACTAGGGGGTCTAAAAAGAAATTTCTAGCAGGTGCTATGAAGGAAAATAAGTTTTCTACCACTAAAGAAGAAGACTCATGAAATCTATTATAATGGAGGAGGAGAATGTTGAAATAACAGAGGTTGGAGAAGATGAGAAAATTGATTCTGATATTGTTGCTGGAACTGAGAAGAGAAGACCAGAAGTTCATGCAGCAGGGAGGACCAGGTCCTCTAAATCAAAGTATGGTAGCCCTGCTGGGATGTCTTAGAAACATATAATTGTTAAGAAAAGGAAAAAATCTAAGGGACTTGGTCCGAAGAAGAGAAAAACTGATGAAAAGAAAGAGCCAAGTAATGAGCCTAATAGAATAAAAAAAGAGGAAGTAAAGAAATACATGTCTAGAGAATGAAGGATTGGAAGCCTGAAAACACAAAAGGTTTTGTCAGGAAGAGTTTTTGATCCCAAAATATATGAGAAGCCTAGGATGATAAAGCTCGTTGAGTATGTCAGGCACCAGGGTTGGCTGCACTTATTTGAGAAATCAGCACTTATAGTTTTTGAAAATGAAGTTAGAGAATTTTATTAATAGATTTCTCAGAAAATGGGCTAACTCTAATATCCCATGTGAAAGGAAAGCCTATCAAACTAGATGAAGAATCATTGGGAAAAATGTTAGATGTAACTGTCATGGGTGTAAGGATAGTTGCAAAGCAGCAACCCTTAACTAAGTTTATGATTAATGCCTCAAAAGCTGGATGGACGTCAATAGCTGCAATGAAAAGAAATTTCTAATAAGTGAGTTCACCTAGTATTTGATTTCATCAATAAGGTCCTATTACCAAGATCTGAGAAAAGTACCATAGCATCTACTGTCGACTTATTTTTGATTGAATGCTCAAGTAAATTTGAACTGATAAGTCTGCCTACTCTAATCATAGAGCATATGCTGTAGGTGCTTCATGAAAAAAAAGGAAGACATGGAATGCCATATGGATATTTCTTGAACAAAGTGTTTGAGTATTTTGGTGTTATGGGAACTAAGGGAACACCTGAAACAATCAAGAAGATATTCAGTCTGAGAACTCAGAAAATAAATGCATAGAAGGCAAGGTTAGAACAATGTCTCAAGTATCTAAGTTGTTGGATGCTAAAGAAAAGTTGGGCAGGGAAATGGAGGAATTGAGGATCAAGATGGTTGCTAAGGATGTTGAGATAGTGCATCTAAAGATGCGGAATTAAAGGTTATCTTCTGAGGGACCAGGTGCCATTGAGGAAATTACAGCAGAAAATGCAAGGCTCCAGGCCAAAATTTTAGAACTGACTGGTGAAGTTCAAGATGAACTAAAGGTCCTAACCAACTAGTTGTTGGATTCCCATGCTGCTGAAAATGCAAGAATAGAAATGTTGATTAAATCCTTCTGCCCTAAGCCCCCCTCTACCTGAGTCCCTTGTGTCAGTTTCCAGTCTTTTTATGTATTGTGGACTTCGCAAATATAATAACCAATATTTCTAAAGCTTAACTTAACTCTTAGTTCATGAGTTATCCAATATAAAAAAATTTGAAATGCTTAGTATTTTTCAGTTTAGAGCCTGCCATTGCGTAGGAAATTGAATTAGCTTTCCAATGATATAACATTTGCCTAAATCTAATAACCAGGTAAGAAGTTATGGTTATTTTAAGTTTCAGTCATTAAACACTGTAATTCAGGCTAGTAGTGCATCACGGAGTAAGACAAAATGGCAATTTTTAGTTTCCAATGAGGTACCGCGATACCGGCGCATTGCTCTAAAGCTCATTTTCATATTTTTACAATTTCAGTAAGCCAACGTGATTGTACCGCATCACGATGAGCTTCTAGGTTCCATCTAATATTGTAACACGATTCCATCACATCGCGCCACCAACCACATTCCCAGTTGTCATTTTCCAGTGGCTTGGCACGATAGCATCGCATCGCGCCAGGGCCCAAAATTGAGTTTTCCAGTATGAATTTTTAAGTCGTTCTCAGGGGTTAATGGGTATTTTCCATGGCCCTAATTAGTCTAAACAAAAAGTTTACCCCTAAATAACCTATTATCTAATCATTTATTCACTTTATTCATAGATTAAGTTATTCTCTCTCAAAAGGGGCTAAACCCTAGCTTCAAGAAACAGGAGCAATAATCAAGAGTCTCTCTAAGAACCTTCAACAATTAACAATCCAAGGTATGTTAGGTGTTAATATATGGGTTCCTTTCACCCATAGAGTCCACAAATCCATTTTCAAAATACAAGATTATTGAATTATGAACTTCTATGCTTGAATTGAATTGAATTCATGTTCATGTTATTGTTGGGTTTTAGTCTATGATTAAATTACATGCATTTATGAAATTAATCATTGTATGTGTTGAATTACATGATCTTCATGATAAAACCATTAATTTTAAAGATAATTGTTGAAACCAAGTCAACCCTAAGTGTTTATGATTTAATGATTCAGTTATGCCTCCCCATGTGTATGATAAAATACCCATGTGAATGAAATAGTGCCATTATAATATGATAGCATGTATTCCCCATTTATATACAAGTTAATGCATCACAAGTGTTAAATAAAATGTCTTTTTGAATGAATTATGGACAAGTGTACAGTGTTATGTATTTCCAGATTATGCAATGCGTTTATTTTATGCTATCGAGTCCTAGCGGTATATAATACCTGGCAATTTAGCTGTTTACCTAGAGCTAGTGTCAGTTATAGAATCTCAGTCATGTTACGATCAGTAGTACTCTAAGTCAGTTAAAGAACTTAGTAGAACTCAGTTGATTATAGAACTCAGGAAAACTCAGTATTCAGTCCAGCGCAGTTCAGTAGACACAATTTAGTTTCTTTCAGTTGGGAGTAGGATTCAGCACCAAGTGAACCCAAGGATAGGGATGCACCTACCGATATAGGGTGTGATCCTTAGAAGAAATCCTTGCATTACAGAACTATGTACTCAACATAAGTTGATACATCAAACCTGCCAGTTGAGGGTTGATAAGGTGTTTTAACCTGTCAGATGAGGGTTCCACCGTTCTCATTAGAGTACCTGCCAAATGAGGGTAACTCTTCAGTGCCTTTACTCATGGTACGGTACTAACACACTTCTAAATAGGGTCACAGGTTAGACCCCAACTTAGTTATCTTATTTAGGGCATGTCGATTAGATGATTACCTCCCACAGTCTCAGTCTTCAGAATAGAACTCGATTCAGTTCTATAGAATCAGGACTGTCAGATACAGTTAATTAGTATCAGTAACCCGAATATCAGTAACTTCGTATATCAGTTACTCAGTATTAGAACTCAGGATTTAGCTTCAGACAAGCTTAGTCACAATATCCATTTATATGTACATTAATATATACTCAGTTTTTACAGCAGGAGTAATTATCCATGTACTCTCATGTTCTGTTACTTTATATCATACAATTATTTATTATTCATTCATATGAACCCTTGCATTCAGCCTTACCTTATCTAGCATACCGGTACATTCCATGTACTAACACATACTCTTTCTTTGCGCTATGATGTCTCATATCTAGGTTTGGATGCTCAGGTTCCCGACCGCGCATAGATAGATTTAGATTTAGCCAGCAGCAGTAGATTAGCAGTGAATCCTTACTATTTGAGGATATTCTTTTATTTTATTATTTCAGTAGAATCAGTATTTTAGTAGATGGAGTTATTTGGGGGATTGTCCCATCAACTCCACTTTTAGATAGTTTCAGTTAGAGGCTTTTTAGACTAGTTTTCTGTCAGTATCCAATTTTACAAATTGTTATTTCAGCTGATATGTTTTATCAGTATTTTAGATGTTTTGAACCTTATGGCATTTTAGCCTATTATTCCGTATTTATTATAGTATCATATTTCAGTGATCACAGCAGATATCAGTCATGAGTTAGCTTATGGTCCTTCGAGGTCTAAGAATCGTGCAGTATCCGGGGTATAGAATTGGAGCATTACAAACTTAATATTAGAGCCTAAGGTTCAACAGTGTCCTAGGAAGTCTGAAAACCACATCTAGTAGAGTCTTGTGCTTGGGTGTGTAGCATGCCACACTTATGGACATGAGGCTATGAGATATTTTAGGAAACAGTTTCCCTTCTTTTAGTATTCATGTCATGTAAGTGAGCATGAGCTCAATTTAAACTCTCAGTCTAATCCATTTCCTCTTTTCTGTCTATAGAATATGCCTCCCAAAAATACTAATGAAAGGAGAACTGAAAATCAGTCAGCACCTCAACCCATTCAAGAAGATCCCCTGGACGAGAATGTCTCCCATGCAGAATTCAGAGCTGCATTCACTACTCTAGCCAACTCTGTAGCAGTTCAGAATGAACGACCAACTACTGTTCTGACCAACCCAGTGACCAATACTGCTGCAACCAGGATTTAGGACTTCACCCAAATAAATCCTCCTCTATTCTCACGATCTAAGTGAAAAGAGAATCCATAAGAGTTTCTTGATTAGGTTCACAAAGTCACAAATATTATGGGAGTGACTTACAGTGAAAGTGTTGAGTTAGCTACCTATCAGCAACAAGATATAGCTCATACATGGTTTAAGTAGTAGAAGGTAGACAGGGGTACAGATGCATAACCCATAGAGTGGAAAGAGTTTGCTACTGCTTTCCTAAAGAGATTCTTTCCCTTAGAGCTGAGAGAAGCCAAGGTGTTAGAGTTCATCAACCTTAGGCAAGACAGTATGAGCGTGAAAGAGTATTTCCTCAAGTTTACTCAGCTAGCTAGGTATGCTCCCCATGTAGTAGCAGATAGTAGGTCTAGAATGAGCAAGTTCATATTTAGGGTGTCAGATATTGTGGTTAAAGAGTGTAGAACAGTGATGTTGATTAAGGAGATGGACATATCTAGGCTCATAGTCCATACTCAGCAGATAGAAGAGGCTAAGATAAAAAAAAGAGGCATAACAAGAGATCTAAAACATGTAGCTTCAATTTTAATCACCCTAAGTCAGAGGGCAGTAACCGTTCCTAGTTTCATCCAAAATCTTTAGTTCTATCTCCATCCTCAACCAGCGCTCCAGTACCTAAGTTCAGAAATAGTAACAAAGATAGGGGGCCAGGCTTTAAATCTCAGGGTAGTGTCAGCAGTGCTTGAACAAATCCTCTTTGTCAGACATATGGCAGAAAGCACAAACAAGGGTACCTGCAGAGCTAGCAGTGATATTTGTTTTAGGTGTGGCAGGCCAAGCTACAGAGTCAGAGATTGTCCTCAGTTAGGTTCTCAAGGTCAGCATACTCGTTCTTTAGCTTAGTGAGGTCGCCCAAATCAGCAGGGTGCCACTTCCAGTTCCACTAGTAGGCAACATCCAAATAAGCTTTAAGCATTTTATTCCAGACAAGATCAGTAAAGCTTTCCTGACGTGGTCACTGGTATGTTACAGATCTTCTATTTACATGTTTATGCCTTACTAAATCCAGGAGCTTCTTTATCTTTCGTAACTCCTTATATAGCCGTTAACTTCAGAGTCAGTCCAAAAATCCTAGCAGAGCCTTTCTAAGTTTCTATCTCAGTGGTTAAATCTATCATAGCCCGACGGGTATACAGAAATTGTCCGATTATGATATCTCAGAAAGTTACTTTACCAGTCCTTGTAGAGCTAGAGATGGCAGATTTTGATTTCATTCTCGGTATAGATTGGCTCTATTCATGCTATTACTTAGTTGATTATAGCAACAAAATTGTTCATTTTTAGTTTCCAAGTTAACCAGTCCTTGAATGGAGAAGTAGTACCACAGCACTTAAGGGTCAGTTGATTTCATACCTTAGAATGAGAAAAATGATATCTAGGGATGTGTTTATGATATTGTACGAGTCAAAGACTCTAGTTAACAGACTCCTTATCTTGAGTCAGTTCCAATATTAAATGAATTCTCAGATGTGTTTCTCGAAGATTTTCCAAGAGTTTCTCCCGTTAGGGAAATTGACTTTGGAATAGACATTTTCCTAGATACTCAGCCCATATCTATTCCGCCATATAGAATGGCTCCATCATAACTTAGAGAGTTAAGAGAATAGTTGAAAAATCTTCTAAATAAGGGATTCATCAGACCCAGCATTTCCCCGTACGGTACACCAGTTCTATTTGTGCATACGAAAGATGGTTCTCTCAGAATGTGTATTAACTACCATCAGTTCAAAAAAGTCACAGTCAAGAATAAATATCCACTACCCAGAATCAATGACTTGTTTGACCAACTTTAGGGTGCCAATTAATTTTCAAAGATATACCTCAAATTAGGCTATCATCAGCTCAGAGTTAGAGAATATGACATTCCAAAAAACTACTTTTAGAACTAGGTATGGTCCCTTCGAGTTTCTAGTCATGTCCTTTGGTCTTACTAATGCCCCAACATCTTTCATGGACTTAATGAACAGAGTGTTCAAGCAATACTTGGACATGTTCATTATAGTCTTCATCGATGACATTTTAGTTTATTCCCGTAGTGAGAATAATCACACAGACCACCTCAAAATTGTACTTTAGACTCCCAAAACTTATTAGTTTTTCACCAAATGCAGTAAGTACAAATTTTGGCTAACGTCATTCCCATTCCTTCATCATATTATTTTTGGTGATGGCATTAGAGTTGATTCTTAAAAGACCAAAATAGTGAAAAACTGGCCTATACACATCTTTCCATCAGATATTTGGAGTTTCCTAGGTTTAGCTGGCTATTACTGTTGGTTTGTTGAAGGATTTTTGTCTATTGCATTGCCCATGTCCAGATTGACTCAGAAAAAAGTCCAGTTTCAGTGGTCAGGTTCCTACGAGAATAGTTTTCAGGAGCTGAAGACTCAACTCACCTCAGCCCTAATTTTGACTCTACCAAATGGTTCAGATGGGTTTGTTGTGTACTATGATACATCTAGAGTAGGTTTGGATTGTGTTCTCATGCAGAGAGCTAAGGTCATAGCCTATACCTCTAGACAGCTTAAGCCCCAAGAGAAGAATTATCCGACTCATAATCTTAAGTTAGCAACTATAGTGTTTGCCTTAAAGATTTGGAGGCACTATTTGTATGGGGTACATGTATACGTGTTCATAGATCTCAAGAGCTTGTAGTATGTGTTCTCTCTGGAAAATTTGAATTTTCCTCAGAGAAAGTGGTTAGAATTATTAAAAGATTATGACATGAGTGTTCTTTATCATTTGGGCAAAGCCAATATAGTGGCTGATGCTCTTAGTAGACTGTCTATGGGTAGTATTGCTCATGTTGAGGACATTAAGAAGAAGTTAGTTCAGTAAGTTCATCAGCTTGCCCGACTAGGTATCTGCTTAGTCGATTCAGCAGAAGGTAGTGTATTGGTGCAGAACAGTTCTGAATCCTCTTTAGTTTCCAAGGTAAAGGAAAAGCAGGATAGAGATCCCAATCTTGTTAAGTTGAAAGAGTCAGTCAGAGATTAGAAAATAGAGGTTTTCTCCTAAGGGAGAGATAGTGTCTTGCGTTGCCAGGGTTATTTATGTGTGCCAGGTGTAGATGACTTGAGGCAACAAATTCTTGCAGAAGCACATGTTGCACATTACTCTTTTCATCCAGGGGCCACTAAGATGTATTGCAATCTGCAGGAGATCTACTGGTGGAGTGGGATAAATAGGGATATTACAGAGTTTGTAACTAAGTACTATACGTGTCAGCAGGTTAAGATTGAGCACCAGAAGCCTAGTAGGTCCATGCAGGATTCAGTATTCCCATATGGAAATGGGAGAAGTGAACATAGACTTTGTGATAGGTTTGCCTCGTACTTATTATCAACATGATTCTATTTGGGTTATCATAGACAGTATGACCAAATTAGCTTATTTTTTGCCAGTTCATACTTTCTATTCAGTCGAGGACTATTCCAAACTCTATATCAGAGAGTTGGTCAGGTTACATAGAGTTCCAATATCCATTATCTTAGATAGGAGTATCCAGTTTACCTTTCATTTTTGAAAAGCATTCTAAAAGGGTCTTGGTACCCAAGTTCACCTCATTACCACCTTTCACCCTCAGATAGATGGTCAAGCAAAAAGGACCATACACAGTATAGAAGATATATGAAGAGCATGTATTATTGATTTTAAGGGTAGTTAGGATGACCACTTTCCTTTAATTGAGTTTGCATACAATAACAGCTATCATTCCAATATTCAGATGGCTCTATTTGAAGCTTTCTATAGTAGGAGATGCAAATCTCTTATCGATTGGTTTGAGGTAGGTGAGGCCACAGTAGTAGGGCCCAAACTAGTGTTTGATGCCTTAGAGAAGGTTCAGTTAATCAGAGAAAGACTTAGGGCTACCCAGAGCCAACAGAAATTGTATGCAGATGTACGAAAAAAGGATCTCGAGTTTAAGATTGATGATTTTGTGTTCTTGAAAATCTCTCCCATAAAAGGGGTAAAGAGTTTTGGCAAGAAGGGAAAGCTCAGTCCTCGATATGTCGACCTTTACAGAATTCTCAGCTATTTTGGAAAGGTAGCTTATGAGATTGAGTTGCCTTCAGATATAGCCTTAGTACATCCAGTATTCCACGTCTCCTTTCTAAAGAAATGCATTGGTGACCCAACAGTCATAGTTTCTTTAGAGGATGTAAATATTCAGAATGATCTCTCTTTCGAGGAGGTTCTCCAAATCCTCAATCATCAGATTCATAGACTGAGGAACAAAGAAGTTCCCTTAGTCAAAGTTCTTTGGAGGAATTAGTCCGTAGAGGGAGCTACTTGGGAAGCAGAAGCAGATATACAGACCAAGTATCCTCACCTCTTCTCTGCAACATCAGATCCAGCTTAAGATATAGTTTTTCTTAGCTTTACTCAGTTCCATGTTCGGCTATAATTATAACTTGGTATCCATTACCGTTGCATATTCAGTCATGCATTTATGAATCAGTTCAGTCATATACTCATGCATCAGATATGCATGTTCAGTATGAGAACCCATCTTGTCAGTAGCTTCAGTCATAAATTCCATGCATCAGATATACATGTTCAGTGTAAGAGCTCAGTTTGTTAGTAGTTCAGTCATGTGGTCATGCATCAGATATGCATGTTCAGTAAGTAAACTCAGCTTAATCAGTCTCATTTCAGGAAAAATATTTATAAGGGGGAGATATTGTAATACCCCGTATTTCTAGAGCTTAACATAACTCTCCGTTCCTGAGTTATTCAATAAAAAAAAATTTGAAATGCTCAGGATTTTTCAGTTTAGATCCTTCCATTACGTAGGAAATTGAATTAGCTTTCCAATGATATAAAATTTGCCTAAAACTAATAATCGGATAAAAATTTATGGTTATTTTAAGTTTCAATTGTTAAACACCATAATTCAAGTCAGCAGCGCATTGCGGAGAAAGCCAAAATGGAAATTGTCAGTTTCCAGTGAGGTACCGTGATACCGACGCATCGTGCCAAATCTTATTTTCATATTTGTCAATTTCCAGTGAGCCAACGCGATTGTACCGCGTCGTGCCGAGCTTCCAGGTCCCATCCAATATTGCAACATAATTCCAATGTGTCACGCTACCAGCCACATTCCCAATTGTCATTTTCCAGTGGCTTGGCGCAATAGCGGCATGTCATGCCAGGGCCCAAAATTGAGTTTTGCAATACAAATTTTTAAGTTGTTCTCAGGGGTAAATGGGTATTTTTCTATGGCCCTAATCAGTCTAAACATGAAATTTACCCTTAAATAACCAATTATCTAATCATTTATTCACTTTATTCAAAGATTAAGCCATTCTCTCTCAAAAGGGGATAAACCCTAGCTTCAAAAAACAAGAGCAAAAATCAAGAGTCTTTCCAAGAACCTTCAAGAATTAACAATCCAAGGTATGTTAGGTGTTCATCTATGGGTTCCTTTCACCCATAGAGTCCACAAATCCGTTTTCAAAATACAAGATTGTTGAATTATGAACTTCCATGCTTGAGTTGAATTGAATTCATGTTCATGTTATTGTTGGGTTTTAGTCCATGATTAAATTAAATGCTTTTATGAAATTAATCATTGTATGTGTTGAAACCATGTCCATCCTAAGTGTTTATGATTTAATGATTCAGTTTTACCTTCCCATGTTTTTGATAAAATGCCTATGTGAATGAAATAGTGCCATTATAACATGATAGCATATATTTCCCATTTATATACAAGTTAATGCATTACAAGTGTTTGATAAAATGTCTTTATGAATGAATTATGGACAAGTGTACAATGTTATGTATTTCAAGAATATGCTATGCGTTTGTTTTTTGCTATCGAGTCCTGAGGGTATTTAATACCCGACAATTTAGCTGTTTACCTAGAGCCAGTGTCAGTTATAGAATCTCAGTCATGTCATGATCAGTAGTACTCTCAGTTATTTATAGAACTCAATAAACTCAGTCAGTTGTAGAACTTAGGAAAACTCAGTAAACTTAGTATTCAGTCTAATCCAGTTTAGTATACTCAGTTCAGTGTCTTTTAGTTGGGAGTAGGATTCAACATCGAGTGAACCCAAGGATGGAGGCTCACCTGCCAGTAGAGGGTGTGATCCTTAGAAGTAATCCTTGAATTCCAAAACAATGTATCCAGCATAGTTTGATACATCAAACCTGCTAGCTGAGGGTTGATGAGGTGTTTTAACCTGTTAGATGAGGGTTCCTACCATTCTAATTAGAGTACCTTCCAGATGAGGGTAACTCTTCAGTGTCTTTACCCGTGGCATGATACTGACACCCTTCTACTGGGGTCACAGGTTGGACCCCAACTCAGTTATCTTATTTGGGGCTTATCAGTTAGATGATTACCTCCTACAGTCTCAGTCTCAGTCTTTAAAATAGAACTCAGTTCAGTTCTACAGAATCAGGACTATCAGATAAAGTCAATAAGTATAAGTAACTTAGTTATCAGTAACATCATATATCAGTTACTCAGTATAAGAACTCAGGACTTATCTTCAAACAAGCTTAGTCACAATATCTATTTATATGTACATTAGTACATACTTAATTTTTACAGAAGGATCAGTTATCTATGTACTCTCATGTTCAGTTACTTTATATCATACAGTCAGTTATTCTTCATGCATATGAACCCTTATATTCAGCCTTACCTCATCTAGCATACCGGTATATTCCACGTACTGACGCATACTCTTTTTTTGTGCTATGATGTCTTATACTATAAGTTCGGATGCTCAGGTTCCCGACCGTGCATAGATATATTCAGATTCAGCCAGTAACAATAGATTAGCAGTGAGTCCTCATCATTTAAGGATATTCTTTTATTTCATCATTTTAGTAGACTCAGTATTTCAGTAGATGGAGTTAGTTGGGGGATTGTCCCATCAACTCCACTTTCAGATAGTTTCAGTTAGAGGCTTTTCAGACTAGTTTTCAGTTAGAGGCTTTTTAGACTAGTTTTCAGTTAGAGGCTTTTCAGACTAGTTTTCAGTCAGTATTCAGTTTTAAAGATTGTTATTTTAGCTGATATATTTTTATCAGTATTTCAGATATTTTGAACCCTATGGCATTTCAGCCTATTATTCGCATTTATTATAGTATCATATTTTAGTGCTCACAGTACATATCAGTCATGGGTTAGCTTGTGGTCCTTTGGGGTCATAAGCACTGTATAGCATCTGGGGTACAGACTCGGGGCATTACAGCAAATAGTTGTTTTATATTTTTTTTCCTATATTGTAATGGTACTGATCCTACTTAATCATGAATAAATTTTAATTTGAGTTCTTCAACTATTTTGTCTTTATATTTAAACTGTTCTTCATGTTAATGTTTCCCTACTAGCCATAAGTTAACTAACCTGTGCTTATTCTACTCTTAGTTTACTATCTTTACTTTTTATTGATGCTAAAAAGGGGAATACTGATTTCATATGATAGGGATGAGGTACCAGGTGTGTAAATGTTGAATTGCAGATATGTATGGCATAGTGACAATGAAAAGTATATGAATGCACTATATGAGTAGTTGTGCATGATGATATGGGGAAGTATATGATTGTATTATATGAATAATGATGCATGATGATAGGGGGAAGTAAATTAATGATTGGGTAAGTAAATGAAATTTTGATATCAATTGACAACAAGGGACCAGATCCTTAAGTTGCATGATGATATAAGCATGATGATAGAGTGATAGGGGAAACATTCATATTCAGTGGTGGTAATCACTCTATTTACATATGATGAATAAATGCAGTTGGTTTGTCATCACCAAAAAGGGGGAAAATTGATATATCTTATTTTTATGATGAGCATCTTACAACAAGGGACTAGATCCCTTGATATTCAAGGCTAAATTATAGTTGTCATGTGCCTACACAATTTTGTCAACTAGTGTAACAAACTACACATGCGCTGCTTGTACTATTTAGGACACCTGGTTAAATTGCATTTTAACCCTACCCATTACTCTACTATAAAAGTCATGGAATGCTTCTCAATTGATAGTTTTTGCACATCTAAAAAACTGAGGATATAAAGAGGCAAAAACCCAATATTCGACATTGCTCAAGTTCTTATTTCTTGTATGTGTTAAAATATATAGTGTTCTTAAGTCAAGTTTGAGTCTTTAACTGAATTATGCATTTTGTAAGAGTAATGTTCTTTTCTTTTATTTCTTTGAGAGTGCAAAGATATAGTTACCTAAGCTTGATTCTGGTTAGAGTTCATCAGTTTTGAGAGAGTCTTGGCAGAGTTGTCAAGGTGATCTTGTAGTAGAGTTATTACAAGTAGGAGAAGCCTAGAGTTAGGTACAAGTTAAGAGTCTGTAATCAGGAGTTTGATTATTGTAAACTTTTGAGTGCTTGTGATGGAAATCCATGGTTTTTCCTTTCTTAAGAAAGGAGGTTTCCACGTTAAATCTTATTTTTTTAAGTTTCCTACACTATTTTGTGTTCTTGGTTGGTTTATTGTTTTTTGTGAGTAATTTTAGGGGACTTGGTCCCTCACTGTGTGGTGTAACCCCCAAGGTTTCAACATAATGCCTTTCGATTTGAAAAACACTGATGCCACTTATAAAAGGATAATGCAAAACATCTTTTATGGCCTACTCCATAAAAATATTGAGTGTTATGTAGATGACTTAGTGGTTAAGTCACGAAAGAGGGGTACCCACTTTAAGTACCTAAGAATGATAGTTGAGTTGCTTCGAAGATACCAATTTAGTATGAATCCATTAAAATGTTTCTTTGGGGTTACTTATGAAAGTTCCTTAGATTTAGTATGGCATTGAGGAATTAAAATTGAACAGGCCAAGGTCGATGTAATTTTGAAGATCCCTGAGCCTCAAAACATTCACGAGTTAAAAAGCCTTCAAGAAAGGCTAGAATATTTAAGGAGTTTTATCTCGAACCTGGCTGGAAAATATCAACCATTTAGCCTTCTTAGGAAGAAGGATGCTCTTTTTGATTGGAACCAAGCTTGCAGTAAGGTCTTTGAAAGTATCAAATCATACTTGATGAATCCTCCAGTTCTTGCGGCACCCATACCTGGAAACCATTTGATACTCTATATCGTGGAATAAGAGAGGTCTGTTGGAGCACTATTAACTCAGGAAATAGTGAAGGCAAGGAAAACTCTCTTTACTATCTAAGAACAATGATGACACCAAATGAGCTAAAGTATTCTCCGACCGAGAAGTTGTGTTTGGCATTGACTTTCTTAATCCAAAAAATAAAACACTACTTTCAAACTCATGTCGTTCATCTTATGTCTAGGAAAAATCCCATCAAGTTTGTAATGTCGAAGCCAATCCTTAGTGACTGACTAGCTAGGTGGTACCTTCAATTTCAATAGTTTGAGATTGTGTACATCTCTCAAAAGGGCTTAAAAGAATAAGCATTAGCAGATTTCTTGCCAAACCACTCAATTCCTGATGATTGGTAATTGACTGATGAACTTAGTAATAAAGATGCAATGATTGTTGAAGTTAGATCTCCATGGAAGATGTACTTTGAGGGTGCCGCACATCGAGATGGAGATGGTGCTGGCGTAGTGTTTGTCACTCCACAAGGGGAGGTCATGTCATACTCTTTTATCTTGACAAATCATTTCTCCAATAATGTTTCTGAATATCAAATATTAATACTCGGACTTATAATGGTTGTCGACATAAAGAAACTACAATTACAAGTCTTTGGTGACTCCTAATTAATGATCGAGCATTTTTTGGGAATCTATGAAGTTAGAAAGCCTAAGTTACGACTATATGATTATCATGTACAGAAGTTAATGGGATGACTTGGAGAAGTGACTCTCCAGTAAGTGCATAGGAATGAAAATAAGTAAGTTGATTCCCTAGTTGCTTTGGCCTCAACCTAACTCTTCTAAATTAGACACAAGTTACTATCCTCCAAGAATGGGTAGTACCTCTACCGAATGAGGATGAGGATGTAGAAAGTAAGGTTGAACACTTTGTCCCCGTGTCTGAATTTGTAAAAAAATATTGGCCACAATCTATCATTGACTACTTGTGTTATGTAATACTTCTAGAGAATCCACGAAGAAGGACTAACATCCGTCATTGTGCACCTCAATTTCTTTACTATAAGGACAAGCTACACGGAAGATCATTTGAAGGAGTACTCTTGCGATGTTTGGGAGAGAAAGAAACAATTCAAGCTTTGAAAGAAGCACACTCAAGAGTTTGTGGATCTCATCAGTCTAGACCGAAACTTTATTTTCACATTAAAAGAATTAAGGTATTATTGTCCAACGATGGTGAAATATTTCTTGGACTATTCTAGAAGACACAAAGATTTTTAACTCCATGCAAATTTTAAACATCAGCCTTGAAATACCCCAGAAAATTTTCTTCGTAAAGATTTCGTAAGAAACGTATCGAGTTCTACGCTTTAGAGCGATCCATAAATTTTCTGTGTAGTATTTCTAAGACTTTGACCTACCATTACGTATAGTATCGAATAAGATTTCCAATGATATATAGATCATCAAAGACGGACACTCGAGCGATGAGTTACGACCATTCCGATCAAACTATGAACAGTAAAACATGCAGGAAAAAAAAGTACTGAGACCTGGCGTATTTTTTCTCCAACTTTAAACGATCATAACTCCTTGTACATAATGATCTGGGTGATCTACTATATATTAACGGAAAGCTCTGCAAGTCCTCTTTCTAATGAAATTAGTTTCATCCAATTTGTCTATCGGAGCAAAAAGTTATGGTCGATCTACTTCAGCCTATCAAAA